>NW_022995374.1:9581646-9896481 GCF_004354385.1 Drosophila innubila
CTTGACGGCATACATCGAGGCAAACGGACGATTGCATACGGCGCACTGATACGGCTTAGTGTGGGTGTTCTTATGCGCATACAGCTGCACGGAGGTGCGAAAGGATTTGGGGCAACTGTCACAGACGTACTGACGTTCCGTGCTGTGTATCCGCAAGTGATGAGCGTAAACCGTGTGCGACTTGAAGCTGTCCAATGAGAGAGAGAGAGAGAGAAGACTCCTTCAGTTAAGATACAATTTAAAAAAGTTAACAGTTAATTACCGCTTATTGCAAGTGGTGCACACATACGGACGTATGTTGGTGTGTGTGCGCAGATGTAAAGTCAGGGAGTAGGAGACTCGAAATGTCTTGCCGCACACCTCACAGCTGTAGGGCTTCTCTCCCGTGTGGATCCGCTCGTGCTTCACCTTCTCGTAAGGCCGCTGGAATACGCGCTCACAGTACTGACAGGCAAATCCGGGTTTATCCTTGCCTCCGGCAGTCTTGTTGCTATTGCTACTATTGTTGCTACTGTTGTTGACCTGTTGACGATCGTGAATCTTCAGATGCATCTCGTAGTTGGTCACTGTATCGAATTTGCGATTACAAATGCCGCAGGAGAACTGATTCTGACTCTGATGCATCTGTTTGTGCACCGTCAACAGATTCTGCTCAAAGCTGCAATGGAAATGAACTTAAGATTGATGCTGATTGAGATGGAGATGATGTTGCTACCTCTTGTTGCAGATCTCGCAGTAGAACTGATCCAGTTCGCTGTACTGCTGATGAGCACCAACTGGTAAGGCATCCTGTATGGATTTGGGAGAACGCTTGTTGTGGATGCGCATGTGGAACTTGAGGCACTTGGCCGAACTGAACTTTGTCTTGCAAATGCTGCAAACTGTGCTCGTGTTGTTGCTGCTGCCCGCCGCAATGCTCACGGGTAATTTGCGACGGATTGGAGTCTGTGTTTTGGCAAATTTTGGATTATTCTTTTTGGGATTTGCCTCGCCCTCTGGACAGCTGTGCTCCTCGGCGCTCTGTCGTGTCTCGAATATGCTATGGCAATCAAAGCAAAAGTAGCGTTCCGATTTGTTGGGACTTTCCTCTGCTTCAGGTTCAACTTCCGCCTCAGCTTCCGCCTCATGATCGGGATTAGCTTCCTCTTCGAGAATGAACTCTGTTTCGGCAGCATCATCGTCAACCACTTCCCAGAGCTGCGGTTCGCTAACATCGGCCAGTTCCTCAATTAATTCATCCTCAATGACAACTGAATCATCGTCGATTGTCTCCTCATCGAAGTAAGTTTCATCTTTTACCTCAACGGCATGAACTGTAACCTGGGATCCAAAATCAGCAGCGCCTGGACAACCGTTGGGTCCACTATGAGTCTTGTCGTACGACTCGATGCTATCGAAGTGATTGCCACAATCCTCGCAGTAGTAGAGCTCATCAGAGCTCGTATTAATTATGAAATGGTCAACATTGCTTAGATTATTTGACTCCACGTGCGACTGCGACGTTGTTGCTGCATCGGACTTTTTTCCAGTGCGACCTAAACGATAAACAATTGCTAAAGCTAAAAAGTTAAAATAAAAGAAACTAATGTTTCTATATTATACGCACCTGACATGGCATTATTTCGATTAATAAAAAAATACACTTGATTTTTTATGCTTGCTTTTTTGATGCTCACATAAAACCAAGGGTTGCCCACCCGGAAAAAGTTTCCGATCTGGTTTGATTTTTTGTACTTAAAAAAAACAAGTACATTTCCGAAATTGGATGTTTTTTTTATTTTTGTACTTATTATCAGATTTTTTATTTTCTAGACTTTTTTAAATTTTTGCATAATTTTTTTTAGAATTTTCTTGATTTTTCTATATAATTTTTTTCTTTTTGAATTAAGTTAGATAAACTTCTCTTCCCGACGGCTGACGAACTTCAAACCTTTTTAAATGTTAAGCTTAATTTTTTCCAAATCTTGAATTTAAAATTTTCATAAATTCATTTGAAACTTAGCTATTTTTCGTTCGTATTATGTTCAAATTTCGATAAGTTTTGAATATTGTTGTGGTGGTTGTCGATAGTACAAAATCTGTTAATGCTCTGTTATTTACATGCAATGAACATGGCTGCAGAGCAAAGTCTGTTAACACTCTGTTATCTACGAACAACATTAGCCGTTATTATTTAAAATTTTATAAAAATGTAGTTTTTATTGTAATTTATTTTCTCTATGCGGTTGGCGCTATGTTAGGCGTATATACAAAAACAATGTAACAATTATCAATATCAAATATTAAACAGTTTTCTTTACAAGCTATTTAAACACTTTAAGCAGGAATGATTGCAAGTATATCTCACTGACTACAGGGTACAATTAGAGCTAGGGCGACCCGAAACTAAAATATTAACGAATACAACTGACAGCCAATGCGCTTGCAAACATTCGATACAACATATGCGCCTGCCGAAACGGTTACGAACAGCGTCAACCAGCCAAGAAATGTGAATTCACCGACTCGCGGCCTTATATGTTGCTGCAGTCCAAGCCAGCCGCCATTGTCGATAAGCCAGTAGACCAGATCATCCTCAATTATCTCAGCCAGGCCATCGACCAGACACTGCAAATAGTCATAGTGGCCCTGACGGACACAGTCAATGGCAAATCCGCCGCAGACCGAAAATATCGAGATTATTTTGCCCCAAGTAATGCTTGTGCGAAAGAGATCCTTGGCAACCAGATTGAGTAGCATTGGCGCCATATCGCTGTCCTCCAGTTCGCCAAAAGGCGCACGTGACAGCTGTCTGGAGATGTTCGTGTAAACACGAGGATGCATACGCTCCAGTTCTTCCCCCATCTTCAAAGAAATTCAAATGTTCAAGTGAGTTTCACAAAGGAATTCATAGTTATTACTCACGCTATTGAGTGCTGGAAACACTTCGTAGACGACATGTGAAGATGGTTCCAATATGTTACGTAGTCTTTGCGTTACCTTGCGATTCAGAACCCCCGCACGTCGCAGTCGTGCTCTAATGTACTGTCCGCACAGGCACTTGCCCTGATAAATGAAAGGAATAACAACATTCAATTAATAACAAATTCAATCATATCAACTATTATATTCTATTCTGTATTTGATCTTTCGCATGTGGGGCCATCAGTGTCAGAATAATAATGTGAAGCATACAGATCGCACCACCTAAAGGTGTATTCATCAATTCCAAGTCAAAATTTCCGGTAAGTGGGAATCACGTAATTTATGAATTCTGGAAACCGTTCTACTCTTCTTTAAATTTTCTGTTGATTTTATCGCTTTTCGGCGCTTGCACTAAAAATCTTTTCCAGTTAATTTTTGAATATACCCTAACAAATGGCATTATTATATGGACTGCGAATTTGTTACATGTATTTGTACACTTTGTTCAGGGATTAATTTTATAAAATCTATAGTATTTTCAAATTGCTAAAATTTGATTAAATGCAACGAATATAAAGTGTATATTAGTGTATTAAGCCGTCGACAAGCAAAAAACTGATGAATTTTCAATCTTTTTGGCCAAACAAAAATTTTATTGGTGTCTGCGCTTTTGAGGTTCTCGGCATCACAGCGCAAGTGACACCTGCTAAATTTCATTCACACGATTTACACACCGCAAGATGGTACAAAAATGAAAGCCAACATTTAGCATTAAATTCAGTTCTCGCAAAAATACTACAAACACGAAATATAATGTACACATTGTATTGTATAGTTTGGGCTCATCAAAATGTAGAACACTAGAACTGTGAGATAATAATATTTATAGGGATGTAAAAGCCGCCTGTTACACACATAACTGCAGAAATGTTTATTGTAATTGAAGTATTATTATTAATCAAGATAAAAGTATTGTAAAACCTAATTATCCGCACGGTTGCACTTTTAAGAAGTAATCTCTATTAGACATCACAGAAGTATCTTTTATCAATTATATTTATCTCATATGTGCATGTTTAAAATTATATGTATGTGATACTTGTTGTCAGTTTAATTTACAATGTCATGCCGCTCACAATTGTTATAGACACTCACTGAATTTTTTTTTCGCACAATTACCGTTTGTCATGCCAACCAATTTTTGAAAACAATCAACAAATTGTGTCTTGGCGCCAACGTGGCATATATGACATTGCAGGCTGGAGATCGCCAAAAAAAAAGTTGGCCTTGTCCTGTTATTGAAATGTTGACAAGTCTATTGAAAGGTGAAACCAGTAATTAATAACCAGCAAACTAACTCGATAATTTTTTATCAAACGGTTAATCACCCCATCATGTGTTATTTACTCTACTTAGGCAGTCATAAATCTATCAAATTTGTTTATATAGCACTCTTTAAAAGCAGACATAATTATTACCACCTGATGAGCTAAATATTTAGACTACCCGCGTTTTTAAGGAATCCATCATCCCATCTAAACTCGTGGCTATTAACTACATTTGTGTAAACTTATTTTAAGCATTTGTAGAATTTTTTTGTTACTTAATTCTAATTTTTTTTGCAGCTGTTTTTCCCTAGTTTGTTTAGGTTTACTTTTTAAGTGCAAAATAATTGTTTAAGGTAGCCAAGTGAATATATCTTCGAGCAGGGTATTTTGTGCTTCCTTGTTGTAAGACTGATTTCAAAAAGATTGTAGTCCAGTAAAGATACTTTTAACAGGCTTTTTATGAAAAAACAAAAATAATTTTTAAATTAAACTTCAGTTAAAAAATCGTCTGTGTGCCAACGGTTTTTTTTTTTTCATATTTTGTAAGCTTTTATCTGAGATAAATGATATCTTTATAGCTTGTAATAATTATTTAAGTAATACATTTTATTGGTATTTATATAATGTATGTTGTTACACAATTCTCTTCTGAAATGCAACATTCAACTGTTTATCAGAAAATGATTAACAATTGCAACAAATTCTGCAGTTATCGCTGCTAAGTAAATATTTCTAAAATATTATTTAATGGCAAACAAAAAAATGTAAACATAAATCACGTAAAATGGGTGCATTTCATATTAACTTTTATTATTGTTATCAGCCGAGATAAACAAATTGCTGAATAAAAACTTATGTATGCGAGTTCTACGCGATGTAAGTATACCCTATAGGAATAACGTCAGCAGCGCACTAAATTTATTGGAATGCTTACCCGCCTCCCCCTCTTCTCACCCTAATTACAAATTATGTTTAACATTTTTTACTTTTTCTATAATGTAAACAAGAATGAGACCACCGACTGTTTTTTATTTACCTAAATTTATATCTAAATATATGAATGTGCAGTTTGTTTGCACAGCTTTCAAATACCCTGTTATTGTTGAATGTGAAAGGATTGTGATAGATCGAATGTCAAAGATAAACATATATTTTTTTTTATGAAATTTACTTTATTTTATGCAATTTTTTTCTAAAATTGTTAGCTAAAAAAAGGCGTTTTCTGAAAGATTTATTTTTATCCCTTACTATCATTTTGCAAAAAGGGCTGAGTTTCCCTATATCTCATAGGCTTTATACGAAAATCAACACATAAAAAGAGAGATTTTAGATTCCTCATTAATAAAAAAGAGTGATTGCGATTCAACTTTTGGCTGAATATAATTAAAACATCACGTTGTCATAAAATGCAGGTATAAATTACACTTGGAATAGGGTATTTCAGTAGTCGAGAACACGTCGTTGTTGTTTTGGCTTTTTTATCGCGCCCTCTTGCTGACATACCTGATTAATAATTTCCATTTTGTACTCCTGATAGTTGGTCATGGTGCGTGTACTGCTGGCTAGCGATGAGGTGGAGGCAGCTCGTGTCATGTGTCCAGTGCCACCCCCCGCCCCCGTTCCCGCACCACCACTGACGCCGCCCACATGCAAAGATCTACCGTTGAGCGGAGTTCGCAAAGCTTTCCAATCGCTGCTGGCTGCGGTGGCAATAGTGCCTCGTCTATTTGCCGTGTAGATCTCATGGTCCAATGAGGAAGACTTGAACTTGGCCAGCTTAGGAGTGCTGGATGTAGAGGCGATCGTGTTACCAGTGTTGGTCGGTGTTATGGCCATCGTCACTTATGCTTGGCTGCTGTTAAACAATTGTTGCAGCCTCTCTCTCTCTTTCACTCTCTCCTCTGCCTTCTCTTGTAAGCTCTGGGTGCATGTAAGTTGTGTAAAAGTTGAGCTTTTATTATTATTATAGTTGCTTTGCATTCGCCTTTCAATGAACACAGCTCGTTTTGCGCTTTTTTGGAGGTGGTTGAGATTGATAAAATGGGCAAAACAAAATAAAAATCGACAATAAATATTACGCGCAAAGCGTAGAGCAAGCAAACATACACGAACGGTGCACACAAAAGAAAACAACTAAAAACTTGTTGCTGCTGCTACTTGACGATTGATTTTTAAGCTGCCTGTTGCTTTCTTTTTACTTTTGTTTTTGTTTTTGTTGTTGCCTTTATTTTACCTTTTGCTGTGGCGCGTGTTATTATTGTTGCTTTGCTTTGCTTCACTTCACTTTGCTTTGAACTTTTAACCGAGAAATATATGGAAAGGCAAATGTTGTGCAAACGTTGGGGTACAAGAGTATTGCCTGGCGCTCTGCCTCGGTCACTAATTTAGCGGCCGCGATGTTCTAACGCGTGAGAGTGTGCGCCGTTAACTCAGCTGCTGTTTGCTGCCTTCTCGCATGGCTGCGCTGCCTGCTTTGGGGTCGAGCTCCAAAAAAAGCACGCAACAAAAGCTTGCGAGAGCGAGACGACACTAGCAGCTTTTCGCTAGGTCTGTCACTTTTACACGTACATTGACACCAGTTTGGCGCTCAATTCAATTGCATAGGCAAAGAAATTCACATACAAGAATTAAATTCAATAATCAACTATCGATAATGTGCAACAGAAGGCTGTTAACTGCAAAAAAATTACGCTATTAAAATCGGGTTTATAATTAAAGAAAAACACATGAATTTGAAATTATAGTAAGCTAGAGAGAAACGCGCGACACCTATCGGCCTGAAAGCTGACTTATATAGGTTAACATTGCAATGGTAACATTACCATGTTACCACTGTGTTATGTTAAATAACAGTTTAATGTTAGTTTACATGGCGCGTAATCTAATTTAAATTTTAGGTAATAAAAATTGCAAAATGCAATAGCCTTTGGCTGAAAAGCAAATAAATTAGTTTTTGTGGGCACTTTTGCACAGATTTAGGAATAATATTAATAGCAAAATATAGCTGAAAATATATTTAAAATATTTTAATTTTTTTTAGCAAATTAAGTTTGAAAATTGTTAGAGCTAGCTATAAAATGCTAAGTTTGCAACAGTGGTTGGTAGTTCTAATCCCAAGGTCACACAGTTCAATTGCGGGAGAAATCCGCAACAGTCGTTAGGTACAATATTTTATGTTGCCCGGCGTTGCCCGTGTGTCGAATTTTATTTGACGAAAAACTTAAAAAGGTGCATTTTACAGATATGATATTGTGCGAATATTCCGGATTAATGGTGGCAAAAACTCAATCTTTACTTTTCAGCCTTTACGCATTAAGTTTTCCTATCCGACAAATTAATTTTTCCAAAAAAAATAAAGTTGTGGTAGTAGTTCTGTATGTCGTGGTTACACCCATTATAAACATTTGATTAGTTGCAGGGTATTCAGAGTACTTAACTCTAGCAGACCATTCACTTTAATTCAGTTGATTTTTGTGCGTGAGACAGATTGGTCGTTGTTGAGAAGCATTGCATCGAAGTTGTTAACAAATACATACAAATACATAATTTTACAAACATACGTATCTTGCCAGTTAACCAGTTTTGTATATAAGCTATGAAATCGTTTTGTTTAATAACTATTTGTTTTCTATCGATCGTTGGCCTTCCATACTCTTCAATTCGTTTTCATGTTTCTGCGTATGGAGCAACATTGGATCCAGTATCTTATGCACCTTTTACATTCCAAAGGCAAATCAGTAAACAGGCACCGAAAACATTTGATATAATTAATGAGTGGAAATATATTGACTTTGAATATCCAACATTTGTCGAAAGACAATTGGCCATAATGAATGGGTAATAAATTCTTATAAATACATATATACATACATATATTTAAGAAAAATTAAATGAATGAAATGAAAATGTGCAAAAAAAAAAGCTTTGGAAATACCTATTTAACCACGGCTGCCACATTTGCAACAAAAAGTGGTACATTTTTTATTCGTTCGGTACATTTACTTGCAAGATAAGAAAAACAGCTGGCACCTTTATTTTTATTTTTTTTAAAAGTATTCAAAATAATTTCTGCAAGTGGCAACGCTGCATGTAACGGTTACGCTGCGCTAGAACGTTCTCTCTTATTTGAGAAATATTTTCAATGTACAATAAGTATTATTGTTATTATTAGTATTAGTAGGTTGTTATTACCGAAAATATATTTAAAATTATTGTTTCATATGATTTTCTTTGCAGCGACTTTATTCCAAAGAATAACTTGCCTTTGGGAATTGATGTATTTCGAAACCGCCTGTTCATCACAACACCGCGCTGGAAGGATGGTGTGCCAGCGAGCTTAGTGACCGTACCATATCCGACAAAAGAGATAAGTCCTGCAGTTCGTCCGTATCCCAATTGGCAGGCACACAGTAGTCCCTACAATCCCGACTGCTCCAAACTAATATCGGTTTACCGCACTACAGTTGATGTTCAATGCAATCGACTTTGGCTCATTGATTCTGGCATTGTGAATGCTACGATCAGTTTAAATCAAATATGTCCACCTAAAATTGTGGCCTTTGATTTAAACACCGATGAAATGGTCGTCCGATATGAATTGCCAGCATCACAAGTTAAACAGGATTCATTGCACTCAAATATTGCAGTCGATGTCAGGAACGGAAATTGTTTAGATGCCCATGCTTTTGTTACGGATGTCTGGCGTTTCGGAATTGTTGTCTATAGCTTGGAAAAGAACAGAAGTTGGCGTGTGACGAATTTCAATTTCTCACCCAATCCAGTGGCTTCAGATTTTAATATTTATGGCTTAAACTTTCAATGGTTGGATGGAGTTTTCGGCATGAGTCTCTCGCATGATCGCCTATTATATTTTCACCCGATGGCCAGTTTTAAGGTACGTAATAGGATATTTGAATCCCTAAACTTATATTCATATTAACTAAAATTATTATGTTAGGAATTCATGGTGCCGGTTGATCTGCTAATAAATGAATCTCTTTGGACAAATGGCACTGTGGACACAGCCAAACTATTCGTTACGGTTGGTGATCGAGGATTCAATGGCCAATCTTCCACATCTGGAATTGCCAGAAATGGAGTGATGTTCTTCACCCAAGTGCATCGGGATAACATTGGATGTTGGGACACAGCTAAACCATACACTAGAGCAAATTTGGAATCACTTCTCGATGCTGATAATTCTTCCATGTTGATTCAATTCCCGAATGATTTGAAAATTGACCGCAATGAAAGGCAAGGCGTATGGGTAATGAGTAATCGTTTACCGATTTACTTATATAGTCAACTGGATTACGGAGATATAAACTTTAGAATTTTAAGAGCAGATGTCGACAACATAATTGCCAATACCATTTGTAATCCTATTTCCGAATCGGCCAATAATGAAAAAATCGCTCTTGTGTCAATAGAAGAAGGTCAATGCTATTAAATGAAAAAAAAAATAGCATAAAGTAAATGAAATTAAATAAAAGCAATACTTAAAGTCAAATTATTTGTAAATACAAGTTTCTCATTGCATCAAAGAAAAGCCCGCATAAAATTATTTTAAATACTTTATTTTTGCTTAAGAATAATACAAAGTGATTAATTTATTTTAATCCAAAGTACTATACCTCTAAAAGACAGCAGTCATAAATATTTCCATTAAACTGGATAGGAAAAAAAAGCGTATGTTATCAGTTTGTAAATCGTTGGTATATTTTCGGAATCAATGTGTTAATGATAAAGCGTAATAACATGAAAAGTAAAATTAAGCCAAATACAACACCGATGATTAGTGTCGTCCATTCCAGAGGACTTAAGCTACTAGTGGTGGGTAATACGTGCGTGTTGATGCCGTTCTGAAATTAATATTTAGGTAAGTTTATATTTTGGTACACTTTTTAAATACTATTTACCCAACCACCATTCTCGTTTATCCAGGGAACCAGCTCATCCTCAATAACTTCGGAGACGCTCTCCATAAGCTTTGGCAAATATTCCGGGTGTCCTTGTCGCACACAGTCCACGGAGAGACCGCCGGCTATAGCAAACAACGATATAACCTTGCTCCAAGTGATCTCGACACGAAATAGTTCACGACCCACAGCTCCGAGAAGTAAACTGACAGCATCCGGTGTATGAAACTCCCCGCCAGGATTCCGACATATCTGTCGAGCGACTCCATTATAGACTCGTGGATGCATGCGTTCCAGTTCGTCTCCCAACTGCGAACAAATTACATTATAGGAAATAAGTTTGTTATTATAACTGACTCAGTATACGTACCACTTGCACCGCTGGAAACACATCCCGAACTATACCTAGTGATGTGTTGCTATTACCCAAAATACTGCGAATTCGCTGTAGTCCTAACTTTTTATTAAAAAGTCCGGAACGGCGTAGACGTCTTTTGATGTAGTGTCCACAAAGACAACGTCCCTGAGGAAATAAATGTACATATATTGAAAGTTTTAACATGTTGTTTTAACTTTAAAGTTGTTAATGTTAATCTAAATATATTAGAACTTTTACAAAAATCTTAAAAAAAAATCAAATCTTCTGTGTTACTCTTCCGTTTTAGACCCTGTACTCTACTAATAAAAAAAGACCCTGTACTTCAAATATACAAAAGGTCTATAAAGTTTGTCAAATGGACGTTACATTTATCGAAAATTCTTATTATTCTTATCCTTGATCTTATTTGGAATATGTTTAAGCTGAGAAACTTATTTATCAAATCTGTAACTGATATCAAGAGTTGATTGCCTTTACCTGGGTAATAATGTCCTGAGCAGGTATTTGAGCCGCTTTCCAGCCGATTGTATAGGACAACTTTCGGGTGACCACATCGCTGACGTTGCTGAGTCGCCTCCGAGTCGTCTCCCTCTGACCCACCTCAAGTAACGCCGCTGAATGGAGTGTGGCGGGAAAACTGAACTTGCGTCGATTCTGCGCCTGAAGCAGGCGTTCACTTTGTGTGGTTGCCATGGGAAAACCGTTGGAGAAGTTGTCATTATTCGATGGAAACGAGGTGCCTGGCATTGTGATCCGATCAAGAGATTCTGGAAATCATAACTGGAGGCAACATCATAAGACTAGTTGAGTTGTCGTTGACTTTTCATAAAAATATCGATATCATTAACTCGATTAATCAAAATAATCAAGTTAAAGTAGTGGAAAATGGTTCCGCGAAAATCCAGTAGTCTCTTACTTAAAAAATAGTTCAATTACGATTTAAAAAGTTAATTGAAATGAAATAAATCTTGAGAGCAAACTATGATCAAAAAGACATTCCGCTTGGATGTCGAAAACTCTGTGTGGCAAGCGTAGTTCATGTTAAATCAATTAATTGCCATTCGATTTGGCTGATGTGGCAAATTTTTGAGCGTTGTTGTCAATCTTTTGGGTGCCGGTGCCCATGAGAGATTTTTATCCGTATCTGTATCGGTTTCTGTGTCTTTAGATGTATCTGTTGTGACTGTCGCTGTACTCGTGGATTTCAGAATGGCCTACAAGTCAAAAACCTGATACAACAACGCAGTCTACAACAGCAGCCGCAACAACAATGGCACAGAGTCTCAGACAAGCGATTACAATCAGAAATAATTGCCTCAAATCATAAATGTCATGTTGAAATTGCATTACATTTATAACTGACATTATGAGTCTTTGGAGGCTCAAAGACATAACATTAAGTGCATTAAGTGAATAATAAAGAAAATGATAATCAGACATTAAAAAAATTGTAAATATTGCATTTATTAAGCTTGAAGAGTCAAATTATAGCAAAGACTGTAAATAATGATTATTTTTTTTTTAAATACAAAAGTCACTCTAATCATTATTTTTTATAAAAAAAAAATAAAACTCAAAAATAATGATTATTTTTGATAAAAAAAAATAAAACTCAAAAATGATGATTATTTTTGATTTAAAAAAAATAAAACTCAAAAATAATGATAATAAATGATTTTTATTTTTTTCGCTCAAAATAAAATTCAACAATAGTTTATTGCCTTATTTTAACACAAAAGCCATAAACTATTGTTGAGTTTAATTTTGAGCGAAAAAATAAAAATTTTTTATAATCATTATTTTTGCGTTTTTTATTTTTATGTTCAAAAATAATAATACGTAAAGGAAATCATAAAAATCATTATATGATCATTAAAACGTTATTTTTAAAATAAAACTTATATGATTACAGTCCCTGAAATAAAGTCTTTATATTTATTTCCGTTATGAGTCCGTCAAAAATGGCATAATTAATATAGAAGACTTATATAATACATGTTGAAGCTGGAAACTCAATTGAAGAATCTATTTGAAGTCTAATATATGTGTAAATTTTTTGGGAGTTCAATGTCGGAAGAGAATTACCCACACAATAATCGATGGCTTAGGTGCGATTAAGTTTAGACCACAAAAACGCCTCAGTAAAATACAAAAAAGATAAGTAATAAGCGGATTGAGAGACTTTGATGTGTTGTGTACTTTGGTTTTGTTATTGTACAAGCATTACAGTATTATTACTTTGCTTGACCATCTTTGGGCACATTAACGAAGCGTCGCTGGCGTCGTTGGTTCGTTAAGATTGATTGGCGCTGGCGTCTTTTTGTTTTGGCCATTTCAAACGGATATCTGCAGTATGTGGCCAAAATGTTGTTGAGAATACTCGTACCACATGTTGTCATTAGTTGTCCGCAAGCGGCATGTCAAATGGCAAATGATTTGTAGATTGTGGCCGGACTGTGACAAGTGAATTGAGTGAGGATGGTCATAGATACGGGTGTTGGGAACTGCAATTCTCCGGGGAGTACTAACGTCAATTAGTTTTACATAACCTGGCCTAATAAATGCGTATCGTGATTAAGGAAAGTTGTCACTACCAAATCGTGTACTATGTTCATATAGAAAGTAAGTTTGTTATTTGAACTCCACCAAAATGTATTCTACATGTATTTGGGTTAACTTAAATCACGATTGCGTCGCCTTATAGTACCTTATAAAAGCACGCCCACACCTGGATCAATCAGTTAGTGATCGAATAGAATGTCAACCAATTGGACGTATTTAATAATTGCCAGCCTAATTTCACTGGTGATTTCACCAGCGTACGCGGATGTGGCACATTTCTTTGCAGCTCCCGCCGAATTCGGCAGTTATCAGCTGCATGAACATTTGCCTTTTCAACTGCCACTAACACAGTCCACTCTCTATGGAGCTCCAGTGGCTGCCAATCCTGTAACTCCTCCAGCACCTGTGGCGCCTACAACGGAATTCAGTCTGCCGGAGATCATTGAGAATCGTAGTGTCAAGAGCTTAAATTCAGGACATGGCAGTTTTATACCCCTAAGTCAACATTATTTACCACCTGCGCCTGAGGAGCGACCCAGCTATGAAAGTCCCAAGCCTAGGTAAGTCGAGAATACCTTAAAAATGGCTTCTTTTAACCGCTTTAGACTCCTTAATTTAATTGTATTATCTTACGTCTCAAAACTACAAGGATTTCAGTTTAAATCTTCTAAAGATTAAGATTTCAAGCTATAAGCTATGCTTATTGTCTAAGCTTCAAATTATTCAATTTATTTACTGTTTTATTTTTTAAAAATTTTGGAAAATCGGTTTCGTACCAGTTCCGGTAACCGGTTTTTTTTGTCGGTTTCGATTTCAAAATATCGGTATGATTTCGGCTCAAAAAAAAATTAGTTGTTAAAAGGTTTTAAAATAATGTAATACAATAACAAACATTTTTTTAAATTTCAAAAAAGAACTATTTAATAGGATCGATATTCAAATTAAATATTAAAATTAGTTTGAAAACCGATAATTTCACCTTAACAACATAATTGAAATTAATGCTTTAATAAACCGAAGCTAACCTTTATGAATGAATCGGTTACTAATCGGTTACTATTTCGACTTGAATAATTTCGGTTTGTCGGTTTCGGTTAAGGTTATGGTTACCCATTTGAATCGGTTGATAAAATTTAAATGTTACAGTTTCGATAACGGTTCTAATCCCTTGTTTTATTTAATTTTACCAATTTTTTTTTTTTTTATTAATCCTTACAGTGATGACTTGGCGGGTTACTATTATCCGCAGCCCAGCGTCAGCAGCACCACAAGAATTCCAACGACAACAACTACACCCCGGCCCATAGTTGTCCAGGATCCCGGTGAGGAGAATGAGTTTGGGCAATTGCCCTCACCTGGCTATGATTACCAAGCGCCACCACTGCGACCCTCGACCCCGGCGCCCGTTTATCTGCCGCCCGCTGAGAGCAATCCTGAGCAGCAACAGCTGCGTTTGCAGCTGAAGGATATGCGCTGCCTGCAGTCGGGTTACTTTCGGGCTGCACTCAAGTTGGATAGCTTTCTGGGCGCTGCGCCAGTGTTGGACAACGACAGCGAGAATGTGCAGGACAAGCACTGCGAGTTGAAGATGTCGCGCAGTTTTCTGCTGCTGGACATTGCGGGACCGGACTTTGAGCGCTGTGGAGTACGCGCCTGTGGTCAGGACTTGTGCCTAAGGATACGCTTTCCAGCCATACGGGGACTGCGCACCGGAGGCGACTCCATTCTGACGCTGCACTGCAAGACGCAGGAGCGGATTGCGGTCAAGACACATGCCCTCAAAATGGGCGTGGCCAATGATGTGTGGGTATTGAATGGAATTTGTGGCAAGAGCGGCAAGTGGATAATTTATCATTTAACCCAACAAACAGGCAATCACGCAGCATTGGCACCTATGCCCATGGAGGCAACCAGAATCCCTTTCGCACCCATGTGGAACTGTTGAGGCGTGGCTCCAACGGCTATACGAGGCACCTGGAGAGCAATGGAGCCGTACAGCTGGGCGAGGAACTGTTGCTGCGGGCACATGTCCTGTCAGGCGATGGTAATTGATGTTGTGATTAAAATAATTACTTGAAATGTGCCACTTTCCATATGATTGCAGGCTGGAACTATACCAAGCTCAGCGACGTACAGCTGCAGCGCATCTCGGCAGCCGGAGAGCTCCTGAACAGCGCTCAGCTGATCACCTCACGTGGCTGCCTCAATCCGGCCATGCACAGCATCTGTGCTCACTCCCCCAACTTTGAGCCGCCCTTGGGTCAAAGATTGCAATTCCGGGCCATCATGTTTCCGGGCATGCACAGCGGGGATTTACTGGTCATGTCTATGCGCATAACGGGCTGTCTGGAGCGTGAGGATTGCCAGCTGACGGCGCAGGATTGCCAGCCTGGTGTGGCACAACGTCGACGACGGGATACTCTTCGAAGTACACATGGTAATGCCACAGAGGCATCGGAATTATCCCACATCACCTTCAGAGTGATTATGCCAAGCATGGAGCAGGAAATGCAACCAGCATTGGTAAATGATGTGGCCAGAGAGAACGTGGCTGAGATGTCCAAGTCTGTGGCCTTGTTGGGTAGTCTGGGCTTTGTGGTGCTGCTCTTGGGTGTGGCTATAATAGCAGTTTACAAGTTGGGCAAATAGTCATATAGATAGCTGGAAATTCTACATATTATAATGTGTTGATAACTGATAATTATCCAATTAATGCTTCCTATAAGTATGTTCCATTTATAACAAAAGCTAAAATTTAGAAAATAAAATACCTTTAGTGGATGTTAATTTTTGGTTTCACATAATTCTGAACAAATTTTATTTTATTTTTTACTTGCATTCCAACACCACACCTTTTTATTAAAAAAAAAAACATTAACATCAACTGAAAAACCTTTTAGCTCTCCAACAGTTCTATCTTTAGCATAAATCTTAGTAAAAATAATAAATAAAAAAACTGCTGCTCCTTGTCCAAAATTGCAGCTGAACTTATCACTTCAGCGGAATCAGGAATGGGCAAATGTTTAACCATTTTCAGCTACCAAAAAAAAAAAAAAAAAATACAGAAATTAGCACTTAATAAAATGTTATTTATGTTCAAGTCACTTGTAATTGGACGGCCGAAAAATAAAAGCAAAACAAATCTTAAAACATGACACGGCGGGCAACTGATTTCCAAACTGCGCGCATTTCAAAAATTGCAAACTCTGATTTTTATGGCCAGACTCAAAACTGAAATTGTATCACGTTTTCACGCTTGAAGCACATTTAATGAAACCAAATACGCGAAGAACTCGCTTTTTTTGATTTTGGCTTTGTTATTTGGTGCAATTTGTAGTCATTTCTTATGTTAATTCTCGTATCGGGCTTAGACCAGTTGGACCCTCGCGACCAGCTCAAATGGTATCCAATTAGCAGTTGATTGACGGCCTAATCCAACATGGGGGTTCGAGTAGTCACAGAGATAATTATTGGATTGGGTGTTAGGCGATTATGTGACCACATAAAACACTCTATATGAACGCATATGGAACCATTAGTCATTTGGCATTATAGATAACAAATATTGATAAGCCAAAGCATCAATATGTTGAACTGGATTCAGCATTTACGAGTCTATAAACTACTTAATATTCTTTAATAATAATAATTTTGTAAAAGTCGCTCATCTTTTGTGTATTTTATTATGTTTTAAATTCTGAATTAAGTGGTATATAATGAAACACTTTAATTTAATATTAATATAATAGAAAAAGTTAAATGCATAAGAATTTCAAAGTTCCCTTGGGGAAGATTCTTTCAATTCCCTTTCTCATAGTTACCATGGAATATCTGTTGTCTGTGCCTCTTAGTTGTAAGCTTTGAGATGAACATCTGAAGAGTAGGCAACATGTGTTGCAGTTGTTGCAAGTTTGGCCCCAAGCTCTTCGCAACATTGTTGATCACATAACTGAAGAGTGGCATGCACCTTATGGTTGGCTTTTAAGCCTCCTCAGAGCTAATTAATAAAATCGACACGTTTGCCGCAAAGTTGCTTGTGTTCCAGGCTAAAGGCAACAACTACAACAGCAACTACAACAGCAACAACAACAACATCATGGATAACAACTACTTTATCTTTGTCGCAAATGGCAGGCAAAATGTTCACTTGGTGCACATAAATTAAGTGTCGAACGTTCATCCGTCCGACTGTCCGTCCGTCCATCTGTCCGTCTGTCCGGCTGTGCGTCAACTCCAACTGGCGCTTAAGTCTTTAGTTGATACTCGCTTTGGATTCGGTGAGTACTGAGCCAACAATCAACACTTTTTATTCCGCAACCGAATCGGCCGAATCAACTTGACCAGGCCTAAACTATTTTCATGTGTCTTACTCTTGTACTGCTTAAATTAGCCACTACTTAGTGCCCAATTTAGCCATTACTGATAAATATTTATGACTTCACTTCATCTTGAGTCAGTTTACAGTATTCGATTTTCAATGAACAGCAATTGATACAAGGCGCAAGATTCTATGAATGGACTCAAAGCCAATATTGGTATTTATTGTATATTTAAGACTCATCCAAGTAATTCAGTGATTTCTGTGCTTAGTCTTTAGCCAACTAAAGAGTTAATTAACAGATTAACAGAACGATACAAAATATATATATATTTAATTTAATTATTTTTGCTGGTCTCATTTGAAATATTATTTTCGAATTAACTATGACTATGTCAATAAATCTCAATTGTGACAACATTATTCACTCCTCCCATTAATGTTTAAGTGACATTCCTATTGGTCAATCAAAATAATAATAATTTCAAATCACTTCAAAAGTCACGCCTCAACCGACTCATTAGCAACTTTTATTAACCAAATGTGTCGCGTGCATTTTTTGTAAAATTCACATTCAATTTCCAATTGCCATTGGTTCGAACTGCGAGTAAGTTACGCATTTTGGCTAATACAATGCGAGTTTTTTTCTCAGTTTCTTTTTTTCAATTGGCCATTGATTAAGCCGGCTTTGCAACTTGTTTTTGTCTCAATTTCTGTCTCCGGCCAAGTCGCAGCAATATCTCTTTTTATTTTTATTTTATTTATTTTTTATTTATTTTTTTTTTGGCATTTTGAGCATGTTAACATTTGTGTTATTGATTTTTTACAACAGTTGACAGTTACGCAGGCGCTATGGACGCCTATACCAACCTCTTTCCCTTCCTGTGCTCACCCCGCATTTAGAATGACTTGATTTTATTTTTGGAATTTAATTTCAGTTGACTTTTGCATTTTGCTCTCAATTGGCGCATGACAAACGATTCGAGCAATTTGACTTTCGAATTGTGATTGGTTAATCGAATTGCAGATCATTAAAATGCTATAATACTCTGATTTACACTTAATTGCATATTTTTCTTAGTTTAAACTTTAAAGCAACCACAGAAAAGCTCGAGGCAATGCACGACTCGGATATAAATGTTTAATAAATAAATACCATAATATTTTCATTTAAGTCACAATTACATGGGATTTTAATGCAAATCGGCTTGCGGTTTCTGGTAACTGTGAGTATGCTCGACTAGCAGCTACCTTGTCAATATGCATTTAAAATAGATATAGCAGTTGTTAGTTAAAGCTAATCTTATTAAAATGAGTCAATGAGTCGGACGATCCCATTGAGCTCAATGATGTTACAGGGTATATGTTGCCCAGTAAGTATACAAATTTTGTAAGTTACGGTAGCTGTTGTTTTTCAGAGTTATACGTAACTTACAGTTAGCAGGTGCTAAAATTGAATGTGGGGGATCATTAACTACTCGTATTTTTTGTTGTTGATTTTGCACTTTTCATTTCAGACCATCACAGGGCGAACTTACGTCATTCAATTCAAGCGTGTAAAATAACTAACAACTGGCGATGGGTCTTGTTAATTGCAATATGGCAAATATTGTACAATTACTCTGTGAACCGGGGAGAATTGCGGGGAGGCAAGTACTCCGGATTCATGTTGACTCAGTTACCCACTTGAATGATATTCTTTTGTTTATTTGCTAATGTCTATTAAGTGCCCTACTTAAGTATTTACATTTCTGTGTTTCAAAATGACAAGTTTATTGTGCATTTGCGCTTATTCTATATTTATATTTTTATTGCTTTTTTGAAGTATTGTCCGTTTTTATTTTTGTCCGTAAACTCTGTTTGTTTAGTTATCCAAGTGCGAAATAAAAAACCACATAAAGTAATATTTATAGCAAAGTGATTATTGCACTGGTAATGTAGGTGTGTAATGAAACAGTAACAACAACAGCAACACTGCCAAACACAACAATGGAACCGAGAAGTTAATTTAATTAAAATTCAGTTGACCTCTTCCCTTCCAGTGAGTGTATAAGCAAGAGAATAAGTGCGTTCAACTTGTTGATTTAGCGAATGGCCTTTGCCTTTGACTGGCTCATCGCTTTATTTAATTTGTATTAATGCAATAATTGGCTAAACAAATGATAAGGACACACCAATGTTTCTTATCAGCAAACAATTTCATTGATACGCGCACTCTTTCTAATTTATCGTTTATCTCTCCGTATCGGATGCCCGCTTTGATTCTGATAATGGTTTTTTGTATTGTTTGTGATAAATTCTAATACAAAGTAGAAACAAATTAAATCAGACGTACATGTACCGCCAGCTGTAAGCCGAGAGCTGAGTTGCATAAAAATAGCTTAATTACCTATGTATGCGCTCTGCGTTTTTGGGGTCTTGAGTATTCACGGTCACAGTTTTAGCTGAAGGTTTTTATTGTTATTGGGTCTATTTGTACGTACGTTTCCCCACATACAATATTTTACTTTTATTTTTAATTATTTGAAATAAACAAGTGGCACGCAAAAATCAATTGATTTTTATTTAAATTTTGCATGCTTTATTAAATATTTTAAATAAGTATTTATATATTTACTTATTGTAATAAGTAGAACACACAACACTAACCAATTAAATTTAAGCGGAAGTTAAAATTAACCGTGCGACAGCGTAAAACAGCATTCGATTGTTGCCCGATTCGCGTTCGAAGTAGTCGAGCGTTGAAAATGAAATGAAAACCATAAACAAAAATGGCGCGATGATTCAACTGGTTTCAGCTGCAGCTTGGCAGCACTTTAGTCTATCGCCCGACCGCCACAATCTGTCGACCGTTTGAAACAGAAATCACTGCTATTTTATTGCTAGCTCTGGCTATTTTCCGTGTTCCGTGCTTGAAAAATTTTTAATTGCTATTAGCCGAAAATATGGCCATTTACGATTTATAGTCAGCTATGTTTTGCTTTTAATATTCTATCTAAAACTATGCAAAAGTGCACTCAAAATAGTTTAAGAAAACTGCCCTCAAAATTACCAAAGAGATCATTTTTGAAAAATGAACTAGATCAGCTTTCTAGGTCAGGCAACGTTTTAATGAACAGCGACTTTTTTTTGCAAGGTGGCAACGTCATTGAACTTTTTCAGAACGAAACCGACACAAATGCAATATTAATTAAAAAGTGCAATAAGGAGGAGTCTGCGCTAGCTGTGTGACCTTTAAAATGTCGCTGCGAATTGTGAAATATCGTAAAACATCTGAAGGCCTTGTGCCGATGACGCCGCCTGTGGTCTTTAGGCCGAAAGTGCAAGTGCAGCCACAACAAATTATTAAGGTATACAAACAAACGAATTAATAATACATACATACAAACATATTCAAACCAGCTGATTTGCCGTGGACACTACGGTGTGGCAACGCTCAGCACATGTGGCTCAATAGAAATTTCGCAGAACGTTGTTTAGTTTACATTTAAAGTTTAAACTATTAAAACTATGAATTGCAGAAGCTAACAGGAACAAGCATTGCGATTGGCAAGATACCAGAGGGGGTCATCATCAAACCGAGCATGAAACGAGCCTCCAGCATCACAACTCCCAATGGTAAGCAAAATTCTAACTACGCAATCTTATCGGACTCAAGTAAATTGTATTTTGTAGCAGCTCCTTTGTTGAAGACTCCAAAATACGTGCTGCAGTCCAGCAGCTATGGTACCACATCAACCTCATTACCTTGGCAGGCGTCGGCGCCAGTGGTTGGCGTTAGAAAGGAATCGCTGGGCGAAGCAATCAGTTCCCTGCCACCCAATACGATTATCAAAGCAACCACAAGACATCCATTGGCCACGAGTAACAATTCACTGCCAGGCTATGTCAGTGCTCCCAGTACAGCTGCTTCTGCTTCTGCTCCAGCTGCAGCGCCTGCAGTGGCCTCCGCCGTGCGTCAAGCGGTGTTCCTTAAACGTGACATGCCACAACGCACGATGCGTAGTATGACGTTGAGCTCCATTGACATGGCTTCCTCACTGCATCTGGGCGTATCTGACATGCATTTGCCTCTGTTTAAAAGGCACATTTGTAAATATGCAAACTTAACCCATCTGGACTGCTGTATAACCCTGAGAAAACTGCGTCTGAATGAACCCTTCACGCTCCTCGCTGAGTTCTTTGAGCTGAGTGAGTCCGAGGTGAAGCAGACCTTCAAACGCACCATTGTCAAGCTTGCCCGCTGTCTGCGTCCGCTCATATGCTGGCCAGATGCTAAGCATTACTCGGAACGCTTAAAGCACATGCCGTTGGCCTACAGGTCTAATCTGCTGCATGTGCGATCTCTGATTGAGTGTGTAGAGACGGAGGTGAGTGCGACACTCAATTTTGGTTGCTCCAGCTACAAGTTTATACTCTGCCTCAATACAAATGGTAAGTGAATATATTCAATAGTTCCTATTTATTTATTTACAAATGTTAACTACTTTCAGGCATCATAAGCTATGTGTCGGATGCCTTTCGTGGTGATTGCGATGACCTGCAGCTGTTTGAAGCGAGTAATTTTAAGGACATCATACCCAAGTACCTGACACTATGCGCGGAGCCAGGGAAAGCAGTTAAACGAACGCGTAGCTCATACAAAACCAATGAGGACGACAGCCCAACGGACGAGGAATGTGATCCGCAGGATGAGTCCAAACCAGTGCTAAGCAAATACGACGAACAAAGGTTGGCTGGACAAATGGCCAACATGCAATCGTTGTGCGTGACGGATGGAGCTCTGACCTCGACACGTGCAACAAACCTCCAACTGCCCACGTTGCGAGTCAACGAGCCCGCCTGTCGGACACAAATGCGGCATATGGTTGACACACTGAGACAGTTCAAAATGCTAGAACACTGCTCTTTGCGGCAGACATCGCTGTTGGGCTACCTCAATGAGATGCTGATTGTGGCTGCTGCACTGTGTAATCTGCAGCAGCAATAGCATCCCATAATTATGTTTAAATTATAAATAACACCTGTTTTAAGGTTGTACCACTTGCTGTTTATGTAACATGTTACCATTACAATTTAAATTTTGATACTAAAACTGATTTCTTTCTGCCAACTTTTGCAATTACGTTCATGAAAAAGCCCTATTAGGTTTTAAGTTGCCATAACGTGTTGTTTTGTATGCGTTGCAACAGGTTGCTGCCGTTTCAATTGCAATTTGACTTTGTTGGCATTTAACAATTATGTTTTGCTAATATTTACATTTGTATGCGGTACCATGCCTGCCATCCTATTGTCTCATATACAAATATACTATCAATTCAATGGCAAACTGACAAACTGATGTCGCCTGTTGCAACCTTAACTGAGAACTTTATTTATGTCTATTTACGCAACTGTTCTATTTTTGCGGCTCTCTGTTGTTTTTGAACTGCGATCAAAGTATAAAACGATTTCTCCCATCTAGTGTGGATAGAAAGAAGAATATCTAACGATCTATGAAATAATTTTAATTTATTTTGAATAGATACCTACCCAGCATAAATATCTGTACTTAATTAAACAGCACAAAGCTCCGGATCAACAATCTCTATTTCAATGTGTACTTAAGTGTCAACGCCTTGAGAAAAGGTTCGGGTTTTTAAATGTTCGCTAATTAATTTTGGTAAAATCAGGCAAACAAAAAACACATGTCAAAACATATAATTTTTTTACTTTATTTATGGTAAAAAGTACGTGTTCATACGTATGCTACAAATTTAACGAAAGTTTTGAATGAACCAGCTGCAAAGCAATATCATCCATCGTGTATAAAGTATAATAAAAAACGAATGAGCAAAAATTGCTTGTTTGTTGCTCACATTTACATGGAATGCATTTTAAGTTCATACATATTCAGGGTGTATTTTCAATTGTTTTTAAATTTTTTTAACTAGGCACTATGCCGTATGGAGTAATGTATCAAACTGTTCGGTTCGGTTTCCATTTTGTCATCATTCAAAGAAAGTTTTTTAGCTTAAGCTAAAATAATTAAAAACTTGCTTAATTCATAAGTGACTGCGTACTAAATACAATAGTTATAAAGATATATGCCTGCCGTAGCTGAAGAAAAATACAATAAAAAATACAGAAACGAATTTTCGTTTTTGGACACTGCGGAATTTCCAGTCATCACTTCAAGTAGTTTTCCTCCAATTTTGTGCGCTTTTTGTGTAATATAATAACAAGTACGGTGTTTTTTATTTTTTTGGGAATGGTGGGAATGTGCATGATGTTGGGAGTTTGGATTGGGTATTGGATTCTGCTAGGAGTGAAGCTCTCAGAGCTTTTGAATAATTTCGAATTTCTTCTTTAGATCAACGCTCTCGTTCTTCGGATCGTATTTCTTCTTTGAGGCCAACTTGGCGCGCATTTCGGCAACTGTCAGTGGTAAATTCAAACTTCCCGCTCGATTCATGGTCATATTGGACGCTGGCATTGTGGGCGTGGCACTGCCATTACCGTTAACACTTGGATTGCCGTTTGTAGCGCTGGTGGGGATGTTGTTGTTGTTGGTGGTGTTGTTGGTGTTAGTGGTGTTGTTGGTGGCGGTGCTGCTACTGCTATAGACGCTGCCATTGTTATTCATGTTGGCCACTGTGGCCGATGGAGGCGGCGGTGTGTTCAACATCATCATGTTGTTGTTATTGTTGTTGCTGCTGTTGTTGCTGCTGTTGCTGTTGCTCATAGCTGGCGGCGGAGATTTGTTGCCATTCTGAATTGTTGAGATTGGAGCTACAGTGGCGGGCAGGATGGGTGTGGCTCTGTCCACCACATCCATATCGCTGGCATTCATTGTGCTGCCACTTTGAATGCTGCTTGCATTCGAGACACGCTTTGTGCTGACCACACTGATGCTGCTAATGTTGGCACTGGCTCCAGGAAGCTCCTGCTTGGTGCCCTCATAGCTGGGCGGACTGTTGCTGCTGCTGTCGCTGCCATTAACAACTGGCGATGACGATGGCGATGGCGCTGGCGATGAAGATGGCGCTGGCGAAGCCGATGTTGAAGTCGTTGTTGTTGTTGCTGTTGCCGGTACCGGTGCCGGTGTCGCTTCCGCCTTTGGCGACATCATGTCAATGGCTTTGCCATCCACATCGATCAGCAGCAGACGCACTTCATTGGCAATGGCCTTGATGCGGGCAACCACTTGTTTGTGTGTCTCGCTGCCAATGGAAACGCCATTGACTTCCAGAATACGATCACCCTCCTTGAGGCCAGCGGACTCCGCTGGCGAATTGGCATCCACTTTGCCAATGAATTGACCCGGTTTCACCTTCTCCGAGTGCAAATTGAAGCCATAGCCATCAAAATCGGGTCGCTTGACTATATGACACGTTTTGGTCACGCCCGGCGGCAATGTGGGCGGTGTGGGCATTTTGGGCGTGGTCGGCGTTGACATGGCTGCAAGTTAACAAAAATAATATTGTTTTATAAATGTTGTTGGACTACGAGTAAATGTTTAAAAAGTCCGCGTACTTTTTATCAAATTTTCTTATAGCACCTTTTTATATTTAAGTTAAAATTTATATATATTTTATTTTAATTAATTGTTTTTATTATATTTCCTAATGTTATCATTATAATCCGACTTACTTTTAACTATTTTTTAGTTTAGTATTTTGATCAATTTTTTATTAGACTTGCCCCACTGTGACAGAGATATGAGCCCATGGAAATTGTTGTACTTTCTGGTGTTCTTGTTTTTACTGATAAACATTCAAGATTTTTCTAATGAGCAGTTGTTTTTATCTGTGTATATAATACACACATAGTTCTGCAAAGTTTTGCTCTAATTAAAATGCCGCAAGTTATTGACGGTTTCCTATTAAGTTTAAAGTTATCAAAGCAAAGCCAAAAGGCCAGTAATCTATATATTTGTGGGTCAACAAACTAACATACTATGAGTAAGTGTAATAAACACCTTTATGACATAAGCTGAAAAGAATTGAGTATTGATATGAGATCCATGATAAGCACATTTTACATTCAATTAGAAATTCTTGGAGACTTATCAGCATTGTCTTATCACTTGCCCTTTTATTGACGGTATTTTGACACACATTCCATATTATGGAGTAATCTTCTTAATTTATGAATTTAAGTAGTTGCTATATGCACTTTGTTTTGCCTTACTTTAGCTTAAACTTAAGTTCCCCTTTTTTAGCAATACAATAAGGAATTCCGATAGCATGAGATCACGGGTTGAAAAGAATTTTACAATTTGACATTCTTATCGTGGGCGTAACGTCAGGCAACGTGAGTTTTTTGACATTTTAAGCCGTTCGAAGTACGAAATTTTATAATTAATGAAATTTGGTAGATCAACAACTATTTGATGGATTAGGGAGCTGTTTTGCGCATTTTCATTAACAAATCAAAGTTGTATACAAAATTTGAAAGTAAATTTTCAGTTTCTGAGTAGTATGATGCATCTTACTTGAAAGTATTGTTGAATTTCAACGACCCTTACTTAACTTATTCGGACACGTGAATGCCATGCATTATAAATTGAAAGGCCTTTTTGTTCCGAACTTCCTTTAAATATATTTTCACTTGCTTGAATCAGAATTAAATACTCGCATATACTTTATTATTTGCTGACTCATCTTTGGCAAAGGCAAACAAAAGTGTGTAAGATTTATGGCCAACATCTCCGTTGGCATAACCCGTAATTGCAGCCGTGCGAATTAATTTCAGCTTTTGATCATCAGTTCTCAGTTGAATAAAGCCTCCGTTCCCTCTCGACCCACACCTGATTTATTTAACAAAAATTATTGTTGTTTTTTTTAACTTTAAAGATGCGCTCAATAGACGACCTTGACTGCTGGAGAACAACAATTTGAGGTTCGCCAATTTCAATAGTAAGCGATATTTAATGAAACAAAGTAAACAATGAGGCGCAAAAAACTGAAATTGAAACTGAAAATAAGCAACGTGTTGTACACACGAAAAGGGGCACGAATTCAAAATAATAATAATAATAATAATAAAATAATTGTGCATGGTATATTTAGACGCGCATGTTTGTAGGTTTTTAGTACTCTGTCGTATTAGGAAGCGGAACTGACATTTGAAAAGCATCATAAATATAAATAAATATAAAATACAAAGAATTACTATTTGAACATTAATTGCTGGCAATTAATTAATAGGAGAACATACTCGTGTTTGTTAGCACATAAACAAGTCTGTAAGTAAAAAAGCTAAGTGCTTTTTTATAATAAAATCTAAAAACTAATTTGTCATCCCTTTACTTGTCAATTAAAATGGTTAATGTCAAACTATCGACACACTTGGGCTTAATATACCCAAATATGCCTGCCTCTCAAGCAACCCACAAATTTCAGATTTTAAAGTCGATGAAAACTAATAAAATATTATGCACATCATGTCATAAAATTCTTCCATAATGGCATTGTTTATAAACCGATATTAGAATTAGTAAATCGCATAATTCGTGCTTTGTTATAGGAACAAATGCCAATCAGAAGTATTTATCATAATGCTGACCATATTATTTATTAATTTGCGGCTTCTAGTTTTCGATACAGCTCATTTTCGTTTTCATTTTAGCTTTCCATTCATGATTCTCCCTCTGACGAATTCGCTTCTCTCTTCCAACTTGACGAACTGTGCAAACTTTAATTGAATTTGCAATGAAGCATGAAGTACACACAAGTTTTATCAGTCACAATCGAAAATTGCCCCCTGTAGCCCTGAATCTGTCAAATTCTATTGTATTTATTTTTGTACTATTATATTTGTTGTTGTATTATTTCCTTATTTAAGCGGTTTCTCATCATTAAAGCAAATTAGCCGTTAGCTAGCAGTACAGGTTGTCTGTCTGTTTGTCCATCTATTTGTATACCTCTTTATTGTTGCGATGTGTGAGTCTATATCCGTCTCCAATTCTCCTGTTACGGCTATTTCGCACACATATCAAACGCGATTATAAAGTCGACTTTGTGTATTCGTAGTTGCCGTTAAAAACTATTGTTAGAACATTATGTGAATTTTACTGACGCACAATTAAACGGAAATTCGCGTTACGTTTAATATCCGCGGCATTTTCCCAAGTGAAATATAATTAATATTTTTTGGTTGGTTTTTTTTTTTTGTTTAAGGAAATATTGCACTTGCTGACGCGAAATTTAATTAAGTTGACGATGTTTCATACTGTTCGAAATCAAATATTAGCACGCTCTGAAGCGAATATGCAAATTGAAACTGATAAACGAAAAGCAAAAAAGGAAACGCCGCGAACTAAATCCAAACAGTTACGGAATTTCTCAGATAAGAATTCGTTGCACAAGTTTTGAAAAGAACACATACTACTCGTACTTCTGTGAGAAATAAAATACATGTACTCGTAAGTACATAATATTGTACTATTGTTCACGAGTTCGGTTGACATACATGCTGAGAGGCTGCTGAGTTGAGATTAGTTGAACCACTATTATGAAATGTGATGATGTGAGAATTTTAACAACAATATGCTAACAGAAAAGATAGAGAATGACTCGTTTATTCGAGAGTAGTAAGAAACAACACCTTCAAATGTCACCTTTAAGTGAATAAAGACATTACGAATTTTTCCTTATTCCAATTGAAAGAGTATTTCTTATTTCTGTCCAACAATCCAAATAATAAAGATACTTTTTCGTAATCTGAATAAAGTTTCCTGTCGAGATTCTTAACACATTAATTACTGAAATTTCCGTTAGCTTTTTAGAATGCTCAAGTATTTCTTTACTTTACTGGATTTAACTTCCTTTTGGTTCGTATTTCAAATGAATTAAGCAGCTTAAGCTTAATGGGCAACATTAATGCTTAATGCTTTATAATAATTTTGAAAGCAAATTATATTATACTTTCGAAATATTGCAATTAACTCAGTTGCACAGGCAAATAGCAAGTTTTGTTTTTAAGTATTATGGAAGCCCTTCACCTTTTTTAAATGATGTATCACGAGTTATTTTAAAGATTAGGACAATAATTATCTACCAGCTGGCCAAAAGTCAAATTATAAGAAAAGCACGTCACAAATATAAGAAATGTCGATAATCACACTCATAAAAACAAATAAAAGACAACGTAGTAAATTAAGCACTTTAAATTTTTGGCTATATAGTGTAGATTTCAACTGTTTGTCAAGATTTTTTAAAGCTGCCATAAAAGAAAAGCTCATAGGTGAAATCCGAGCACCCAGAACTTTCACTGTCACCAGCTTAAGTCGTATAAAGTTGGTATATATATGAGTGCATAAAGCCCATTAATTTCAATGTTAAACACAAAAACTCTGCACCGACTGCGAGCCAGCAACCTTTGTAAATGATATAAGTATGTACTCATATCAGTAAAATTTAATACACATTTTAATTTTACTGGCGTGTGACTTAAGTAGCCAAAAAAAAAAAAAATAAATAAAGAATGTAGTTTATTATCACATTTATTGATTTTAGACAAGAATTTTGATTTTGTTTTTAATTTTCATGGTCTAGGCTGTAAAATAATCTTATCAATTTGAATCTCATTGTAGCTCAAGTATCTGGCTGAAGTTTCTATTTACAATAAACAATGACGTCAAGTTAATTAATATAGTTACGAGAATATGTACACACTCTCTGTTTACTGAGTTGACACTTTCGGTTAGCACACGGCCAGGTACAATAAGTGTCTTTTTCTTATTTTAATAATTTTTTTATGCCAACTTGGAAAGTGCAATTACTCGCAGTCACTTTCATGAATCACTTACAAAGATCTTCACATATTGCGCCCTGGGCAACCAAAAACTCATTAGCAGCTCTTAAGATGCGCCCAATGAAGAGACCCAGTCGAGGGTCTCATTTCCCAGAGATGCTTTCTGTCTCCGATCTTGGTGTTGCCCTTCCCCGTTTCTCGTTTCCCCTTTCCCGTTTCTGACTGAGTGGCTGGCGTTGTTGTCGCTGTCGCTGCGGGCATTGAGAATTGTTAGCAATGTTTTCTTGCCACTCTGGGAAACTCGGAGAAACTGGTTATGATTATTGTTAATGCCCTGTTGCATAGCCCTCAATGGGGTATGCCAGTATAAAAAATGGCAATATCAATGGTAAAATCAATATTGAAGTGTGTTGTTGTTTTAATCACTCTCTAACTGTTTACTCATTAATTTGTATATATTTCATCTAGGGCATTTTATAGCTGAGCTTACTCTCTTCATGGTGGTATTCTGACGCCCCTCAGATTTCACGTTGATATTCAATGACAATAACAAACAATCTGTGACCCGAAAGCCCCACCAGCATCAACATTAACAGCAGACACCTGCACCGCATAACTTGAAGTATAGTCAAGATCGTCTCGAGATCGTTTTGAATCCCCTCTACCTGCTCACTCAAAAGATGTTTGCTGTGCAACAATTAAGCACCCTCAATCTCTAACCAGTATCTGTGTAGACATTCTCCAACTTTATTGAGCTGTTTGTAAAAGCTATGAATAAAGTTTTAAACATTCAAAGAATTTCATTGAATAAATGTGAATGCGAATGGATTGGCATTGAAACGATTTTAAATTGTGTAGTATTACATCTAACCATGTTTTGTGTCTTTTAATATGCTCAAAAAAGAATTTCTAAAGAATATAAATTATTCAAGAAATAAACCGCATAACAAATGAGAATTGCTAGTTAATCAAGACAGTCAAGTAACTGACTAAGAAATATATTAAAAATAATTAATTATAAGATATTTAACATAAGTTCTGTAGTTGTCGATGATTTTTTAGTGTCAAAACTTGTTGAGAATAAATATTTGTAGGCGCAAAGTGCGAATCTGTCGGTATATATAAGTTCACAAATTGAAAGAATGCCAAGTTGGCGACATTGTCAGGGTACAGAAACTTTTAGCACATACTTGTACAAACAGGCAAACCACAACAACCAACCAAGCAACAACAACAACAACAACAGGAATTACCAAATAATAAAAAAAAAGTGTAAAGATCTCGTCTGCCTGCGTCCAGAGAGTCGCTTAGAAGCGATGCGAGTGCTCAAGGCATGAGTGTAAGTATGAGTATCTGTATCTGTATCTGTATCTGCAGCTTGGATGCTTCAACCTCAAACTGGCTGCCTGCTGCTGGGTCGCAGCCTGTTCCCCGTTCTGAGAGGTCGGGTTTACCAAATTCATTTTGAAGTTGCTTCAAATTTTTCGTGCATCGGTTTGTCGGGAATTGTTTTAGACTTTTTTCTCTTGGTTTAGCTTGAGAACATAAAAATTGATTCTAGAACCTGTTTTAGGCTTTGAATTGTTGGGTTTTGTTTAGCTTAAGTGTGTGTGTGAGTGTCCATGTTTTTTTTTTATATACTCGTATATTTTTGCCTTTATACTTGCTATGCTCTTTGGGTCTGCTCTTTTAAGACACTTCTCGTCTCTTCTTTGACTGCCTTTTAGCCCAGCTTGCTGAGATCAAGTTTGGCTTTTCGATCTGTTTTTTGTGTCGTCTATAAAAAACATTTTTTAAGAGACGCTTTTTGTTATTCGGCGCTTTCGTTTTCGTTTGTTTTGGGGCGTTGCAGCCGACGAAATGGACCATCCATTTAATTAAGTAGATATTTCGTATAATTTAAGCATATTTCAGAAAATAGAAAAAAACAAATTGGAAAGTTCCCCCAGCAAAGTGGAAAAGCACAAATTTTAAACGTCATTAATAAATCAATATTTATTTATACAACTTTTCTTAGAAAAATCAACATAATACAGGCCTTGAAAATAAATATTTTAAATAAAATTACTGACTCATGGCAGTCAACATTCTAATAGATGATGATTCTCAACTTAACTGATGCCAGAAGCACTTCATAAATTCGCAAGCCAAATGAAGATGCACAACAATAATAATTAGGAAACTTTTCTCAAATTGAATGCGATTGTAATACCTATTTATAGACCTGACATCTATTTTATGTGGGAGTTATACCTACAGCTATCTATTGTTTAGCGGTTTCATGCAATTGTTTAATATTTTCACATGCCAGTCTAAATGAATTATATGCAATGCAAAATTTAACTGAATAAATATGGGAGTTTTATGAATATTTAAGGCAAAATTGGGAAATTATGGTATTTATACAAACTAGCATAGTAAAGTACTCGTACATATGTACACAGTATGTGGTTAAACTCTTCTTAAGACTTACAAAGGTATATTACTCAAATAATCTGATGTAATTGACTAATTCAAAATTACTGACATTTATTCGAACGAATTTGTCAAGAACTTACAACAAAAGCAAGTTTATTGACTTAAAAAGTATAATTTTTTTAGCGCAAATTAAAGCCCACTCAGGAATGCGTCAAAAAGAGGCGGTCTGAAATGGAATCTTGCTAAATGATAAACTTGATCGAATACTCAAAGCCAAGATCATAAATTAAATTAGCATAGATTGGGAATGGCAGAGAACGCACCGGAGCTGTCTCCGTATAGTCTATAGACTCGTTTTAATATCTTACATTTACACTACTCACCAATGTGGAAAACGACCAAAAGAGTTGAAAACCAGAAATACACGCGACAAAAATGCACAACAAGAAATCAGGTGAAGTAAACCGGTGAATTAATAAAAATGCTCATACAAAATAAATGCGTTGACGAAACCTGCTCTGAGACATAGCTGAAATTCCAGCCTAGAGTTAAACTTACTCAGGCCAGCGTCACGAAAAAATAGAAAAACCCAACCAAGTTAACCACGAGCTGTGCTAAATGGCAAGACTATCAGATACTCTGTATTATAGAGTCTAAAAGCAGGTCTAAAATATATACAATAAAGTGCATATGAACACATGTACATATTTACTTTGAGAATTATTTTTATATTTTTGATAACAAATTATACATGCATACCTAAAAGGCCTGTTTGCTTTTGTTTACACTATAAGCCCACTTTGATTTGCTGCAGGGTATTAAAATAATAAAAATCGCATGCATGTCGCATTTGAAAATATACGCGCTGAAAATGGCCTTATGCAATAGCTCAAGCTGGGTACTGGAGGAGTTGGGGGAGAAGGAGGACGGTGCTGGGCAGCGGCACAGTATGCACAGACGTGGCAGCAAAACACACACACACACACACACAGACTGACAAATAGCGCAAAAGGAGCCGCAGCAAAGTAAATTAAAAGAGCAACAATTATTATGCAAGTTGTTGCTGCTGTTTGCTGGCCATTAAAAACCGTTAACAGGCCAACATATTTTGCTTTGGCTAAAGTTATAAATGTTTATTATTATTTAGTTTATTTAGTGTGTGGATTTTTAAGCTTGATTGCTCATAAGCCGCCGCTCTAAGCCGCTTTGCGTGTGCCAATTTTATGAGCAATTACAACAAAAATCACAAACTAAATAAATTAATATACGCTTAAATGTTGATTGCTATTGAAAATTTTATTTTCACGGTATTATAATTTTTGTTTTTAATTTAGTGCATTTACTTGTGTGTGATTAAGTATTTTGTGCAAACATAAAAAATTAATGAAAGTATATAATTTACAATTAACTTGTTTATTAAAGTCGTTTTAATAAGGAAATCAATTTAATGACTGTTTTGTATTATATATGTATGTATATTTGTTTGTTTTAAGTAAAGGTATGCAAATATTTAAAACAAGAATTAAGAACTACTTTGTGATATATTATTTGAAATAATATACAGTAATACTTATTGAAATTTAAATGTACTAAATCTTGTCTTTCAATGCAATAAATGTTACGTGACAGAATTATAAAAAATGCCTTTTAGGCAAGGGTAACTTAATAATGAATTCATTTTTCAAGTTCGGATTTTAAAACTGTAACCAGGACTTTCAAACTGTGCCAAGGCTGAGGCCGCACAGTGTGATATTCGAATTATATAAACTTTATAATTTTTCTAGCACTTTTTTCACATGCAAATTGTGGTTTTTTACAGCTCCTCCATCACTTACCGCTTAAATAAGCAATCCCTTGATCTGACTTTGTTTGTTTTTTGTTGTTCTTGTTGTTGTTATTGTTGTTAGCAACGTTTTAATGCCCTTGTTAATTCGCAGCGTGTTTTTATTGTAGTTGTTGCTGTGCACTTTTTGCAATTACTTTTTAATTGTATTTAATTTTATTCAAATTTTATTTCATTTAACTTCGGTTTCTTTTCGGCGACACATACACACATGCAAAGGCACAAATACATAAGCAAGCGATGTTTCGAGTCAAAATCAATCAACAACAAAGAAAAGTGGTAACGCCAGAGACGCGAGAAACAGAGACGAAGCGGAGCCGGAGACGGAGACGGAGAAGGTGAATTGCGAAGATAAAGTGTGAGGCGCATGCGCACGTAAAATAATTTGTTGCTGTTGTTTTGCTTCCACTTCTATTTTTATAAATGTCTGTATACCTCGAACGTTCGCTCGAATTCACGAAACGCTATCGAAATTCTCGCGCTTCAACGTTTCAACCGTTTTCGCGGGCAAATTGTTACTGATTGTAACCGGGCTAGCGACGAAACTTCAAGAGGGCTAGTCCCAAAAGCCACAGGTGAGCTCAAAGCTAGCTAGAGATGAGCGATTAATATCGAAATGTGAGTGTCTCGTGACTAAGTATCGTTTCAATGGAAATATACATACATATGTCTAAATTTTTTTTGAACAAATTTAATAAAATTTGAATGCAGAATAAATTTAGATGCCAAACCATGATCAAGATGATATTCCGCTTGAAAGTCGGTGACGTTTTGCCAAAGTTATGACACTTCGAAGTTGCTTAAGCCTCTGATCTAGCAACTTTACAAGTCAAAATATTTCTTAATTTTGACATGATTTTTTACAAAAAAATGAAAGTCCTCAGAATCAAGTTTAAAGTGTCGTTTTATACTAATTACGATATAAGGAGTTGATTAAAAGTGAAAGCTTGAGATTTCATATTTTGAATTTTCAAAATTTCTAAGGGTCCCCCCTTACCATATAAATCGAAATTTGGTCGAAAATAATTAATTTTTCTAAATGAACAAAATTTGAATACAGAATGAATATAGAGGCCAAACCATTATCAAAATGACATTCCGCTTGAAAATCGGTAAAGTTTTGACAAAGTTATGACAGTTCAAAGTTGCTCAAACACCTGATCTAGCAACTTTACAAGTCAAAATATTTCTTAATTTTGACATGATTTTTTACAAAAAAATGAAAGTCCTCAGAATCAAGTTTAAAGTGTCGTTTTATACTAATTACGATATAAGGAGTTGATTAAAAGTGCAAACTTGAGATTTCAAATTTTGAATTTTCAAAATTTCTAAGGGTCCCCCCTTACCATCCAAATCGAAATTTGGTCGAAAATAATTAATTTTTCTAAATGAACAAAATTTGAATACAGAATGAATTTAGAGACCAAACCATTATCAAAATGACATTCCGCTTGAAAATCGGTAAAGTTTTGACAAAGTTATGACAGTTCAAAGTTGCTCAAACACCTGATCTAGCAACTTTACAAGTCAAAATATTTCTTAATTTTGACATGATTTTTTACAAGAAAATGAAAGTCCTTAGAATCAAGTTAAAAGTGTAGTTGTATACTAATTACGATATAAGGAGTTGATTTAAAGTGATAAAGAACAAAATTTGAATGCACTATGAATTAAGAGACCGAATCATGATCAAAATAGCATTTCGATTTAAAACGGGTCAGTTTTCTTCAAGTTATGACAGTTGGGGAGTTTGTCAACTCTTTTACTTAGCAACTTTACCACAACCGTACCGGTACAAGCGTTTCGGGTTTCTTGAAAGACAATTAATTTCGGTAACGGTGTCAATTCCGGTACTAAAAATGAAACGTTTAGTTTCGGTTAACGGTTCCGATACAGGTTAAGGTGTTATTCCCTGGTCTTGAGATATTATAAAATCAAATACTAACTTAAGCAAATACCTTATTTTTATACTAATATATGTATGATTTTTATCATAATAAATTTTCGAGTTAAAAGCTCAAGATAACGCTCACCTCTAGCTTTAAACTTGATATGAGAGATAAAGAGAGAGAGAGAGAGAGAGTGGCAATCGGAGAACGGGAGTGATTCGGTGCAATCAGCTGACAGCTGACAAAACACATCTTATAGCATACTTTTAGGGTGATGAATGTATATAAGAGGTATAACACTTTATCAACAGAGTAATATACGAACTGCGCCCAGTTAATTGAATAATTCAGGGATTTGATTTAACTCTCGAGCGTTAACTCTATTGTCTGTCCACAACAGAGGACCGGTTATCAGCAGTAGCCACCGTTGTTTCCAACTGACTGCATCAGCTGTATGGCATATCAATTAATTTGAAGGACATACGAAGGATGAATGCAAGTGAGATGTGTGCAAGGCTCGTATCTTGTGGTAGACGAGCCAGATGCAAATGTATCTGGATGCTGTTTTGAAGAGGTCTAAAACAACAATATTTTAAGACATTCTCAGATAAATGCTTTTTGCATTTTATTTACAAACTGTTATTTTGTAATAAATTATTTAAACCAATATATATTTTTTTGTTGAATACTTTTGGGGATAATATTGATTATATTTTGCTGTGCCTGGGAACTTTCTGCATCGAAGGGCGCCTCCTTCGTGGTCAGTCAAACGAGCCTTTTGTTGACAACTGTACTTTTGTCTTTTGACAGCTGACAGGTGGCATTTTGAGTGGTTACTGACGTGTGCGATGGCAATGATTGATCGGGGTGCAAAAGTAGAAGTAAAAGCTTATGGAATTTATTTAATTTCCGCATGGGCATTCAAGCAGTATGCGTCAGGCAGCCCGCATCCAAAATTCTATCTGTTCTGTAGGCTACGAGAATTGTGGACCAACAAGGACAATGCGAAATTTGAGCTGATGCAGGACAGATAATAATCTAAAACGAAATTCGAGTAAGTGCTCAAAAGTGGAAGTGAAAAAGCGCGGCCTCTCAGCGAGTCGGTCGCTTTGCTCTCTTATCGTTTTAATTAGTTTTATAAAAGTTGGCAAACAAACAAACCAACAAACAAACCAACAAACAAACCAACAAACCAACCGTATAAAGCGACAGAGAAGAGAGAAAGATGCCAAAGGACGAGGGGTTGGACATCATATTTGCTTACAACGTTATGAAATTTTGCTCGTGTGTGCTCGAAAATGAACTTATAAAATTGCTAATTATTAGAGGACCAACATACTTTCAGCTGCAGTTTAAATAGTTTCGAGTTCAAATTGCATTGCAAATGCATTTAAAGTTTACACTTTACATTTAATTAAACTTAAAACCCATTTTGGAGCCCACGGACACACCTTGGCAGTAGCTTTATTTATCTTGACTATGGAACAGCTGGCTGCGAACTATCCTTAGCCTTAGTACTTTTCAGCCATTTTATCTGCATGCATATTTATAAGGAATTGCCCGAAATTAAATGCAACTCTCCTTATGGACAGTGAAAACGGTGAAGTGAAAACGGTTAAGATTAAGCAAAATACTTTAGCATTTTCTTTGAAATTTATATGCAGCAAACAAATGAAACTGTGCGACGGGTGGATAATTTTACCTAGAAGCAAACGGCTTAAAAAGTTGTGCTGCTGAAAAGTGAACTTTTTAAATCCCCTTCTATAGCGGATAAGTTACGACGAATTTGTAATAAGCAGAATTCGCTATATGTGAGTAAATTTAGTCAGTAACCCAAACCACAAAAAAAAAAGTTATTTAAATAAATGTTGATGATTAAGTTGAATTGTTTTCTCTCAGTACATTCGATCGAAAATTATAAAATTCTGTAGACGCCAGTCGATTGCTCGATGATCTGGGCGATTTCATAAGAGATCTAAGTGTTCCACAGTTGCGTTGCTCTTTTCCGGTATGTGGGCTGGTGGAAAAGGGAACGAGAATGGAACCGAAATGAACTTGATTTCGAAAACCGTGCAAAAATCGTTCAATCATTTAAGTAAAATGCCAGGCGATCAGCATGGGCAGACAGTGAAACTGACGCATTCAATTCAATTGCCAGCAAAAAAGACCCGTAAAGACGTTGAAAAACATGCGCCGTCATAAGAGAGCGACGATAACCCTCGCACACAACAGACACCCATACGAAGAAGCACATACACACACAAACACACACATATTTCGTTTGGCTCGTTCTTGGTTTTCGCGTTGTCTCGCTCTAGCTTCATAGCCGTCTGCATCCGGCGGCTGTGTATCTGTCTCACTTCGATACATAGCGAGCATTTTACAGTTTTGTATTTTGAAACGATCATGCGGGCGTATCAAAACAACAACAGCGATGAAAACTAAGAGACGGCGCTGAATCGTTCGCTTGTTGTACATTGCTGTGCCCCTGTTAACTACATGGATCACTTTATCGATTTTACAAATGAAGAAGCAAAAATGCGATCGATTGTGATCTTAAATCGGAATATTGTACACAAAATAAAGATCGTGCACAGTCGCAGAGGCCACACATAAACTCTGAGCACTACGACAAAAGCGCCAAGTGAGCAACGGCAATCAGATGAATCAACTCGGCAATATTGTTGAAAGAGCATTTTCCAACTGTTACTCAGTTGATAATTAAAAAATACAAAAAATGTACTTGGAGATGCCGGGGATTGAACCCGGGGCCTCTCACATGCAAAGCGAGCGCTCTACCACTGAGCTACATCCCCATGTTGATGTGCCAGAGCTAAATGCTAACAAGAGCTCAGGGCTCAGAAGGCAGTTGAATATTTTTTGTATTATTCAGTAGATTAAATGTAAATAAAATAGCTTGCAATACATATTCTTATGTACATTAAATACCAATTTGTAATATTTATTTCTAATAACTATATTTCACTATATTAAAATTGCAAGTAACAGTAAGTTTATTTTGATTGGTTTTGCTGAATTTCGATTCATTGCGCATGTGGATAAACTCAAAACTCGTTTGCTTCAACTTGGCATTACGCTGCGGCTCTTCCAACGGGGATGTAGCTCAGTGGTAGAGCGCTCGCTTTGCATGTGAGAGGCCCCGGGTTCAATCCCCGGCATCTCCAATTACATTTTTTGTTTTTTAAAATTTTTTATTTTGACATATTTAAAATTTGTTTCAAATTTTGGTTTGAGCGATTTAGTGAGTCTTTCAATGCTTTACATTCTAGCTAATATCCAAGTTGCTACTGTGGCAACTGCTCTTTGTGGCCTTTATGTTCCTTGCTTTGGCCTGGCTGACTTGATTTATGCGCAACGAGGCGGCAATAATGAATAATAATATTTATGCCGATTTACGGCTGCCAAGCAGGTCTGCATGTCAATTGGCAAAAGCACTAGCGTTGCCAGACGGCTATCAGAGTGAGCGAAGGAGGTAAGCCGGGTGAATCGGATCACAGCTGAGCGAACTGACTTCGGGCAGCGACTTTGACTTCTTCTTGCCATTTTAGCCACAATGCAGTCAAGTGGCTAAAGTGTGTCCTAGTTTGTTGTTGTTGTTATTGTTGGAGCTGTTCAGAGGAAAGTACACACATGTACTGGTAGAAGAAGTCAAACGACAGGGGCGGAGCGAAGGACTTTGCATATGCTTTTTGTTTTGACTTTTGAAATGAAGGAAATTGCCTGTTCGCACTTTAGCAGAGTTTGGTTGGTTTAAATTAATACTAAATTTTGCATGAGCTAACATCGTTCCCTTACCCAGTAGCTACCAATATCACAAATTGATTTTGTTGAGGGCCTGGTCATGTTGAGAGTACATACATACATGTCCATATACATATGTACATTCGTATTCAACAATGCTGAATTATGTTTTAATGTTTTTATTTGCCAAACAGCTTGACGCTCATCAAATTTCATTTGATTTCTGATTAGAGCATATTGCCCATCAATTAGTAGTAACAAAAATCTGGAAATTCTACAGCAGCTGGCACACATCACATAAATATAATTATGCCAAGTTTTAAATGTATGTATGCAAAATTTTCGAGCATATTGAAATTAATTACCACAACGACGTCTGTTTTTGTCAGCATTCAAATTTCTTGCTTTGGGTATGTGTGTGTGTGTATGTGTTTAAGAGTGTAATAAATATTATATAACAATTGGCTAACATACACACACAAACACGTTTCTTATGCGTCTGCGTCTCTCAAAGGACTCGAAGGCATTATTTAAATAAAAGAAAATACAAATCGAAATTGTCACTTAGAATTTATGTAATTGCATAAACACCGCAAGGACTAAGAAATAGACATGCACACAGGCATGAAAATTGTTTATGGCCTATTTTGTTACTAAATAATTGACGTTACAAACTAAACAAATGACATAACCTCAATTTTGTGACAGGCGTGTCATAAGTCGAAAGTGTGCATGGCACTTGGTTAGGGATTTGAAAGTGGAATTTCTCTTCAGTTGAATTGCCTACAATTGCCTTAATGGCTTAAGTTGTTATCACAATGTGAACTATCTGAAGTACTCTTATTTTATTATTATTGAACAGAATATTTGAAGTATTGATTCTTTAGTACTTTTTGTTAATATGTAAAACGTATTCAGTTAAGTCTCACAAAACTACTTAAATTTAAGATTTCAATGTTTTTCTTAAATTCCATAACAGTTAAGTTAACCAAACTTACACACGACTTAGCCACTAAGTTTTCAAAAAGCTCAGTGCTTAGCCACAAATTTGATCAAATGCAGTTGAAATATACATAATACTTATTAGAAACCCAAATTGACATTTGCTGGATGTTAATTTGGCTTTAGGATGCAGCTTAATCACATTAAAAGTGCATTAAAAATTCTCTTTTCAGCAACAGAATCATCATCATTGCCAGCATTGGCGTCATAATCAAAATCAATGTCGTTCTGTGAAAGTGAAAAACCATATTTCCGTTTTGAGGCAACGTGAGTGTGCAACTATATAAGAACATATAAGGACAACTCTCTGTGTGTGTGTGTGTGTGTGTGTGTGTGTGTATCTGTTTGAGGGGGGAATTCATAATGCATACAGTATCGAAGCCATTTTGCATTCAAATTCAATTGTGCGTGCGTGAAAATTGAATTCCCCAAAGCCTACAAGCATAATGCACTAATGTGTACTATATATAGTACATACGTACATATGAGAACATTATGTAAAATTTAAGCGCTGTACTATTTTTTGTCGGGGATTTGGCTGAGTCCAATTAAAGCTCTAAGCGATCCATTTTGGCGCTGATAATTGCAATTGCAAGTGTCAAAAAAGGAAGGAACAAAACCCCAACAAAAACATCGACGGTTCAGTCTCAGTGCCGACTTCAACACAATCACGTTTCAATTAACACACATGGTCAAGCCAACCCACTCCCTTTGCTGGACGATGCCAGCTCTTCCTGGCCATATTCATATGTAAAACACGCACGCACATCGCCCCGTCCTATTCAGTTGGTTTAATGGGCGTCGGCTGAGCGTTGGCTGGTCCTGGACATCATAATTCCGGCCACAATTCCCAAACACCGCAAAAACAACAGTAGAGCACAAGCCAAACTCTGTCTGGCAATGCAGCAAAGCCCAAAGTGCTGGAATGTCCCCGTTTTGAAGTTTGAGTTGAGTTTGGAGCCATGCTACGTTATTCCCCCGTCATTACCCCACACTTGTTACCACATCATTCCGTTACCCCGTCAACCCGTTACCCTGTTACCCCCGTTACTCTGTTACCCTCGTTACCAGTTGCTGCAGTTTGTCGAGTTCTATGGGGCGCATGAACTAATTACGTTAATATGCGACAACGTTTTCATAGGCGAAAAATGTGTGCTCCACAGCGGGAGGTCCATGAATTGGTGGAGATTGCGCGGGGCATCCACAGTGAGTGGGGCCAGCAGCCTGAAGGGTGAAATGTGGCCAGGGTCAGCGCAATTGGTTAAAGGAACAGTGGTCCAAATGTGTTGATCGACGCACTTGGTTTTGTACTAAAAGAAAGAAAGCAAAATGAAAGACTCTTAGATGTACTTTTGAAATAGTGTTCTCTGAATTTTTGTATATTTAATTTAATAAAGTTTTACAGTGTCCTCATTTATGAGTTAAACTTGCTTTGCATGCTTTACTGATATGTGTTTAAGTTAAGTATTTCGCTTGAGTGAACTTATCCACATATGGCAATATCTTTGTGCAATCAGATGCTTTCATGAGGTCAACTGTAGCATCGATGGATTTATGGGTCCCCAAAAGCTGTAAGTAGAAAAATAAAAAAGAAAATAGAAGTAGATCATTCTTACAAGAAAACAGGATAGTAAAAAGATAGGTTTAATCGTCTTTATCTGTGAAGTTGCTGATTTGAATTCTTTATGAAATATAAAAAGAACTAAAGTATACACACTCTCTATATACTTGTCTCTAAAATTTAAATTCTGGCTTAAAAATACCCTAAAATATATCCAACATTTTTCTGCTTATTTTAAAAATGTATTAATAATTTTGCAAGACTTTGAAATTAATATACCCTTTTTTTAAGCATTCGATTTGATGGATTTAATATACCTACATGAGAGCCTTAGTTTCGGTGCAGATAATTGGGTTAAGCTTGTTAAAAAATGTAAAATTAAGAAAACATACAAGTGATACAAGAGACAATTTTACCCTGAAGAATATGAATTGGAAATTTTTTTGAAATCGTCTATTCCATTATCCGTATCAGCAGTCAGTGTAGCTTGATTATTTCAATCAGCTTCTGGCCCACATCAGCCCTCAACGAGCTGGAGACCTTGCAACTGTTTAGACATTTGGCTATTAGAGATGCCAACGTAGACGTGGAAAAGTGCTCGGGATGTACGTGTTGAATGTCGGTTATCATATCAGGTGTAGAACATGCTAAAACCCAACAGCATTATCCAGGGCACACTGCCAGCCTAAAACGTTTTTGCATTCATAAATAAGACATGCAAGGAGCTTGCATCAACAACAACAACAACAACTACAATTGTGACACAAGCTGTACAAATCCCGAGTTGTCCATCTGCTCATCTGACCATCAGCCCATCAGCCCATCTGGCCATCAAGCCATCCAAACCAACAGACCAGACCGTCCACATTCGATCATTCACTCACGTATGCACACAAAGCTCCACGGAGGGGGGTTAAATCTCCACATTGCGTCAGTTGCGTGCATTACACAGCAGGAGATGAGGGAGGAGCAGAGACAGTGGAAAGTGGGAAGTGGAAAGTGGGAATTGGAGCAGGAAAGGGGGGATACATTCTCGTCAATGTCCTTATCGTGCCAGTGCTGCTGACAGCGCCTGCTGTCATTCATTCATTAATGCATTTTCCTGATTTTCACTCATTTAACTCCATAGATTTTTCATTTTGCCTATTACGAGGCTGCCCCATGTACTGTTGTGTTGTGTTGTGTCAGAGCCTTCGTCCTGTTGGCTGCACTTCAACTTCCCTTCTGGTCATCTGCTGCTCTGTTTTGTCCAATCGCTTGCTATGGTATCGTATGCTCTAAGCGCCTGAAGCTATGCTTCATTTACTTTGTTGTCAGTGGCCATTAGTTTTGACGCACTTTGGACTGGACCAGGTACCAGTTGTTACCCTTGATGAGTATGCCCCATTGCCAATGGGGCTTTGGTATACCAATGCGTACGCAAAGTGATTTGTGTGGCAATTCTAATAGAGTTGCAGCCAGCTAAGCAAAGGAAATACAAACTTACTAAACTCGCAAGTCAAAAATTCTCATTACATGCCTCCCGATTAGATTAATCCTTTTTCAGTTTTATTTATAAATTTTTTAAAATTTAATTCCATACACAACAAAGCAGTTAAGTAAAGGCACTAGTCACTTTGCATAAATTCTTGTTAAATAGAACCCTTTACAGAAATAGTTTCATTCACTTTAAAAAAATGTCAACAACCACAAAAATGGAAAATAAAATGCAGCTAATTTATTTGCAATTTTCAACGTGGTTCAAGAAATAACTGAAGTGCGAAAGTAATCCAGTCCTTTACTTGACTAAAAAGAAGTATAAAAATAAAAAATAGCAGCTTCAAAATGGCGACAAAATATGCTGCGACTTTTTCTACGAACTTTAGAGGAAGGTATAGTAGAAGGTTTTTGAACTGCCCCTTTGCCCAGACAATTTGAGGCAATCATGCACTCGTTAATCTTGCTCAGAGCCCAAAATTAATAGTTAACCTGGCCAGCAAAAGGGGGGGGTTAAGGGTGTGGCTCTGGTCAGGTTGTATGGGTCGAAAGAAAAATGTGTTGTCGAGCAAATTAAACTCGTTCTAAATACATTACGATAGAGCTGGGCAGCTCCTGTCGCGTTCAAGGAGCTGCTGCCTAGAAAGACAAACAGAAGCGTCGGGTGACAGACAACAACAGCAACAGCAAACATTACAACAACAACAACAGCAACAACAACATTTAGAGAAACAACAGCAAAGGCTAAACAAGATTAATTATACCTGAAAGCCAAAGTCAGTTACTCGCTGCCAGGCGTAGCCTTTTGACTTTTCAACTGAGCAGAGATGCTCAACGCTAACGCTGACGTCGACGTCGACGCAGATGCCAACGGCGACGGCGACGGCGACGGCAGCAGCGACGCGACGTCGACAAGAATTCCTTGTCATTGCCCTCGAGCGTCATTTAGTATGAACATGGTCCTGATTCGGCCGACGGACTGCACCAAGGACGAAGAGCATCGCATGGACTCTGACTTCTGTTTACTTGCTGTCTCTCACTTTTAGTTGTTGTTGTTATTGTTGCTTAAATGCTCGGAAAATCGAGTTGTAGATAAAACGCAGCTGAAGCTATAGAAGTGTAGTCTGTTTTTGGAGAAAAAGTCACTTGAGGTAGTTGAGATAGCAAAAAAAAGGACAAAAAAAAAGGAAAATTGTAGGAAAATCATTTACCATGGATCTGGGAACTTAACAACTTAAAAGTAAGCGATGTAATGAATTTTCGCAAAAAATTAAAATGTTGTTTGTCTATTGGGCTTCAAACGCAAGATGTTTTATTATCATTCATATAACGTAACAGATAAAGTGATTTTAGAACGTAAAATAAATACATATTGAAATATAGTGAATTTGAAGATATTTAAATTGTACAAAGTTGGGAAACTTTTTGTATTTTTATCTCCTCTAACCTCGCAGCTCTTTAGATTACGATTTCGATTCCGCAGTCCTTCATCCAACCATGTTGTATCCTTTATCTTCTTCTTTCTTGTTTTCAGAGTGCGTCGTGTGGCTGTTGTTACTGGAGAGTAAAATGTTTTCATTGTATGGAATATGCTGGCAGACGATTTAGCTTTCAGCTCTTTGTTTTTATTTTTGTTTTCTGTTGCTGTTGCTGTTTTTGCTATTGTTATTGTTATTGCAACAAAGCTGAATGTGTTTTTGCTGTTGACACCTGAAATGCAAACACATTTGCCACACTTGCCACAGACGCCGCACAGCAAACGGGATTCAAATTCTGATTCAGCTTTGCAGCAGACGCAGCAGCTGCTCATGTGCAGTGCATGTGTTAAGGTTATTTTTGGGTGTGTTTTGGGTGTATTTTGGCTATGTTTTACTTATGTGAATGCACATATATTTATGTGCATTCAGTTGCCAGTTGGCAGCCTGTGTAGTTTTTCCAAATGAAACAATCTGCAAGGACAAACTCATGTTCTTGTTTTCTAGGTACAAGCAAGAGGTACATATACCATTTGACCTCCTCGTCGGAGATCACATTTGAATCGGGTTAAGTACAGAGCAATTTCAAATATGTCGAATGTCATTTTTATTATTTGTTAGCCAATATGTTATACTCACCTGTCAACCTTCTATCTATACACTAAATATTTTAAGCAAATCATATTGTATCCGTTACGAAAAGCAAACCAATTTATTTCAAATAATGATACTTTTGTAAAACATGCACAAATAAACAAGTATACAATGAATAATTTACAATTTCTTAGTAAAGAAAATTAAATAGAAAAGATTTCTTTAAACTCATCTTAACTTCTGCTTACCTATCGATGCAACCCTGCGGCGACCTTAGACCACATTTGCATTAAGTGCCACTTAACATGGAATCTCAATATTTTATGCAAAAGTAGCTAAGTTACAACTCTGTTATTTTTTCCGCATTTTTCTTTGTTACAGTGAGCTTTCAATATCTTTTTTTACAACAGACATTTGAGACTCAGTTTCTCTGATTTTCTCCTACTATCTGTCTGACATCCAGTTGGATTGTCTGTCCACTACATTTTGGCTTTTACATTCAAATTTCTCAATCTAAAAAACGGAATTTATATTCAAGTGCTGCGATTATTGACTCTGGCAACAGCTATACAATACATTCAATAGAAAAAACATAGATAATATTATTACCAACGTCGGGTTAGATCAATTAAAGTCGTATCAAGTAAGCTTTGATTAAGTAAAAATAATTTTGTTTGGACTCACTTAGAACAAATCTAACCTTAGCCTAACTTTTTCATTCAGCCACCTCCGACAATTGATGCAATTGCGAAATGAACTTTTTGCTTTTGGCCCGATTTGACCTCTGGCTGTGCAAGTGCAAGTGCAAAGTCAAAACTAAAACGGTTTTGTGCATTTCAACGATTACCCAACGCAGCGTTGCATAATTTCAGCATCAAATATTTAACGTAAATCTTTTGTGCACAATCAAACAGTTTTAGCTGCTTCGCGATTCCCGTGCGCTCTTCTATAGTATTTGCCAAGTTTGAAGTTTAACTAGTTTTATTTTCTACTTTTTCCATCGCCAAGCGCAGTCAAGCAAACGTCTAAAGGCAAACAAACTTTTTCACCAGCGTCAGTTAATTTAGTCAGTTCAACGCTCACTTCTCTCCTTCATTTCATCTGCCCCTCTCCGTTTTTAACCTCACTTTACCTTAGCTGCTCCCGTTGAATGAAATGCAGTGAAAGCAACAAATTCCGTGCCGCACTAAGAGTACATTCCGGGAGTATTACGACTACGTTTCATTTCTTTCCGCAAACCATTCAACGAGAAAGCCTTAGTATAATTTTTAATATGAATTTCTACAGAATCAACAGAGAATTTACTCAACCTTCAACATGGACTGTGTATTCCTAGAGCTCTGATTAAAATATCATTAGGCTAAGCACCTAACTTCATATTTCCGGTAAGTAGATTGACACTTTAACCAAGCAATTAAACTCGAGAAATAAATGATGGCCAGTATGATATAATATTTCTAAGAAGAGGCAACGCACAAAATAAATGGTGCAACAAATTAAGTGCACTAAATCAGTGCAATTTTCATATCGAAATACATTATTCACAGATTTCTCGTTTTGTTTATTTGCAATAGATATTTGGATACACCTTTCTCCTTTCCCAAAGCAAACTTTATGTTCGGCAAAAGTGCTGCAAGTGGCCATATTTTATGTTCTTTGAGCACTGCAGGAAAACAGTATGCAAATTTATGGTTAGACAAAGTTGTGTAGACATCTAGGAAAAATAAAAACCTAACAGCACCTGGAAAAGTCAAGTAGACATCTAACTGTATGCCTGGTTTATAAGGCATTAAGGTAGCTTAAGTTTTTTAATTTTTGGCTAAATTTGATCAAGTGTTATATCAAATTCAAATAAACAAAACATTAATTTATTTTTTTGAATGTAGGAACAATTAACAGATGATAAGGATTATCTTCAAGCTTTTCATTTAGTAGTAAGTCCTTTGATTTGTATCTGATGCAATAAATTGAACCCTTTAATCGTTTCAGAAACTTGGCCTTAGTGAACTTATTATTCTAAGTGGTTTTCCATTGAGTTTCTTTTCCGGGTATTTGCCCAATCAAAAAGTTGTAAAGCGGCTTTTGTGCCAAAGTTGATGGCTTTGTATTGCGCACCTGGAGGCGCATTTACTTTGGCCTAACATTTCAATTAGGAGAGCAGCACATTTTTAGCGTTTTTGTGCTGATCAATTGGTGAAAGTTTTTGCCAGCTAAACAATGGAAACTCTTTGCAGTCCACCTCCCCCAATAAAGTACAGGCGTGTCCCGAAAGCAAACTTAAATTTATGCTCTGACCGAGAGTTGAGTTTATCTATCTTAACCAAAGACACCCTGTGCTCCACCCGCTAACAGCTCTCAATCGCAACCCGAAAGCCAAACCCTGCACTAATTTGTCCTCGTTATGCAAGGTAAGCCATTCATTTCACCTTGGCCAAGGAGAAGCCACCGTCTGGATTTCCTGCTCCAGGACTCTTAGACTCTCAGACTCCCAGACTCTCAGACTTTCCGACTACCAGACTCTCAGCTGAGACTCCTTCGCTTAACTTGCACATAATTTACGCACGCACATTTGTCGCTTGCTATTTCGCTCGCACACACACCCCTACTACCCCTACTACCCCTACTACCCCTACTGTCCGTCTGCTTCTCAAAAGGGCGTGCTACGTACCGCTCCGCTGTCCTGGCATAAGTTAATGCGTCTTTATAGGCAATAAAATTTAAGTTTCTTGACTGACTTTCTGCTTGTTAAATTTTTCATGAATAAGTTTCGCCTCCAATAAGTTTCCCCTCCCTCACCATTCCTCAACGAACCACCTTGCGAAAAACTTTGGACAAAACTTAACAGAATTTAGTGGCAAACTGAACTGCGGCACTTTGTTCGGGGAAAGGGTCGGCATTTCGGTTACATGGCTGGCCAAGGCCCCTCTTTCAGCCCTTCCCCCCCTCTGCTACCGTAAGCAAGTAGTTGTTCTTGTTAATTCAAGCGTTCGGTTAGTGCAAAATTAAGTTTGTGGTCTGCTCCAACAGCTCTCCTTCGTTTCTCTGCTGCCGAAACATAATTACTAGTTAATTTTTATTAAGTTACTGGATGCGATGTCTGCTGTACTCGGATAAGACCAGATTATAGCGGCAAAAGTTGCATTCAACATGACGTGGAAATCAGTAAGATATGCGAGATTATCTAAGTTGGCTGTCCGAGCGCTTCTCGATAAGTTTGGAGTTTTTCTGATCGATTCCAATCGAAAACTTTTGAAATTGCATTTTTAAATTTGTACTTAACTCCCTATTTACCCATTAATACACAGTGTTTGCTCTTAAATCATTCCATAAACTAAGCATTTAGTACCCCAAGGGAATTTATTGACACGTGTTGTGACCAACCCTTTCCGAGACAGCTACTCATCGTCTTTCAGCTTTCAGTTCTCAGTTGGATCAGGGGAGGCATATATACGTGTACATATATATATATTTAAAGGGTGTACTACCTTGTTTTCGATGTTGATGCAGATGCCTTTAGGTGTGCGACTTGTTGTGTAAATATTTAGCTTGACACTATTAAAATTTACTAAAAACAAATGGCTCACAGCTTAACATGTGTGTATGTGTGTGCGTCACGGCAGTTTTTAATTAACGTGATTAAATTAATTTCATGAGCTCGCTCTGTCTCGTTCTCTGCCAGTATCCGCATCAATTGCACTCGTCTGAGCTGCTGTACTCTGTAAAATAGTTGCTGCTACTGAAAGGGATATCATACAGGTCAAACATTTTGTGTCAATTTAAAATATTAATTAGATAATTTACGCCAAAAGTTTAACTTATTTTAATAATCTATAATACTCAGCATGCTTGTGAATACTGATGTTTACTTACATTCTCTTACAGGGTATCTAGAGACGAGCAGACTCGCTGGGAGTACCCTTATCGGTTTAAACTCACTTAAAGCGACAATTAAATTTTGTTTGTTGTGAGAGGACAAGGACGACCCTGACATCAACAATGATAACGACAACGACAACGACAATGACGTAAACATAAACGCCACGTTACGTGTTATGTATAACGTGAAATGATTTTTACGATGCTCGACGACCGCACCACATGTCTCATCAACGTCAGGACACAACAACTTTCAGCTTCACCAGATCCCTCAGACAGCATTAACAACAACATGGGAAAGTGCCTCCCCCTTCTCTCTTCGCAACCCAAGAAGGGGAAGCATCGTACATTCTCAATTGGAGAACAGTTGGGGCTGGGCATGTAGGGGAAGATAATATAACAATTTCTATGTTGACTTTTATAACCTCACTTTCATAATCTCACTTTCCCTAATTGATGTGCGTTAAGTAAAATTAAGCTATGTTCAGGCATCATCTCATCCGAGGAGTGTCCGATGCAACTAACAACAGCTGAATGTAATTTTGCAACGCCATGTTGCACTGGCAGCATCCCCACAGACATTGTCACGGGGTCACAACGGCCCCAACCCCCCATGGCAACCTAGGGGTTAAAGCTGTCGCTTTTGCAGCGCATTTGTGTGTGAAATACACAAGTTGCATTCCAGTGTGAGTGCATTGGTGCACCAGCAACTTCTTTAAAAGGAAAAAAAAAAAACAATGCGACCTAAAAGAAAAGAAAGATAAACTTTAGACTAAGACAAGTTTCCTTTTCGCAGCAAATTTTCAGCTGCCATGTGGCAGGTAGATGTCCTTTATTCCAACACTGTCACCTGGGAAATTTAATGTGCTTGCGTGCGCTTAACATACCCAAGCTTATCAGCCAACCCATTCCCGCAACTTTTATGTTTCGAGTACATTTACATTTTATAACTACAGATAGAATATGTATAGCTATTAAATTTATGTACTCTTGATCAACAACTAATTAGAGCAATTATTAATTCAGAACATTTAGTGATAATTGTTACTATTAATTACAATGATATTTAAAATAAGGCTTTATTTCCCTTTATACGATAATAGCAAATTGCAAAGCCTTCTAAAATACCCACAAAGGCAAATAATTTTATACCCGCATACATTAAATCACTTAGTCATTTAGCAAAAAAAGCTACATTTGCCACGTCATTGTTGATCGTTTGAATAAATACCCGTTTAACCAGCAGTGGGTATAATAATTTTGCTTCAAGCATTTCAAGTGATTTTATAAAGCACATTTCCTCACCACTGTATCAACGAGCAGAGTGGCGCAGTGGAAGCGCGCTGGGCCCATAACCCAGAGGACCGAGGATCGAAACCTTGCTCTGCTATGTGGAAATCATTACTTTTTTACATTTTTATACCCTGAGCCCATTGAAAATGGGCAAAAAAGGGTATAATGTGTTTGGCAGAATGTATGTAACAGGCCGAAGGAGGGGTGGCAGACCCCATAAAGTATATATATTCTTGATCAGGATCAACAGCCGAGTCGATCTAGCCCTGTCCGTCTGTCTGTCCGTCTGTCTGTCCGTCTGTTTGAACGCGTCGATCTCAGATACTATAAGTGCTAGAGACTTCAAATTTGGAATGCAGGTCTGTGAATACCATACGCAGGTCAAGTTTGTTTCCAATTTTTGATGCCACGCCCCCTTCGCCCACAAATTGCAAAAAAACGATTTACAGGCGCAATTTTTGACATAGCACTCCCTAACTGAACAATCAGTTGAGAAGTATGCGTGTTAAACAACCCTGAAAATTTCAAAGCGATTGACCCATAAATAGAGAAGTTATTTCGGAATTTACATTTAATTCAATAATTACACTTGCATGGCAAATCAAACGTGCTAGCGAGACAGCATGATCACGTTTGTATGCAAGGCGCGCGCAAAGACAGAACGAATAAGTACCCATTTTTTTTTTGGTACCAAATAAGAATTAAGCGATAAGCAAAAATATTATCGATATCATGTAATGAAAATGTTAATGTATAATTTATGTATATACAAATATACAATTTGATAAAAATATAATTGTGTTAATATATAAATATGTATTTTTGCATGGCAAAAATCAGCAGAAGCTGATAGCTATGTATGAAATTGCATGAGACAAATAGCGATCATTTTGCAGCACTACTCTTGCATCTTTGCCGAGCACTGAAAGCTGCAAAATAATAATTTTAATTATTAATATTTTCGATTCCTTACACATATATATAATAAGTATCTGCTTATTATCGTTGTAAAAAAAAACGTAGCATTTTCCGCTTTAAGAATCTCATAAAATTAGACATTGCCTTTTATTTCAAATTTCGCGCGCACTGCAGCAGCCTTTGGCAGGCTTGAATTTGTTGCGTAAGTGGGAGAGAGTGAGAGAGGAAAATGGGTGCTGCCAGATTGCAGGCTGAGCAAAGTTGTAGTTTGTGGCTACTCTTGACACACGCTACATCGATTGCAAGCGATTACGATTACGACTTGCGATTTACCAATTTATCAATTTCTAATTAGTTTTAAATAAGTTTATTATATTAAAGTTTATTATATTAAACTTATTTAAAATTAATAAGAAATTGATAAATTGGTAAATCGCAAGTCGTAATCGTAATCGAGTGATGTATTAGTTCAGTTCAGTGTCTGCAGTGATAAGCACAGTGATTTAAGAAAACCGAAAGTTGTTCATAGTTTCGCGTGTGTAATTTTTGATACCCTGAGCCCATTGAAAATGGGCAACAATCAACTTTTATAAAAGAGTACATGGGCTCAGGGTATCCTACTGTCGAGCGTGCTCGACTGTAGCCGCACCTCACCGCGAGCGAAGCGAGCAGGGGGCGGAGCCCCCTTGTTATTATTATCTAGACCCAGCCAAAATAAATAAAATAAAAAGGCATTTGCATTTTTTTTAAATTTATTTCATGTGTTTTTATTGTATTTCATGGTTTTTTTTGTTGACGTTTGTTTTTTTTTTAATGTTTTACTTTACCGCTAAATAACTTTAAATGTTGTATTTTTTATCATAATTATTCATACAACTTGTTATTCTTGTAGTTGTTATTTCTTAGCTTGTTGTTCTTGTTTTCGCGAACGCAACAATTTCGCTGTTTGCTGTGCATCTTTTTATTTATCATCTTTACTCATCTTGTTCTTTACATGTATATAATAACTAAATTTGCATTATAATAATAAATATAATAATAGTTAATAATGATTTGTTTATTAAATATCTTTAAAAAATGTTCATTTTAGGAGTATAATTATCATCATAATTTTTATCATTACCTTTATCATCGATGTCAAACGAACTGAAAACGAGTTACATATTTTTGTTTGTTAATAATATATATTTCTTAGTTTTTCTCGTTTCCTCAGTTTTAAATTATTTCTCATTTCCCATCGCTCATTGCATTACTGCCTTCACCTTAATAACTATTATTTCAATTTATCAATGTTTTGTATATATGTATAGTTAATTGTATATACTAGTTTATTAATTAATTTATAATAAGTATATATATGTAAAATACAAAATAATACACACGTATTATTCTTGCATGTATGTAAAAATAATCCTCAAAAATATTCAATATGAACACAAAAAGAAAAAAAATTAAAACCAACAACAAACAATTTTTATGAATATCACAAAACATAAAATAATATTAATAATAAGTGAGATGAAAACATAGAACATATAACTGTCAACTTTATAGTTAAAACAATAGCTGGACTACGTCTGAAGAACAACACGCTAGCCATACATATAAAACATACAGAAAAATTCGTTGATATCACCTGACAAAAATGAAAGACTACTTACAATTTACACATGCATATTTATATACATACATATGTTACTATATAATATAAGTATGTATAATGCATTATTAGATTCAATTTGCATTTAAGTCAAATTATAATTATATTATAATATTCGCACACTAAAATTTTTCACACCTAGTTACTGTAGTTTTCTTAACTTTTTTCTTATTCGTTTGCCCGTTTGTTCGGTTTTGTAGTACAACAAAGTTATTTACGTTTCATTACACTGCAACATTGAATTTTTTGTTCTTTACTTTTCAATAAACACATCACATCATATTCACAATTAATAATCATAATAATCTAATAGTATATATATATTATGTATACGTGTAAATATAAACTAAAATTAACAATAATAACTATGACTTATGATCAAACATAGTACTCATTATTACATTTAATTATTTTTTTTACTGGTTCTGCTATTATAATTAGAAATCTTCAAATGCGCCATATACAAGCGTCATGTATTACATAAGTTTTAAGGGTTAATTATGTACTCGCATGTAGAGCAAAACCAACTAAAATCTATGAAACTAGAATTTATGTAAGTATCAATAAAAATTATTCAATGTATTCATTATAAAGTTGTTCTCAATATACGCACATGATCATGACATTCGCTTGATAAGACTTTAAGGCAAATAAAAGTTTCGTTTCTAGTTTACATACACTCGAGATTTTCATATCGTACACCCGTGCCATGTAAATAAATACATGAGACTACCGACTCTCGACCAATGATTTTCGACTCACGATTTTCGTCTCACGAACTCTGGTTCGTTTGTCAACAAAAATTGCGAATTTCTTAAGTAAACATCTTATGATACACAGACTCTATGTTCATATTGTAGATGTTTTCATTTTTTACGTTTATCTTCAAATCTTATTAATTATTTTCTTCTTTATAGAACACTTATATTTTTTTTTACACAATAATTTTTTTTTTCTTTTTTTTTTGCTATATTCAGCTTATTGTTTTCCCAATTTATAATTATATAATTGTTAGAAACTGTTTAAAATGTTTTCGAGTTTAATGTCGTATTTTAAGTACCTACTAATATAATTTAATTTCTTTTTAATATGTTTTTTATATATTTTTTTAAATTTATCTTGTATACAACTTTGCTTTGTCGTTCCACTTGTTGTTTGAGTTCTTGTTCTTTTTGCTGTTGTTGTGGTTGCACATAGATTTAAGGTCTGCTTATAATGGACGGAAACTTATTAGGCATTTTTGTTGGAGTAGTTGTTTATTTTCTCTTTCTTCATTTAATGTCTATGGGGAGTATTTTTTATAAAACACTTGGTTAGAGATTTGATAAAGTTGTGTTTGGATTACGAGTTGAAGAGTAGACAGTTTAGAATATGAGTATGTATTATAAAGGGTACTGGTTAAGGATATTCTGATTGAGGAAATTGTATAGCTAGAAAAACCAGATAAGGAAAAAAAAGGAAAGTCAAAAGGAATTCGAAATCCATGGTGTGTGGAAAATCAAAAAAACAAATTTCCGTATATTATAATCAGCCCTTAAATGTATATGTATTTGTAAAGTATAAGTATTACACTTAAGACTTTGAACGATCTTAGCTTATGTTGATTTGTTTTTTTATGTATGTTTGAGATACTCTCGTCATTAATTTATTTTATTATTAAATGTGTTGATTAATGGAAACAATTTAAAATTATTTTATATTTTTTTTTTGGTACTTTATTATATTTTTGTCATATTTGCTTTTATTTCAGAAACTTTTCTAATATTGATTGCTACTATTTAATATATATTTATATTAAACTTTTACCTTTATCCAGTTTCTTTTTTACAAATAAATTGATGTCAATTCTGTTTACTCAATAATGATTATTTCCCTTTTGTTCTTCTTTTGGTTTTTATTGATTTTTCTTATTATTTTTATTTCTTTAAAAGATCACATTTCATGTTTTAGTTGCCATTAGTAAATATATATGTATATATAAGTATATATTTTTATATTATACGTTTATATACATAAATATATGCATATTTGTTGTATATTTATAATAAGTAGTTTTCCATTTGTAATTATTGTAATTGTAATGTTCTGTCGTGTTGTTGTATGTTACGTTTCAATTATATATATCAAAAATTAAATTTACTTACATCAGCTCAAAGTGTAAATCAAATCGGTATGAAACTTAAACTGCCCATTTCCATTTCTTATAATTATTTAATGGTTTACAATTACAAATAATGCATAGGAAGATACAGTACTTTTTTTTTATTTAATTATGTTTATTTTGTTTTTTTTTTGTTTCCATTTTCTTGCTAAAACTATTTTAAGTTATTATTTATTTTGTTAATGGTACTCACTTAATATGTGTCTGAGTGTGTGTGGTTGAGTGTAATAAGTATTTTATGAAATGATTCTTTTAAAATATTTTTATTTTTCTAGAGATTTCAGCTAAATTAATAATACACTCTTAAAAAAGTTAGCTTTCAGTGTTTGTTTAACTTTAAATTTTAAGTTCTTTTTTTCTATAATTTATTATTTTGCAAAAAATGCTTACAGTTTAATTTGATTATTTTTTAGTGTTGGTTTTTGATGCTTTTCATGCTGATGAAATTTCCGCTTCGTATTTTGTGTTATAATTTGTATATAAAAAAATATTTTATTTAGATTTGTTTATTTTGTTGTAGTTGCTGATTTACTTGTTCGTCTTTATAAAATGTAAAAAAGGAATATGATTTTAGTATTTTTAAAAAAATCCATTGAAATCTTTTAGCCTTTGCTTTTGCATTTATATTAATCTGTTGTTTTGTAGTAAATCGTTGTTGCAAAAATAGGACGTGACTGTACTTATTTATTTATTTTTTTCCTTTAACATACTCGTATTCGTCGTATTTCTTATTTGTTGTCGCTGCTAAACTATGGCCTAGGAATTTCTCGTTTTGATTAATTTTGACTATTTTCCATGTATATTGTTTTAGATTTCTTTTAGGCTTTACATCTGCTAATATTAACATTCCTTACTAAATCATTATTATTATTTTTTCTTGTTTTTTTTTCTTTATTTTATTTTTTATGCATTGAAATATGGAACACTAGAGTTTAAAATAGTTTTAAACTAATTTTAATGCAGCTGTTTTCCAATTTTGGTTTTTTAATCTTTTCAAGTTCAATTTTTAATTGCTAATTTATGTTTTTCATGTAACAACACTAAACATGTATATATGTATATATACACACATATATATATAATTTTTGTTTGTTTATTTATTTTTTTTTTTTGTAAGGTTTTCTAGTTTTAAATATTTTCACTTTATGTATGCCATTTATGTGTAAATCTGATGCTTACAACACACTTTCGTGAAAGTCTTGCTATACGTACGAAAAAGTTTTGTAGAATTCTCAATATATATGTTTTTTTTTAATGTTCATTTATTATTATTATTTTCTTTTTCATAATATCTGTTGCATTTGTAAATAGTTCATATCAACCTTTAATTTGCATTAAAAAATTTCAAGTTTATTTATCAAGTATGAGAGTGTGTGTGTGTGTTTAAGAGTATCTGCCTGCTAATATCCATTTCAGATGCAGGACGATGGTGCAGCTATTGTGGCCGGTGTAACGGTGATTGTGGTGGCGGGCAAAGCAGCCACTGTGGTTGCTACCACCGGATAATGATGGCCCACATACGCATGTTGCTGATGGTGTATAAGATTGTGATGTTGCTGCTGTTGCTGATGAGAAGGTCGTGCTTGTGTTGTATACTTCAACACATGTTGCTGTGGCAGCGAAATAAACGGTGTCGCCTGAATGGGTATACAGTTGGAATTGTAGTCACTACTTAGCACCAGAGTGGGTGCAGCATCGGCATAGTAGGCGGGCGCCTTGAGAAATGTTGCTGCCGGCGCCACGGCGGCAGCATACTGTTGCTGCGGTGTAGGCATTGTTGCTGTTGAGGTCGTGGACAGTGTTGTGGCCGAGGACAGTGTAGGCGATGTAGCTATCGAACAGGAGGATGATGATGAGGCCGACGAGGGAGAGTACGGAGAGTTGCAGTGATAGGTTATGTGTTGCTGCTGCTGCTGCTGCTGTTGATGTTGCTGATACATGTTGTTAGCGTGAGATACTGCTACTGTGTTGCTCATATTGTTGTGATAATAGTTGGTGTTGTTATTGTTTGCATGATAGCTGAACTGTTGCTGTTGTTGTTGTTGTTGTTGTTGTTGTTGTTGTTGTTGTTGCTGCTGCTGCGGCGGCTGCTGTTGCGGCTCTATGATGATCAAATTATTGTTGCTATTGTTATAGCCAGCAGCAACTGCTGCTGCTGCGGCTGTTGTAGTTGCGACCGCATTGCCGGCAGCTGCTGCCGCCTGCTGCTCACTGGGATTGGTAATCATGGCGGCCATTATGTTGGCCGGCGGCAATACAATTGGTATGTGATAATATTTACATTGCTTGCGACGGCACTGGCTATTGGCATGATCACGACAGACAGCAACACGTTGATCAATCACCTCTACCTTGTCATCTGTTCAGAGAATGTTGCATAAAGATAAACAAACAAATAAATTAGTAAGTGCAAGCATATTAAACATGTATATTTTATAAAGGTACTTTTTAGGGAAACAGTGAAAGCAATTATAAAAATAATTGTTACTTTTACGCTTTGGAGCAAAAGTGTTTTTTTAAAGCTGCTTTTCAAGTGGAATCCATATCTTATTTTGGAGGAAATATTTATGAAAGTCTGCGCTTCGGGAATTATTAGAACATATTGAATATGATTTGAATATTCAGTTATTATGGATAAATGAAATCGGACTTCAGTTGATTTGAGAATCTTGAACTTGAAAAGAATATCTAAATTCATCCAATTTAATTGTACATGGTATTAAAAATTTTAATATTGTGTATTTTTGTGTGTGTAATTTCTTGTAATTTGATTGAATTTAGGTGTAACCTAAAAAAAAGAACGGGAAGATTAAATTAAAATATAGCCAATAGAGCAAAAATAAAGACAACAAATCTTGTGTTCTCTCAACTACTTAAAAATAATATTCGTTTAACAATATCTATAAGAAAAGCACTAAAAGCAATAAAACTAAATGCTAAGAACTAATAACTAAATAACTTAAACACATGCACTTACCTTCAGTTAAATGAACGAATCTACAATTTAACCGACTGCACATAGATCTATTGAAATCTTGGCACACCGGGAGGGTGTCCAGTAACTATATAGAATTTTGTTTATTTGCATAAACATGAGATTTTTGGGTATGACAGGATGCAAACGTAGTAAATAAACCAATTGACAAAAAACAATAAATAAATTTTTTGTTGTTGAATAGTATTTTCAGGGAATTATTTTTTCGGGTATCGGTTGAAAAAAAGAGAAGAGCAGAAAAAGAAAAGAAAAAGAGCACAAATTAGTTATATTCTTATAATAATTATATGATATACTAGATTTGTTAATGGTTGTTAGTTTTTTTACGCTTGTTATACGTAATTTATTTAATGTTATTCGCTGTTTTATATAATATATGTAACTAGTATTTCAGTATGCAATGTTTTTCTCCTTCTTCAGAATTTATGGTACATTAAATGTATGTTAAACTAGGTGTTCACTTAAATAATCTTAAATTTAAGGAGAATAAATTATAAAATGGCGGCGCAAATGAATTTAAAATTCTCTTTGAAAGTTGGTTGTGAATGTATCCTGAAAATGGGTCACGTCAATAAGGATGTTAACGAGTTTTTGGTGTTTAAATGAGACAATTTGAATAATAAATTAAGTTATAATAATACAAAAAAAAACAGTGTTGCTGAATATAAATTTGATTGATTTTAATACTAAAAACTTAATAGCTAAGCTTAAAAATAAAGTTTGCCACAAAAGCTATAAGTAGAACTTAAGAGTTGTACAAAAAAGTTTGGAAATAAAACACCTTTAAAGCAGCAAGTATTGGACAACAAAAATATAGCTTTGAAGAAGCCAACTGTATATGGAGATGTCAAGAAGCTTTTAAGCACTGCGTAGAAAGAGTAGGAGAGCGAAAAAGAGCTTTTGGTCTGTAACACTCACTTTTTGATAAGGTTTAAAACGCGCCTTATTTACGAGTTATTTATGTAAATGTACATTACATGAAAAGGTTTCATATTGATTGATTGCTTAAGTTCTAGTGGGCTGTATTATGCAGTAACAGTTACATATCCTAATAGGCGGCACTAGAAATATAAGAAAAAAGAGAAAAGAGAGAGAGAGAACGTAATACATACGCAATGTTAATTTGTATACCATAAAATCATCGCCTGGGTTTAATGCCTTAGAAGAAACAGTCAACAAATTTAAAGAAAAAGGAAAAGAAAACTAAAATAAATTATAAGCTTTGGCTCGGATAGCGCGCAAAAGCTGCTAAGCTAACTGAAATTGAGAAGCTTAAAAGCTTTAATACAGCGATCGCCTGACATACAGAAACTAAAGCACGGAAAAGCTTAAGCTTTTTAATTTTTATTTTTTTGCGATACTATTATACGATTATGTATATCAAAAGTGTCTTTGTAAGGCGCGAGAAGCACACAAATTAGATTGAACATTTATTATTGAAAATAGGTAGAGAGTGAGAGTGAAAGAAATAGAGATAGACAGAGAGAGAGAGAGGGGCATATCGTATTCGTATTCAATGTAAATAAATTTAAATTACTCGCCGCTCTTTACCTAATTATGTAAAATGTGCCGTTCATTAGCATAGGACACTGAGTGTATAATACGCCCCGTTCCGGCTGGGCTGTGATTATGTCAAATAGAGAGAATATTGATTGTAGATTAGCTATATGTACGTAGTCTATAAGGTACAAGTATTGAATATTATTTCATTGTTGATTTTCTTTCATTTCTTGGCTCTGCATAATGCGCCTGTTGTCGTTTGCAAATATTGACGCCAACTACATATGTATTTTGTATGTGCCAGTAGCTCAGTGTGTGTTTGAGTGTGTGTGTGTGGGTGTGGGTGTTCATTTGGGAGAGGGCGTATCCCTGAATGCGTAGTGGGTCAGACAGTTGTGCAAACAGTTCCTAACAGCACTGACACTCAAAGGTGTGTCCATGTCATAGCGCTGACATCATCGCTGACAACGTTGGCAACGCCTTCAAAATGGCCGTCAACGCTTGTCCTTTCTCTTGTTGTTGTTGTTGGTTTCGTTGTTGACGATGATAATGATGATGTTAGTGTAATTGTTCTAATTCTAGTTCTTGTTGTTATTGTTGCTGTTGTCTGCCGTCGTTATTGTCCCTTGAGGCGCGGCGAGGCATTAAATTTTATTAACCCAATTCACGCAAAGAGTGTTGAAATGTGTCGCACTGAATCTGAATACCCTTGCACAGAACCAAATGAAATATGAGGTTTGTTTGGTCGGTTCGATAAGTCTCTGATAAATTATTTTAAATTCTGTGTTTACAACTTGGAAGCCAATTAAGGCACTTTAGCAAAGGTATCAGAGTTTCGGTGAACCGAAAGCTTTTTCCATTTCTTATTCTACGTTTATTTACCTAAGTTTATATATATATTATATACCTAAGTATGCTCTATAATAATAGACATTTTACAATGACACTTGACACTAGAGTGTTAAATACTTGCTGCTCTAATAATGCTTTATTTCGATTCTCTAGATTATATCAGAGTACAATTCATCACTAATTGAATTTGATGGTTAAATGTTTGTTTTTGTTTTTGTCACTTTTTTGCCTTCAGAAATTGCTAATTAAAACTTAGAATTAAAGAACAATAAACATAATGTATGCGCACTGTATGCCAACATGCAAAGCTGTCACATTAACAGCGATTTAGCATGCAGCTAACAGTATGTTAGCATTAATGGATTCACCAAGGCAGAGACTGTACCTGTCCACTTGCATCGGTGTAGATAACACAGGAAGCATTTAGAGGTGGTATTTTAGTGTTTGCTATAATTATCGATGTTATAAAATCGGCAGAACATGCAATTTGTTAAATGAATAAATTAAAATATATATAATATAAAAGAATGCGGCATTTGATTGGTGAAAAGGCATTGCAGGAAAGAAATAGAAAATGTGATCAAATGTTCGATAATTTTTTGTTTGTTATTTGTTGTTGTGGTTTGATTTTCATAATTGCAGTTCGTTGTATGTTGGAATCCATGCAAATGTGTGTGTGTTGTGTTTGGTTGGTTATTCAGTTGCATTTTGCCATATTTAATCCCGATCCGTGCGTGTATTTTGTTTTCAAAATATAATATTTGTTGCATGCAAATTTTATAGTAAATTTCGTTAATTATTATTATATTCATTTTCACGCGAATTTGTAAGCATGTAAAAGAAAAAATAAAATTAGTAGAAAAAAATAAGTATGTATGTATGTATAGACACGTTAGAGAACAGAATAAATTATTTGGCATTAAATATTAATGTTAAATGAAAGAGGATTTAATAAAGCATAAGTTGCATTTGCCATTCAACAAAATATTCTTTTATATTCCACTTGAATTGAATTGTTTGAAAACTCAGTTTAATAGATTGTATAACATTATAAAAATATGAATTAAAAACTTGATTGCCGTCGACTTCTAAAATATCTACTGCCTTATACTGTGTCCTATGTGACAATGAAGCCATAATTACTTTCAAATTATATCAATAAGAATAAAACCCATGAAAAAGGGAAAACAAACAAAAAAATAGAAAACTGTAGGCTACACAAAAACAACGAGTTAATAAATGTAAATTAATGACATGTTTTTCCATGTTCGCCCATTTGTGTTCTGTAATTACTGCGGGGTTTTTACACTGTACACAAGTTGTAAAACAAGTTGTGTGCACCAATATTTTGTTGAATTGCATATGCAAATGGAAAAACGCAGTTAAAACTATTTAGATTAAATTAGTTAAAAGAGAATTTAAGCATAATTATATGAGCGTATTTATAAGAAAAGACTGTAGCTCTAAGCGAATTAAAATATATGTTGCATACATTTCAGCGTCTATGTTAAAAGCCATGTTAATTGTAACCAGGGGCTGTAAAAAAATGTATAAATTTTAAACAAGAAAAAAGCGCGCGCAAAAGCGAAAAGAGCAGCAACTGAAAAATAAAACAAAATTCATGAATCTTTGGGAAGGCAAAAAAAAAAATAATTAAATTAAAATACGTAAATAAATGCAGCACGGCAGCAAATTGTATTTGAAGCGCATTTTAAATTGTTACTGGCGCAGCAGCTGTAATTAAAAAACAAACAGACAATTTAAATACTTGTATAAATATTTATATATATGCAGTTAGTTCAAAGCTCTGGATAGACTCAGACATGTTACGCACGCATAAAAAAAAAAAATACAAACAATGCGAATACTTACTACATTAAGTACATACAAACAAGCCTGTAAAGGTTGATCAATCATAAGTAAAGATATAGATAATATATTTGATTAAATGAGTATTTATGTAATTATATTGCCTTGTATGTGTGTGCGTGCTGTGTGTAGCAGAGTTGTTGTTGTAAGATGGCTAAGATTACTGTTGATTCATTTATTGTCAGCTCAAATAAAAGGGTAAGCAACGGTTAAGACGCATCTGATTGGCAGATAGATGTGTGTGTGTGTGTATGTATGTGGGTGTGCGTATAATATGTGTACCTATCAATATAATTTAGTTACTTGGACATTACGCGATGCCGTTTGATTGAATGTGACAAATTAATAGCTCTGAGTGTTGGTGTTGTTGTTGTTGTGTGTATCTGTGTGCATGAATTTGTTTTACATGTGTTGTAATCAAACAGTCATACACATTACATTTTCAATCCTGCAGATACATAAAAAGAAAGAACAAATATGTTGAATGGAAAAAAAGAGTCATGTTAATAACATTTCAACAGGTGTGCCAAAAATTAATGTTTACATTATAGGTATGTATTTACTGTGTGAATTGACAGTTAAAGAGAACAGAGAATGAAACAACTGATGCTAGTCATATTATTCAATTCTGATTTAATTTAAAAATTAACCGAAATCATTTGCATTCTTGATTTAAAATTGAATTTCTCTATTCTCTTTACATCTTCGAGTGAAGAACTCAAAATAGCTTGAAACCAAAAGTATGACACATACGATTACTAGTACTTAGCGCCTAGTTAAGATAGTTACTAATTATAAAATATGTTTGATAGAAATGATTAATATACGTACGGGTATAACAGAAGCTATTTGGGCAGTGCACCAGCTTACCTTAAAAGTGCGTTTAGCATATACGAGTATTGTATCTCATTTACCATCATACCACATGCCTCAGAAGCCAAATACGAGTATAGTAAACAAACGTAATATATTTAGCGGATACTCGCAATTTCAATCACAGTTAGCATGATAGTGACAGCCACTTGCAACAGGACTGGCAACTTCAAATGTTGGCGTACAGTTTTTGATTTTAGATTTTTTCTGGTTTTTCGAGTTTTATTTGCTACGAAAAGTTCTTATTTCATTGATCACATGCTGAAAAATTACAATACGATACGCTCCAGAAGGAAAAAATAAATCATAATTAAACATGAGGTAAAACTTAATAACATATAGAAAAAAATGCACTTCCCATTTGACAGACAAAGACAGAGAGAGAGAAGAGATATAAATGATAGCCAATAAAAACATAAATGGACCGAGAGAAAGATAAAAAACGACAGCAAGGACGTTGAAAATATTACTGCATTGTGTTGAAACTCGATGGATACTTTTGTAATGCATTCAAAGATGACTGACAATTATATCTTCGTATTAAGAATGAAACTTATCTTGAAGCTTTTAAGATTTCTCTTCAAGATTTTATAGTTTTAATGTTTTCACAGACTTTAAACATGCCAGAGATTTTATAAATGACTGAAGGTGTGTCAATATAGTGTATCATTTAAGGTAGAGACAGAATGTTAAAAAAAAGTGAGGACAAAGAGTAAATACGAAACGTTTTAGCAAAAATTGAAACAAAAAAGTTTTTTGAAACATTACAAAAGTACACACATATATATTAAAATTGTGTATGTAAGCTAATTATTAAGTTTCATAAAATATACAGTAATAGTTTCTAGTCAAACAAAGAAACCATAAAGTACGAGTACATTTTGGATACCAGAGCTTAAGAAACCCAATTGTGGAATATTTGTTTTAGAACTACCGATAACTTGGTAATTCTAGGCTGGCGTATGTGTGTGTTGAGTACGTGTGTATTGAATACGAAACAAAAGTCGAGCAGAGCACACAATGATACCCAACAGTTACCAGTGAATTGGAAAGGCACAAAGGAAATGAAAATCTCATTACAAAGCTCATGAAATGAAAGCAGCAAATAATACAAATTACAACTAAAATAAAAATCAAAATAAAAAATAGTAAAATCATAATATATGATATGTAATAAGCAAACTGAAGAAACTTATAATATAAGACAACGCACAGCAAAACTTTAGGTACGAGTATTAGTAGTGAGAGAGAAAATTACGCAGAGTATTAGTGTTAGGTTTGCCATTTAGCACTTTCCAGGCTGATTGTACGAGTAAGTAAAAGAAGCAACAAGTTTTTACGGTTTTTACAATAAAACGTCTATATAATTTCAATATATTTTTGTTAATTTTTGTATTTTATGTATTAGTTTTCATGGTTTATAATAACGCATATTTAATAAGACTAATTTTCGTTTTTTTTTTTTTTTTTATATAGCACATAGAACATTTTCATTAGAGTGTATGCTTGTATTGGTTGCTTTGTGTATAGTTGTGTATAAGTTATATATAAGTATATCGGTTTTTTTTTATTATTTATTTTTATCAAACATTTCTCATTTTTTCATATTTTTCAAATTGTTAATAACTTAGATTTTTCTTTGCTGAACATACATGCAATAGTTTACTTAGATACTCAGAAACTTCATAGGGGTTTCATTTTTTCTGCATTAATATTATATTGATAGCACTAATTTTTGTAAGCTAAAAGAAATGGAATGCAAACTGAAAGAGCCATCGTTTTGGATGTGCTTATAGCCGTACATTAAGTCAAAAGATTTGTTGATGTTGGTAGATGGTTGTTTTCAGTGTGATGTGTAATTGTTTAACTTGTATGTTTCTCACATGTGTTTCACTTTATTGTTGTGTACTTTACAAATAACTGTGCAAAATTTTTGCTATTTTGTTTTTTTTTTTCATTAATTTCTTTTTTTAGTTTTCATCTACGAGTACAAAATATAAACTTGAAGTCTATTGTGGACATGCGATACTACGCTACACTTTTTTCTAAATGGACGGTACTGTACTTGAATTGTTACCTAAGAAATTTAACTAACTCGAATAAATGAATCAGAATCTGCCTCGTATGGTGTAAGGAGCTTCGAGGGCTCAAAAACTTGAACATGAATTCAGCTTCATGACTAACAATTGATTTCTGTTTTTTATATTGATTTTTGCACTGTTAACTCGATGTAATTGTTCTTTACTATCGTATTAGTTTTGTGTGCAGTGTTTTGCTTTGGAATTTAAAACTATTATGTGTATTAGTTGAAGCAGAATGGAAAACTGTTGTTCTGTTTAAATGTGCTTTGAAAATTGGAAGTTATAAATTCAAGAAAGCATAAACATTTCGCCACGCGTGAAAAAAGTTAAGAAATTTATTTCGAATACATATTTAAAAATACAAGTTCGTCATTTGCCTTATAGGCTGCGTCGCGCTTAGAAACATGCAGTGTTGTGTAGTGTCGAAATATGTGTAGGTAGAGTTCCTTTGGTTTACTGGTAGCGTATTTTCTAAATGTGTTTTGCACATAGATCTCTATGATTATTGTTTTCACCAAATTGCTAAATAGCAACAATTCTACAATTTTAACGAAAAACATACGACAGCTAGAGAACTTGACATATAGAGATTAATATTAGTATAAGTACTTTTAGCAAGACATATCGATTGTTTGTAGTAAGTATCTGCTATGCTTGGTATATAATAGTTTCATATTTTTCGGATTTGCTGTATGTTAGATAAGCATCGTTCTTATTATGTATTATAGTATATGTACGTAAGTATTAAGCCTGCCACAAGTCAAGCAATAATAGCTATATTTGAATATATTTTTAGATTTTACAGCTAGTTTCTACCACTAAACCAAAATAGTATTCGGTAAGCATACTTATTTTGCTTGCCATTATTCTAAGAGCTAAACATATATAGAGATAGGATGATTTTCCATTTTTATATGTATATACGATTTTTATTTTCTTTTGCGAAGGTTAAGGGTTATGAAAAAGCAAAAAGGTTGAAGCAGCTTAAGGACAGTCAAGACAGAAGATAGAACGTGTTTGTTTTGGATTGTTGTAAAAAATATGTTTAGGAAAGTATTCAGGTTTTATACTTAGATAGGCATTGCTAATCAAAGCTGGGATATGCGCAAATATAGCACAAACATAAAAAAAAGCTAGAAAAGATGGCCGTAAATGCAGCTCTGCCTAAAGCGCGGCATATTAAATGCGTGGCATGTGGCGAACGTGTCGTTGAGTGAATAATTATATTTATTTTCATTTGAAAAGGCTCGTGATCTGAATAGAATTAAAGTCAAATGGTAGAATAAGTAGATGTGTAAGAAGCGGCACAACAGAAATTTAAGTGAATACTAAAATAAATACCAACACACAATAAAGTATTTTTTGTTTTATAAGGATCAAACTATATTTAAAAAAACACACACGATATTTTAAATAAACATTAATAAAAACTATCGACAATTCAATTAGAATTAGTGGCAAACATTTAATCATTGTAAATACTAGAAATATGGTTGATGTAACGTAAATTAAATAATAAACGAAATTTTACAGAGATTATTAAAGTATGTATGTGTAATTATATTCATATAATAATATAATAATAATAATAAATGATCGAATTTATCAACTTCGAGCGCAGAGAGCGTTAAAAAGATGTTTCTAAGATCTAAGTGCGCAAGTAAGTGGCATTATTTTTTTTTTGTTTTTTTTAGGTACTTTCCGTCATTTATGTAGCGGAAAATACAAAAAACAATAAACGTCAAAGTATCTATTTAGAAATTGCAATAGTTGTAAGTACATAAATTTCATAACGTAAAAAATACATAGAAAACATATATAGAAAATCACACGAGATCTAATTTAAAAAAACATAGTTCTGCTGTCATTGATTTTATTTTTATAAACATACATTATTTTGTCGCATACATAACGTGTATGTAAATTTTGTATAAATAAGTAAGTATATTAAAAAATTTAACATGTTATAATACATCGAGAGATAGGAAAAACGAAAATTGTACATAGTTTAAAATTTAAAAGTGTCAACATAATAGTAGGAGTCAAAATCTTGAACATAACATTAACATAAACATAACATAATTTTGATGGCTTAACATTTTGAATGTGATTTGGATAAAAATGTGTGAGTGTGCGTGTGTGTATGTGATTATGATTGTGATTTGGATCTGGGTTTTTGGGTTTTGATAGTTGATAGCTGATAGATTAGTATGAGCGTTGTATAGCTAGGGCTACGAATATGAATGTTTATGTTTATGTTTGTATGTATATATGATTGCTATACGATTTACATACAAATCGATATTCGTCATGTTCTAATCGTGTAGATTGGTTTTGGTTTTGTGAGAGTGTGCAAACAGCTAGAGTACATAGTGTTGATGTTGTATATGTATTATATATAATATATAAGTATATATTAGCAGCATACAGCATGTATATTATAGTTTTTGTGTGTATATATATGTATGTAAATTTAAATTTAAATATATTATATATTATCGGTATATATATAATAGGTGTACTTTCTAAAACTAGGCAATATTCGTTACGCATGTTCGTTGTTCAACAATTCAAAACAATTAAAATTACAACAGCATTCACGATAGCTAACTACTGAGCTAACTATTTGAAGAGACAGACTGATAACTAGAGAGATAGAGAGACAGAGATAGATAGAGAGAGAGTCAGACTGAAAGAGGAACTGAAAGGTAGACGACAAGAGATAGCAATGATAGCTTAATGGCAAAAACATTTGCAGACCAACAATAAGTACCCAACAGCAATTGGTATTTTAATTGTATTGTTTTCCTATTAATGACATATTCGATAGAAGTGACATATGTTAAACCTTTTAATGGACTGATCTTGGAGGTGGAATAAAAATGGTTTGCTTTATCTATTATTGTATTGTGCAAGCTATCACAGTACTTCGTTATACCAAGTTGCAGTTTCGTTACTAATTCTGTTTCCGTTTCATTCAGTTTATTGTATTCTTGTGTATGATCTCGAATTAAAAAACTAAAAGCTTACTAAACATGATCAAAAAAGGAACTTAACTATAAATCTATATGATAACCAAAAAGTAAAGTGCTTTAAAAGCGTCAAACTTCTATAGCCTATACTATGTAAAATGGCAACAACTTAAGTCACAGTATTGGTATTTTCTGTAAAATGTATTTCCAAGTGCATCAAAAATCAATTTTCAAAAACCTTTCTGTTAATTGGCGGGCAAGAGAATTACTTGGAAAAGCAGCATATTAAAAGTATATTATTTAAATTATTAAAAGCATTTATAGAAGCTGTGTGAAAGCTTTCAAAGTGGTTGAAAGATCGCCAATAAAAGTTAAGTTGACTGAGCTTTAAGCAGCTTTCATAATTTTGACAGGCATTGCAAAGTTAAGAAAGCTCAAAAGCTCTCTCTGTGCAATAAATATGTTTAATATGTATGTCATGGTGTAATTCAAAATCTATAATTATAACGCTATCTAGAAGAGCCCTTTATATATATATATATGGTATAACTAAAAACTAATGTTCCAAGACAAAACTGAGGCACATAATCTTACGTCTTCGATGTGTACTATAAACTACTATTAAAAATACGTGGACCAACACTCTATATATATGTATTTAAGTACAGTTGCGTTGTAGTGACTTGTTCAGCTTCTTAAACAGCTGCTTAGGAGGTCTTCATTTTCTTGTACGGATTCAGCACCATGGCACTACCTTGTGCACCACTCTGTGCCGCTGCAGCTGCAGCCGCTGCATATTGTTGCGCCGTTGCCGCAGCCTGGCTGCTGGGCATGGCATAGGCATAAGCTGCGGGGGCGGTGCCAGGTGCAGCGGTCATAACGCCCGGATAGAAGTAACCCTGGGCAGCAGCTGCATACTGCTGTGGACTGGCGGCCATTTGCATGGGGGCAGCGGCACTTGGGGCACGCAACAATGCTGCCGAGGCGCTCTGAAGATAACCAGCGGTGCTCGGGGCACGCAAAGGTGTGCCAGGTGTCACAGGGGTGGACAGTCCCGAACTGGGCAAGGAACCAAACTGACGTAACTGAGCCTGAGCCTGAGCTTGAGCCTGAGCTTGTGCCTGAGCCTGCATTTGCAGCAGGGTTGCCATGGACATGGGTTGACCCTGCTGTTGCTGTGGCTGCGGCACAGGTTGCGGTGCTGCCGCAGCACCCACATAGCTCTTGTTGAGTGTCATTCCCGTGTAGGCGGCAGCAGAAGCAGCCGAAACGGGCTTCACGGCAGCATTGGCCACCTTCATGGCATAGTTCTTTTGGGCCACCTCCTTGGCAATTGCCGCTGGATCGGCATAGTAGCCTGTGGCAGGAGTCAGACCTGCGGCAGCAGCATAGGCAGCATAAGCCTGTTGGGCATAAGCAGCCTGGACATGAGCTTGAGCCTGAGCCTGAGCCTGAGCCTGTGCTTGAGCTTGAGCCTGAGCTTGAGCAACCTGTTGCTGTTGCTGCTGCTGTTGTTGTTGCTGTTGCTGTTGTGCCTGGACATAGCTGCTCGGCATGTTGCTGTTGCTCATGCTGACAATGGGCGTGGCATTTGAATAGCCGCTATACAAATTGGCATAACTATAAGCCGGCATTGCGTAGCTAAGACGCTGCAATTGCTGAACCGACGAAGCGACAGAGGAGACAGCAGAGTTGCAACTGTTGCTACTGTTGTTGCTGTTGTTGCTGTTGCTGCCGCTGCTGCTGCTGGTGGGAGTGGGCAATATGCCGGTGCTGTGACCATTGTGATTGTAGCGCTGATAACTGCTGATATCGCTACCATTATGTTTGGGCGCGTAACTGCGTTGGGGCGTGGCCTGAATATAGGCGGGCAAAACGGAAACAGAATCAGCATCAACTGTTGCTGTTGCTGCTGTGCTTGTTGGTATTATTGTGTTGCAGCTGTTGCTGTTGCTACTGTTGCTACCATTTTCAGCCTCGTTTGGCAATTCGTCGCCATTTAAGGATTTCAGATTATTATTAATATATGACATATATTTGTTGCTGTCGCCATTTGGCAGGGTCACGGGTTCGCCCAAGAGGACTGCTGTCTCGTGGGGAGAGGGGGCTGTTAGGGGGCTACCGCTACCATTGTTAAGGTCAGGGGGCGTGGCTGTGTCATCTGTTGTACCTGTTGTATCAATATCTGTTGCTGTTAATGTTGTTGCTGTGTTTGCTGTTGTTTTAATTGTTTGTGTTGTATTACAATCGTTAGCAGTGTTTGGTGTTTCTGTTGTTGTTGTTGTTTTTGTTGCTGCTGTTGTGTCATTATTTTCTTGATTCTGATGTGTGTCATCATAATCGCTAGCTAGCACTTGATTATCACGATTAATATTATTATTAGTAGCTGTTGTTGTTGTTGTTGTTGTTGATGTATTGGTATTGATATTGGTATTGGTAGTCATAGCAGTTACAGTTACAGTATTATTATGATTACTGCCTGTTGTTGCTGCTGTTGTTGTTGTTGTTGTTATGGCGCTACTTATTGCAACTTGTGGTTGTTGTTGTTGTTGTTGTGGGAGATACTCACATGACACTGGCACGTAGGGCTGCATTAATTGTTGATAGGTTGTCGCACCGGGTTGATACACTGGAATGCCAGACTTTTCGGCAGCTGGACGTTTGAACGGTACCATGCCAGAGAATTGCTATAGAATCCAGTCCAAAAATATGGCAAACACATCAAAGAAGAGAAGAAAACAATTCAAATCGATTAGGAAAAATGTATACAGCATAGTAATTTATTATAATATGAGTTGCACTTTAACCATACGATATATCATTAAAATCTAAATAGCTTACAAACGAGCTCAAGTTAAACAATTTGTTTCTTTATTTCAATATTTTTGAATTTACTCTTCATTTTATTAGACATTTGCCAATGTGTATAAATAAAACAGAGCAATATTGTTCAACAATAATCCAAATTATTCAAATTGAATAAAACACAAAAGCAGTACAAAATTATCACTTAACCAAGGAAACTATTTCATAAAGAAAACACAAATCTTTTCGTGCATTTCAAGAGCGGGCTTTTAATGTGCTACAAAAGCAGCTATAAAAGCAGTTAATATTACAAGGATACTGATGAGGTTATGGCCGGGGAATTCTTAAACAAAAGACAACTGAAATCTTAAACTGAAAATAATAAAACTATCACCAATTTAAATTTAAATGAATTAATGAACCGAATCTACTTATTCTTTAAATTAAATTTCAGTTATGTTAGGCAGCTGAACCAATTTACATATTTTTAAAATTCCAATTTTGTGCAGCTTTCGAACGCGTTAATTTTTTTTTTAAGATTTATATAATTTTGCTTTTTTATATATAAAAGTTTTAATTATTTAAATGATTGTAAATTTAAAGCATGCACTGTTGTAAAAAATTCATTTTAAGACAGTTTGCGTTTATATTATTATTTAGTTTTTTAAGCTGGGTGCCTTTAACTATGGAATTAAGATATATGATTTCTCTTGAAAATTGCAGATCTGACTTAATAAAATACAAAAGTATTCTCTTGTTCAGATTTCAAAAAATAAAAATTTTAGTTTATACTATAAGTACGAAAGAATCTGGTTGGAAATGACTAGGACTGAAAGAAATTTGCACAAATCCGATTTAGTGCTAATTTTTATTACTTGCAGTAGACATTGAAATTAAATTTGAAAACCATTTAATGTTAAGTACTATATATTTAGATTCTAGAATTGATATTCGAACAAAAGAGTTGTTCCTCAAAATCTTCTACATATTTTGTAGACAAGAAAGACAGCTAAATATGCATATTTATTAATTTTTTTTATTGTGTTTGTACTACTTATGATTGAATCTTTTTTTTTGTTGTGTTTTAATATGTTGCAATACTTGATGGATAGTTGTTCATTTGATTTGTATATTATTTGATATTTTTTGGAGTACTTACGAAATTTTCATAGTAAAATGAACCAACCGTTTTAACATCCATCTTTTTGGTAATTGTGCACATTTATAGTTATAGGTTTTATTATTATTGATGTATTCATGTAATTGTTATAATTGTTTATGATTTATTTATGGTTAATTTCAATGATTTGTGGTTGTTGATTGATGCATTTGTTGTTGTTTATTTATTTGGATTTTGGGTTAGCAGACATTTGTTGTAGTAGTTGTAGTTGTTGATGTTTTGTTGTTGTTGTTTTGTTTTTCGCATATATAATCCGCAATTATATTTGAATTGTTGGCAACAAGTAACATAGAGACACATAAAACAAACGAAAGTTGAATCGAAAAACAAACGAAGAAGAAAGAGAACACAAATGAAATTAGTGAATTTATTCAGCATAACTAAGAATGTATTGTATTAGCAATAAGTTAGAATATACTTAAACTAGCGTGATGTAGTATGTGAATGTGTGTGATAGATTCGTAAGAAGATAGGTACGAGTACGATTCAACTCGTATTCTATTCATGTAAATACTAGCCTAAACATACATAAAATATGATACATACAGGAATTAGATATATATATATATATATAGAGGTATATACATATAGAGGTATATACATAGTGATGGCAGACATTAAAAATGCCAGACTTAAGATTTATCAAAATGAGCAAAAGCCAGGTCAAATAATGGGACAGGCCGCAGAATGCATGTTCAGCTAATTAACCTGGAAAAGCACTTAAGCACTTAAGCAATTATCGTAAGCTGGCACTATTGAATGCAGTTGTAGTTGCAACATACATATACATACATAGTTGTGTGGTACCAACACCCGGATAAATAAAGAGTGTAAAGCGAAGCCGGAAGAACTGTCGAATTGTCGGATAGTCGAACAGTTCGTCATGCAAATGCGAGTGTGCGGGTGAGTGAGTATCTGGGTATCTGAGTGTATGAGTGAATTCGTTCTGTGCCTCGGCAATTATCACTTAAATCATTTTAATTAACACTTGCCAGGTGCGTGTATGTGTCTGTCTGTGTGTTTGTACATGTAATTGTGATTTATCATATGCTATCCTTAATTGGTACTACATGGAGCACGCAACTCGGCAATAGAAACGAGTCACAAACGATGATTGCAAGTGGAAGCTGATGATGGAAGTCAAATAGCCATCGTGTTGTATTGATAAATTGATTACTATGGTCTCACTCAGCGTGTGTGTGTGGAGTGTTTGTGCTTTTGATATATCTGATAATGGTTTCACTGACTCGCTAACTAAATGACTGACAGACATTTCTGATTTGCTGCCAAAACTAATAATAAACGTTAATTGATGGAACTTTGTAAGTGCATGTTAAATTAGCAAGTGAATGGGTGAGTGTGCGAGTGTGTGTAAAATTGCCGGGCTTATATACTTTGAAAGGGTTACAAATGTGCATACAAATTTTATGCAGCATACTTTTGCGCATCGCAAAAAAAATGGAACGTGTCCTTAAATAAATAATTTAAAGCCCAAAAGTATGCAACATAAAATTAGAAGTCTTCACGATTTGACATCAAAAACAATTAAATTTTAAATACCATCTATTGCAGCAAACTTTACACTGCTTTTTATGACTAGCTTAGCAGTTTTATTTTTGTATGCATTCGCATCTTGATAGCATGCACAAATCGTATGGCAAAAAAAGAAAAGAAACAAAAAATCAAATAGAAACTTGTAACTCAAAGTCGAATGCGCAAAAAATGAAACAATTAAAATAAATAAAATCAGAAACGAATCGAAACGAAACGAAACGAAACAATAAAAATGATGAAAGAAATTAAAGAAAATACCAGTGGAAACATTTCAGGATCCGCTGCCCGCTTCTTGCCCACTTCCAGTGGATGATGGCCCATGATGCCAGCAGCGGCAGCGGCGGCGGCAGCAGCAGCGGCAGCGGCAGCGTTGTTTGTTGTTGTTGTTGGTGTTGTTGCGCCAGCAGCGACGCCGCCGGCCGTTGTGATGGCGTTGTTGTTGTTCTGCAGTTGTTGTTGTTGTTGCAGATGGTGGTGTTGTTGGTGGGCCGTAAGGGGTGAGGTCTGTTGGGTGTTGTCATGTGTGTGTGTGTGTGCGTGTGTGTGTATGTGAATATGTATAAATGAGTTTGGGTCAGTTTAGTGTATTTTTTTTGTCAAGTTGCAATCGCATTGATTCCCATATCAATTAAATCAAATTTACAGAAATTATTATTTTAAACAAGCATTTGAATTATGCGTCAATTAAATATGGATAAATTCCATTTAAATTATTCAAGCAGCATTGGTGTTGGCATATTTAATAATTTTGCACATTTTTTGTTGTGGTTTTTTCATAAATTAATCAAATATATATATATATATATATATTTTTAATATTTGTAGATATATTTTTGTGCATCGTATTGTGTGTGTTTTGTGCATGAATGATTGTGTGTGTATGTATGTATGTGTGGTGTGTGGATTGTGTGTAGATACCATCCATCGTAGAAGCAATTACAGTGTGGCACAGGCGAACAGATGAAATACATAATAGTAGAAGAGTACGAGTGTTTTTTTTATAATAAGTATAAAATTATAGTCGAAACAAAACATAAATCAAGTTGAATTTAATATTTGTTCAGTTTGAATTAAGAAAATATATATTATGTAAGTAAGTATAACTAAATTAGAAAGTATTTTTTACGTTTTTTTTTTCTTTTAATGATATTATGATAATTGATTCCTGAATTCAAATTTTAAATTCGTAATACCTTATAAAAATGATTAAAAACAACTCATTAATTGTTATTGTAGTAAAAAGCATTGTGTTTAAATAAGCTCAGAAGCGAATATTGTAATATGTCAATATTCAATATGCCTTATTATTAATATTTAAAATTTATTTATATTGTTAAGCTTGCATAAGCGAGCAGCAAAAGCCTTAAATTATATTTTATACCTTATATTTATTTATAAATGAATACATCTAAAGAGACCATCATCTTACATATACCTTAAAAATCATTAATTTTTTAAAAATTCAAACAAATTGCTGGGAAACGCAACAAAATCGTATTGTTTATCAATCAGTTGTTGCAAGCCAATAGAATTATTATATTTATTTTGCTTTCGTTAATTTTTGATTTTGAAATATTGCAATATTATAATAAAAATTGATTCGATAATACACACACATTCTCGTTTGATACTTGAGTTTGGGTATCAGTTAAGAACTCGTAGATAATACCAATTGTATACCTAGTACCAATACCTACCGATGCATCGTTGCTGCTGCTTCACACATTTGTAAATCATAAACGAAAATTATAATAGAAACCATCTATCTCTCTTATGAGTGTATAATGGACGTTTATTGCTCACAATTTTAATAAGTTTAACACCACAATTTACAAAAAAAGACACAAAATGGTGTCACAGTTGAAACTCTCTTTGGCTTTGTAGTTATCTAGTTGCCCTGGACTAATAACAAAAAAACCGAACAGGTAAAAAATGCCAAAAACATAACATAACTTAACATACATTTAGGCTGGCACGCTGGGAAAACTCGAAAGAGTGCAAAAATTTGCATTTAAATGGAGTCACAGTGGAAGAAGGTTTCCCTTTTTTTTTTTTGGGTGTTGTGTTTTTTTTTTGTACTATTCTTGTTAAAGGTAGTCTTTGCAATGTACATGTGGCTTAGGTAGCTGTGTCCCCAATGCCAGAGAACTGTTTCACGTCACCGCCAATGAATGCTATAAATGGATTAATTCACTTGGGCAGGGCAATATGTGGACTGTCTATGTGAGTGTGTGGGTATGTGTGTGTGTAAGTTGTGATTCTGTGCTCTACCGTATTTTGGGGTCAACAGCGACTGTGAGAAGACTATCAAAAAAAGGGGCCAGAATACCACATAAAATAGTCGAAGACGAAATACACTTGAAATTATTTCATAGCTTAATCAGAAGATCGTATTTGACTTGAAAAATTTGGGATAATCAATACTAAATTTGTAGCTCAGCTAGAGATAAAGAATCTTTGAAATATATATTACGCGGAACTAGGAGTCTATCAAATCGCAATAGTCGTTTCGTGTTCTTGGGCAAAATGAATACAATTTGGGCAATACTCGAGATCAGATATTGAACTCGCAAAACTGACGCAGCACCGTTGCAATAGCCGTTGGACAATTCATTGGCATGGAAATCTCTGCTTTTAGTTAATTTTCCGGTTCAAACGTTATCCTGCCGACTAATCCGTGTCGTCGTTCACCGTGTCCTGCCTGCCTGCCTGCACTGGTTGGCACTGGTTGACATTTACATTTTTAGTTGGGGACAAAGACCTCACAGCGGGTCGTCCAACAGCCTGCCATTTTTTTTTGTTGTGGTCCTGCTGTCCTCGTTTACATAGGGATTATAGTTTGGGGTTGGGTCAAACTTGTTTGTGTCGTGGCAGGACGCAGGATGCGAGGCACACTTTCAACTGTAGATTTGTTTCGACAGTTGACATATTTTGGAATGTCCTCCATTGAAATATATTGCTCATTTTTGCGTGGAGATCGTTTTAATTTCATTGAGGCTTTACTTATTTTTTTCAAGTGTTGCAAAGCCCCTACAGGTCCAAATAAAAGTAGAAAGAAAACTCCAAATATAACCAGAAGTAAATAAATGAATTAATGCTTAACACAAGAGTGTGTGTGTATGTTTGTTTTTACAACAGGCTGTGGGAATGTATTTGTTGTTCATGTTTATGTTGTTGTTGTTGTTGTTGTTCTTGTAGGTTCTCTGTATGCGACATAAACACTTTTATATGTATAAAATTGAGTATTGTATTTGACAAGAAAATAAACTAACAACATTGAATAAAAGTTTTTTGAATGATTACCAGTAGATGTTAAGTAATAACTTGGGTTTCAGGGCTGCACATTAAAGTAGAGGGCTGGTCAGGCCAGAGTGGAAATTACATGAATTTTAATAAATTTCTTAAACAATTGTTTTTCCACACTGCCACTGATAACATGCATGAATATCCCTAATGATAATTCAATTGGTATATCGATATATACATAATTACTGATAACATATATAATGGATATACATACATATAGTTTGTCTAGGGACCGTTTAAATATAGGACTATAGTTTTTCAACTAAAATTAAAAATTATGAAGAAGTTAATAAAAGTATAAACAATCAATGTTTGTAGAGTAGCTATAGCGAGATATTACAACGTTAAACATTATATGTTATAGCTATTGGATTTAATGTAGTCAAAGTATCTTGTTTGGTACAAAAATGGCATTATGATATAAATAAATAATAGTTTGGAATAATTATAGCAGCGCTGCATCGGGCGTAAGCTAGGGGTAGAGGCAGTCGAACTTATATTACTAAGAACTTTGAATAACAATATCACATTAGAGGTTTATGAATTTCGATAAATTTGAGATTACCGATTGGAAAATTAACTAAAAGAATTTGAAAATGTTGTTACAAAACAATAGATCGAAAGATTGTAGAACAGATAAAATCAACTGCATAGTACATCATTTTTATTATCTACATTGATTGTGAAAAATTTAGAATATCTATATTTTAGTTATCTTTTAGATTTTGTTGCATTGTGAAAATGATAAGTGGACAACAAAAAATTGCATCAGGGATAACTTAAGTTTATAGTTTAAGGTTACGAAATATTATGGTATATTTTACATATTGAATACTGTAATTGCTAATAAGTAGATATATCAATAATTAGCTACAAGCTATTAAAACACAACTAGTATAACATTAACGAGGCATTGAATAATAAATAAGTATGTGTATTTATATGCATTTAAACGTTTCAGTACAGGTGCAACAATATACAGGTAAATTCGTTTTTTCTCGAGCTTATAATCACATTAAACCTGGGACCATAAATAAAATTATGCGATGCCAAGGCTATGTGTGTGTATGACAGAGAAAGAGATTGAGAGATGGACAAAGAGAGACACAGAGAGAAAGAGAGAGAGAAATGGTGCAATTTCAAAGGACAATTTGATACAATAATCACGTTTGTCGTGCCTGGTCTGAGGCTCGATTGAATTACGCCTAAAATGCTGCAACAATTTTTCACTTTATGCGATATTATGCTGCAATTATGTGTGTCATGTTTGGAAAGGGCAAGAGGACTCGGTAACGTGCGACTGCCATAGAAGCATGACAACAACAAGGACACAACGACAACGTTGTTTGCAGCGTCAAATAAATTTTCAGCCGAAAGCAATTAAGTCGCGAATTAAGTGCGGCGCATAGTCAGGACCCCATGGGCCGACAGGACCAGCGCCAGAAAATACTCACAGACAGACATACACAGACACATATATTTTTAAATATACAGAGAACACACATATGAGAGTATGGCAATCAGGAACGTGCGCCCACGTGTGTCTATACTGTGTGTGTGTGTGTTTGTGTGTGTGTCTCCCGTGTATGCCTGGCTGACTATACTGCGTGCTCAAAGTTTTAACGCGTTGTAATAAATGTTAATTTTCCCCAACGAAAATCAACATTTATGGCGTGTTTTATGTGCAGCTTCAACATATTTTCCATGTTGTTGAATTCCAGCAACGCCAATGCCTGTCAGTTTCTCTCTCTCTCTCTCTCTCTCTCTCTCTCTATCAGTGAATGTGCGTGTGTGTGTGTGTGTGCCAGGATTATAAGCTTGAGGCACACACACAACACTCATACAACATGTTTATTGGTGTGCATGTTGATGTTATTTTCTTTCTTGTCAAGCCAAATTGTTTAAAATGTAATTTCGGCTTTCATTGTTGTTGTGTTATTTATTTATTTAATCATTGAACACCTTTAACGCTAAAATTTCATTATGATTAAGAACATTCATGCTTAAATGTGTATAAAAGGCACGTTCGAATTGATATTGAAATTGGAATATGTTTGTATGAATATTTTAAAACAAACTTCAATTGAACACGTGTAACATTAAATCTAATGTCAATTACGAATTATACAATAATCTGTGAAAACTACAGCAAGAAATGGAATAAAGTTAAATGAAGGAAATGTATTCCATATCTGTCTATAACTCTTATTCAGTCATAATTAACGAGAGTAAATGCGCATTTAATTAGGCAGAAAATCTAATTTTATAGTTCGACCAAGAAATTTATTTATATTCTAATTACAACAGCAAATTACATGATTTAATAAATGTTTTCAATTTTATCCTGTACATATATTTTTAATTATTTTATAGAATAATTTAAATGCGGCTAAGCGTTTGCGGCATAGCTCTAGCAACGCAGTCAATTATTGCGCAACTTAAATATTGTAATTTTTGCTTTTTATTGATTTATTTATTTGTTTTTTTTTTTTTGTGATCCAATTGCTGTTTTTTATTGTTGTAGTTTTGTTTGCATTAAGTTAATTAAATTGTGTGCATGCAGCATTAAGTTTTCAATAAATTTGCTTTGAATTGGGAGAAAGAAAAAGGGTGACATTTTTGTTTAGGTGTCAGTTATTAATAAATTCAAATTGATGTGATGTTTAAAGATCCATTCATTGAAAACTCAAATCTATTCTAAAAAAATATATATAATACGTATAATACGTATATTTTTTTTTTGTAACTCTAAGAGCAAAAGTTGTTGCATACTTTGTGGCGCGTGTAAGTTACGTGGTGTGCTGGGAGTAAAAGTGTTTAATTTGTTTATCTTTGTTCAAGTGAGTTTAACGGATAACCGAAAATCACAAATGTGAGTTGCTAAGAAGCAAAAAAATTAAAAAAAAAAATATATATAAATAAAAATTAGGAAATTTTTATATTTTTAGTAAAATAAAAGGTAAATCTTAAACAGCTGCGCGCACAGAAAAAAACGAACACAAAAGTTAGGCTGCTTAAAAAGAAGAGAAGGAATGAAAAACAAACATTTATCGCTGTCCCATTCACACACAGGCACTCTGCTAACAACTGGAGTATGAGTGAATGAGACAGCTAATTGGGGGGAACGGGTTGGGTTTATAAGTTAGGATTAAAGTAAGAGAAAGTATAAAGTAAATATAGAAATAGCCATACCGCAGCTGCAGCAGCGACAGCGGTGGCGCGTGTTTGGGCCGCTTTTAATTGTGCCTGTAGGTGCAGGGGGGGATGAAAGTAGCGGCAGGGGTCACGTGCGCATCTGCCCTTCACGGCGTCCATGCAAACCGTTATGGAACCATCGTCGTGCCTTGCGACGCTCTCCTGCGGATGCGCGAACCGGCATTCCGACTCGGCCCGTTTGCAGGCGCCGCGCAAGAATTCGCGACAGACCTGGAAACACATTTTGAGGTTGTTGTTTTTTTGGTTGTTGGTTTTTTTTGGATTTGGATTTGGTTTGATACGGCGTTGATGTTGTTGTAGTTTATTGTTGTTGTGTTGGTTGCACAGTTGATTGCAGATTGCAAATTGCAGTTTGCAGTTGTTTGTTGTTGGTTGTTGGTTGGTTGTTGGTTGGTTGGTTGGTTGGTTGTTGGCGGGCAGCAATAGCAAAAGTGGCAGCAGTTGTGGTTCAGTGTGTGTGTGTAGGCGTAGTTGTTTTTTATTTGTTGTTCATTTTGTTTTGTTTCATTTTTTTGGTGGCAAAAGTTGCAGAATTGGGTGTGTGTGTGTGTTGTGTTGTGTGTATTGGAAATAATGGAAGGATATTCAGTAACATTTCATTGTTTGTTGTATTTGTATTTGTTGTATTCATCAAAGTAAGTTAAGTATTTGGAACGCAACAACTTTTTACTTTATATTTTTGCCAGTTTTCATTTTTTTTTGTTTTTTGTATTAGTGCCAATATGCAGTTGTTGTAGTTGGTTGCTTATAGAGCATGCTTCCATTTACATATATCGTATATATATAGTCAGTACTGATATACATATATGCATGATTTTTATAGCGGCTGCCAATTGAGATCTGTGTTAGCAGTTAAACATTAAGCTGCAGGAATTATCTTATGTTTTTGGCCATATCATATTATTTCAATTAATTTTGTACATTTCAGCGTGCCGATTAGTTTTTGATATTTTGGATTTCAGACAATCAGATTACAGTGAATAAAACACATACACGAAATAAAACAAAGCAAATATCGAGTTAGAAGTTAAATGCAAATATTAAATTAAAACATTAAAGCTTTCATTGCTTTGAGCCTAACAAACTTAGCTTGAGCATTGAATTATTGGGTAAAAGAAAATCGTGTTTCTCAACCGATATCTGTGTCAACTAAACAAGTTCTATGTATTTTTAAAGACTCACCGAAAACGGGCTACAAAATTTTCTTCTTGCTAGACCATAATTTTTAGACTATGAAAAAATTTAAATTAAACGAAATAAAGGCTACTATATTTTAAGAATTTGGTTCTCCTGCGTATTAAAAACAATGTTCTAGGAATATGTTCACAATAAACTACATCAAAATTAATAAAATACCCCTTTGCAAGACACTATTCAGTGGATAAGAAAACAATCAAAGTTATATGTATTTTTAAAGAACATAAAGTGCAGACAATTTCAGTTTCTTTTTTATTTTCAAATGCGCTGGAGAATATTCTGGAAGCGCTTATCGTAAGCTTTTGCAGGGTAGAAGCCGCTTGGTGCCGCGCATTTTGTTTTACAGACTAAGACAATTTGATAGATCAATAAAGTACACCATATACAAAAAGAAATAAAAGAGAAATCGAAATGAATTCGAAACGATTATATTAACTAATGGTCATATAGTACAAGATGAATAACGATTTTTGAAAGCAATTTGGCGATGTTAGAGAAAAGTTCAAATACGAATGTGTGTCAACGTTTTCAAATCAACTTTTATTATAAGCGAATTATTAATATAATTTGTTGTATTATAATTTTTCTTATTTTTCCCCGTTGTTTTGATTCTTGTTTTCTTTTTTGCGAACTGAAGAAAACTTATAACACTGTACATGGTTTTAGTTGCAACAGTTTATACATAGTTTAAATATTAAGTCTTATAAGAAGTAATAGTACATTAATTGATTGGCATGCCAAAAAACAAAATTGAAACAAGTCAAAACAAAAACATTTCTCTCGGCAATTTGTTTGGCATTGTCGACGAAATTAACGATAAACAAAATAAACATGAACGTAAGCATAAATTATAATAATAATCATAATCACAAAGATAATACATAATTTTATTGGCTTGTCTTGTAGTCAATAATTGAATAATTGAATAGAATTTTAGACACGTCACTTACCTCTAATCTGTCGGAGCGTGGAATTTTCTGTTGTGCCACCTGAACAGTTTGTGGCACCACTGGACCAAGTTGCGAGGCAACGGCCGTCGGATCGTGTCCCAGCAAAGTAGGCACTAAGTGTCCGGTTGTATAGTATGGACTATATGTGTTGGCTGGTATGCCAGTCAAGTATGGACTTGTTGCCTGCAAGTATGTGAATGATATATAGATCAGTAAATTAAAATGTGATCAACTATACTAAGTGCGAATAAATAAAATTTTTTTTTACAAATAAAAACTTAATTAAAAGCCATAAAGTGTTACTTAAACCTCGTCTTCTTTGGGGTTCTTAAATTTTAGTGCTATTAAGTATTATAAAATGTTTGCTTAAAATCCCCTTTTAATTAATTATGAGACTTATCACAGCCAAGTATCAAGTATCATTTCCACATAGATTCAAAGTGTGCCCTAATTTGTAGCACTCGGTAGCATTTTAATTTCCCTTTGCCTAAATCACCCTTAATACGCGCTAATGAAACCTCATGCATTTTTCAGCACACATCAATGTCATCAGCCCTTGGCTAATGGCCAACGCCGTTTAACAAGCAGCCAGTAAACCATGTTCAAATTATTTTAAAATTAATTTTCGATTTGTTGGAAAATGTTAGTAAAAAACGCCGAGTGTCGAGTGATTCGCTTGCCACCTCGGACATCCTCCGAGGCATGAATAATGCATGCGATAAACCGGACAAAAACTTCTTATGTATTCCTAAGCTTTGCCTAGTTCTTGTGCTACTCATTTTCGCACATTTTGAATAACATTTAACAATTTTGGGGGCACTGCGATATTCATAGTCATGGTCGCTATTCGCTGTTCGACTAGGGAAATGAAAATTGAAGTGGAATATCTGCTTATAAATATTCATATTGTTATGAGTCTCTCAGTTGCTAGATGGACGTTGGTTGTTGGCAGTTGGCAGTTGGTAGCGCTTAGGAGATTCAATTAAAGTATTATGTGGTTTTCTGGTCATAAGTACTTACCACAGCTGGCACTTGGCCCGATATGACCGGCTGGCCGGGTGCGATGCCCATTTGTTGCATCAGTGCATTCTTGAGGGCCAGATGATTTCGTCCGTTAATCAAGAGCTGATCCTTCAGATGTTGTGGTGGATGAAAATATTTGCACGGCGGTTTCTCACGATTACAACGTCCCTGCAAGTAGATAAGAACAAAGTTTTAAAAACTGCCGATAACGATAACAGTAGATTATTGGTAAAGTTCAGTAACCTGAATTAAAGTAAGGATCTTTGGTCAAGACTGGCAGATACATTTTACAACATTACAGACATTTTATACTCCCAAATTGAATTGAATCAAGAGAAATCATGTGTATTATTTATATTTGTATTTGTATTTCATTGGGGTTCATTTTCGAATCAATTTGAACAACAGCTGTAAATTACTGAGATGTTAAAGCAACCTTAAATGAACATTCACAGCTTATTGAACAGCAGGCCAACAGAAATCTTCTTGTTGCGACAGCAACGCTCCATAAATTACGGGTAAATTTATGTTAATATGTGTGTGTTTGAGCTCGAGTTGCCAGCTGTATAATTTATGTGGGACAGTGTTGGTTAACGCAAGCACAAATTGCCAAATTTAACATTAACAAAGTATTGTGCAGCGATTGAATAAACGGCAGTGCTTTAAGTCAATAAAGAATAAGCTCTGGCTTATATTTAAGAAGCTTAGATAAAGCTGGAAATATAAGAAAAGTCTACTAAAAATTGAAAGAAATATTGCACTCAGAATGACTCATTGCTTTCGTGTTACCAACTTATATTCGTTACAATTTTCATAAAGAGAAAACAATTAACTGCACGTAACTCCAAATATTTTGCTCTTGCATTCTAGTTGCATGCCACACTCACGTTTTCATGTTTCGCATACCGCTAAAAACATTTAAAAAAAAAACAAACATGCATTTTAAATCGATAAAAAGTAATTTCACTTCATTAGCACGGGTAATTATGGCCACGGATTAAGGCTCACACACAGGCAGGCAACCTTTTTATAAGTCCAGGTCTAAATGTCAACAATAATTATAATGAGACCGGGCCAATACCCCACGGCAATTGGATTGAGGTATGCAACATTGCATGTGAGCGTGTATGTGGTGAATTGGGTGCGCAGACTGTCAAGCAAATATGCATGTAAATTATATTTAATTCAGAGAAAATGAAGTTAACAAATATTTACACATACCCATGCGGACAGTACAGCAGGACAGCAGGACAACAGGACGTCAGCTGCGTGTCCTTTGTCCGTGCGTCATGCGCGAGCGTATATATTAAAAAACAAAAATATAAGCAAAAAAAATCGGAAAAGCTGCAAAATATTTATACGTATGCATAAATTGATTGTTTGCTTGAACAGCCCTCGGCACGAACAGTGTGCCACGTAGATGGTAATTTGCTTTTGTAAGGGTATTGTGATTTCATCACGAAAATATATAATTCTTTTAAAAGAAGACTTTTTATGGCAATTATATGTGAATAAATAAATATGGTTTCTCTGATTATTTTAATGTGAAACATACGTATACGTAATATGTACATATATGCATTAAATGGAACGGCTTAATATACCTTATTGTGGTAAGAAATGCTTATTATACAGAATCACCTTATATAACTGCTTTATATAGGAGCAGTAAGAGTATAAAATATTCGACATATTGGTTTGTTGTCATTTTTTGTTGTTTTTTGACCTGGCATTCACAATTTATGACGCAATGAAAGCCCTGCAAGATTTATAGCGTGAAAAAGAAAAAGAAAAAGCAAAAACGAAATGTGATTCGTAGAGCTGCTAACTTACAAATAATTGTAGTTGAAAATTTCTGTGCCCATAAAATGTTATTCACTGTTGATGTTGTTTGGCAAATAGCACGAATTGTAAAAATATTTGCACAACTATTTGTTTGCATATTTTTTAATGCCAATTTGGAATGACAAATGTTGGACAAATGAACAAAAAGATGTGTTCAATGAAACATTTTTGCAAATAAACAATTCAATTTGAATGCAGTAAATAAAATGTATTGATATTTGATTTAGCTAGTCAATTGTTTCGTCTGCATTAGACATTTGTTATCAATTAATTAGTCCAATTATTTATCACACACAAAATACAACATTTAAGTAAATAATTTGCTTTAATATTGATTTACAGATTTTGTTGTTTTGTTTACTGGACAGCAAGCAAACACAAATTTCAATCAGAACTACGTACAAAATACGCTAGCGCTCAAAAGTAGGCAACACTAAAAGCCAAAATCCAGACAGAAAATCCGTTAGCTCGATTGCCACAACGACACTTTTGGCTTATTTGTTCGTGCTTATTGGCGCCACTGACTGTGTAATTTTCTGCATCGATTGAGTTTATTCAACAACAGCAACAACAACAATAGTACAAAAAGATAGCAACAGATTTCAGGAGTGCAGCAGAAACTCGCTTGTATCTGTATCTGTGTCTGTATCTGTATCTGCAGATGTTTATGTAGTTGCATTTATATGTTGTAGCTTTAACTGCTTCTCTTTTTTTCATGCTGCTTTTGCAACAACTGTATATATCATGCTCTATCTCCCTCCGTTGTCATTAGGTACACTCTGCAGGCGATGCTTGTACTAATTTCCAATAATTAAATACAAATGTGATTTTTAGTATGCCACTGTAACTGCCACAGTTACTTGTTGCCATCGTATCGTCGCATCGATGGTGGCAGTTTGTTTCGTATTCGTATCTAGGTTAATTGCAGTTGATTGGCAGACAACCGTTGCCATGAAGTGTAGAGCATTTACAACATGAGCAAAGCGCCTGATTCATTTATAGCCAACCAAGTGGGTCAACTGGTGTTTGGTGTTTTGTTTAACGTTTAATTTGATAGCTAATCGATTAAGTGTTTGATTATTTAGCTAATTATTTATACATATAAATTATATTAAAGTTGTAGCAAGATTGGCAACAACTTTGGTAGCGTTTTCAAGACATTTTCGATGTCATTTGCAAAATATTCGCATTTAAATTGCATTTGGCATTGCAATCAAATAAGATATTTTCCTCTCATTTCTTTTCGGTTAAGAGAAGAGAAATGCTCTTGGAGGCTAGAGCCGTAGGAAGCTCTTTTGCACGTTTGTCGCATCTAATGGCTCCGTGGCAGACATTATCTCTAATGCCAAGCGGAGCTTCGTCTGCGTCTCGTATGCCAGGCCGCTGGCCAATTTCTTTGGGTTGAATGTGCAACACTTTTAGCTAGTCTTTTTCGTTTTCATTCTTTCTTTCTTTTTATTTTTATTTTTTTTTTGCTTCTGCCACACTAAACATTTTCATGTCATTTCGATTGTAATCTGCATGACTGGCTCCCCCCACGGACACGATACGCGGCCGGGAGAAAACCTGAAAAAGAAAAAAAAGAAAAAAACGTAGGAAAAGCGAGTGTGAAAATTGCAAATGGTGTCCACTCACGCACACACACACAGAGTGCAAGTTGGTGATGGTGATGGAGATGCAGGGTTGAAAAGAGACATACAGATAGACTGACAGACAGACGGACAGACAGACGGACGGACAGACGGACGGACAGCATATTTGCATTGTGCGCGTTGCTGGTCTCGCTGTCATTCTCACTGCATTTTTATAGCACCCTCTCCATGAACCAGTAGCCTCAGCCTCGAACCCTTTTTAGAGCAATTCTTTTTTTGTCACCATAGCCCAGCGCAGATTATCCGCTTTAAATTGCAATGATTACTTTTCCTTTCCTTTTCTTTTCATTTCTTTTTTCTTTTTTGGCTGATTGCTGGCATTGGTCTGGCATTTTAGAGCCATTTTTCTTCTTCGCAACGCTCGAAACAATGTTGCTGCCTGTCGCATTCGTCTGGCCGACGCGTCGTCCTCTGCCGTTGTAACGGTCCCTGAACTGAACCGTGCTGTGCATGTGTTGTGTGTTGTGCGTTGTATGTTCGTGGACTGCCCGGCTAAGGAATTTTTCATGTTTTCATGCCAAGTGCAAGTCAAGTCCAGTCATGTATATCGTCGCATCGTATCGCATTGCCGACATGCGTCTTGAGAAGGCGTCCCCAGCAGGAATAGGAACAACTGGAGGCATGAGAGGACCGATAGCCAAGGCACTCACAACGTTTGGCGTTTGCACGACGACGACGACGACGACAACGTTGGGGTATTAAATGTCATTTTGCATTTCGTGACAAGTTGGCTAATCTGACTCGAAAGTTATTTATTTCTTCTTTGTTGAGTGCAAAGGAATTTTTCTTGCACTTTGCTAGCATTTTACATGACATTTTTTTCCTTAGTTTGCTCAGAGTATCCTTTCAACTATTTTTTTTTTTATTTTCCTCCTTTCGAGTCCACCCCAACTTTAGCTACTTTTCTTCAATTTGGCGACGATAGGAATCGCCTTTGAATGTTAATAAAATGGATTTTTATGCAAATTTAAAACTGTTTGGCGGTTGGTTTGGTATGCATTACAAATGCCAGAGGGTTAGACTTAGACAATGAGTTTGCCATAAAATGCAAATGCTGTTTTCCCAGCTGAAACTGATAGCCAGGACAAGAGGCATTATGCAATATTAAAGCTACTCTTTTTATAATGTGAAATTAACCCACGAGTTACTGCACTAACTTGTTTGTAATAATAAATTTTTTAATTAAACCGAAAGAGTAGAAATTAAATCAATTTGTCGAGCAAATAAAAAAAAAGTCACATTTTTTTTTATTATTTTCCGAATTCTCGCTTATTTATATATTGTAAATGAATGTTTTTTAATTTGATGTACAATTTCTGTAACAAAATGTATTTATAACACATTGAAAAAGGTTTACCAAGATTAAAAACCATTCTGTGAAAACTTCAATCATTTTCAGTTTGCAGCTGCATTTTTAAGTCAGTTGTCTAATTTTAATTCAATTTAAATAAACTACAAGGTTTGGCACTTAAGCTCTCAATACATAGATATATTTTATGCGCATATTTTTAGTAAGTGGCAGTTGCAGCTAAAAACTATTTTGGACGCGAAACAAAGCAACTCAAATTGTTTCAGTTGTCCATTCAAAAAAAAAAAACACACACACATACACTGCTCACCAAATAGAGAATATCAAATGGCAATTTCGATTGCAAATAACAACAATAAAAAAAGAATTAAAAATAGAGTGAGAACTATAACGAAAATCAAATACACAAAGACACATATTTATAGTTAATAATTGCGAAAAAAATCAAATCAAATTTAAATGTGATTGCTTTAAAAAACCGTTGCAATTGCTGAAAATGACACGACTAGGAGATACTACGCAAGCGGCCAAAATGTAAGAGAAGAAAGAAAAGGGAAAAATATAAATTGGATCGCAGAAATTGACCACAGGCGATATGGCAGATATGTTTTTTTTTGTATTGTGACAAGTCAGAGGGTATAATAAGAATTGAAATTGGAATTGTGTTCTTCTTTTAGTGAAATTTCAATGGATGGTAAAGTCGATAGCGTGGCATTGGGAAATTAAAGTGGAAATGAAAATATTTTTTGGAAAATGCAAACAAATTGGTAAAGGCAAACGGTCAATATTTGTTTATGCATAGAAAGCAAGCCAGGCGCAACAACGCAAAGTGTTTGCCACGAACAAAACAAATGAATCCACATAGAATATGGGCAAAAGAGGGGGACGGGAAACTATCGTTTTCCGATAGTTATAGGATGGCGACCAACGGCGCATGTTAAGCGTTTTGCCACAGACTGTGCAAAAAAGTAGAAATAAAAAGCAGAAAAGCAACAGCCGGCATAGGTTCAGGCAATCTGACTGTTAGTCTCTCTATCCCACTGTCTCTTTGTCAGTCTGTCTGTCTCTGTTCTCTACTGTCTCACTGTCTCTGCAGTCACTGAACTCGTTGTGTGTGTGTGTGTGTGTGTGTGTGTGTGTGAATGTTTTTTTTCAATCATGCGTTCATTCATTCCATGACCGCCATTGCAATGCATACTTTCGGGATTTGCAACAGATTTTCACGCAATATGTGTATGCACATTTGCATGTGTGTGTCTATGTGTGTATGTGTGCGTGTCCTCTACGCGCAACTTCGTTGTGTCCAACACAATGTCACATTGTTGTTTTAATTTTCACGTCGCTCGGGCGACAAACATTTAGGGATTTCGGATTAGTTATCACCAACAGCAACTGAAAAACTCAAAATAAAAAATGTTAATCATAAGAGACTTTGTGCTAATTGAAACAGCTGCTAAAATGAAAGTACTCTTATGTGTTCGGCTGTGTCATTACATACTGTACAGTGTATACACTTTAAATGCATTTGAAAGTCATTGAAGATTTTTATGCATTTATGTTTGTCCCTTATTTACTTTTACAATTCTACCTTAGCTGTTTGTGCTACTCTGCGTGTTATTTTCTGTTTATCAGCTTCGAAAATCACTTAATTTAATTAAAGCGCAGGCGGAACAAAAGAAGCAAAAAAGATGGAAACTTGAGCATGATTTTCACGCCAAAAGGTATGAAATACCAGTCGAGGTCCTGCTCATTGTCCGTCCGAGCTGTCATCATTGGCATCATCCCACTCCTGACTGGTCATCAACGAAGCGTCATTGCTTCATTTTTTGTCCGATCCCGTGTTGCAGTTCCCGATTTCCCCGTATTTCCCAGTATTGTTTCTCTGCCGCGTTGAAACTACCGTGCAGCACCCCCGAATTAATTTCCGTTTTGCAAACCAATTGAAAATCCAATTTTCAATACACAAACCGTATAACGTAACTATGTATGTGTGTCTCCATCTCTTTCACTCTCTGTATACACACATATATATACCGTATGTAGATATGTTTAACTAGCATGGTATAGGAGTGATGTCTTTCTCATACTCCTGCTCTCTCTCTCTCTTTCTCTCTCTCTCTTTCTGTCTCACTGGCAGGCTGGCCTTTTATTCAGACCGATGCACACACGTGCAAAAGTTTCCTCACATTTAAAAGGGCTTTAAAAATGGCCAAGCTGGGACACTGACCAGCGGGCATTGCCATGTCATTTCGCCTAAAAGTAGGCAACAATATATGGGCATTAAACGTAAACCGACTGCAGGCCAGCGTTGACGATGGCCTCGTCCTGTGGTCAGGCCTCGTTCCTCCTTCCTCTTTCCTCCTTCCTCCCTCCGCATTTCTCGTTCCTGGTTGCTCGAGCTGGACGCGTGCTTGTTTGCATTGCCGTGTTTATTTGTATACAAACTCATGCGCCAGCCAAGAGGCGTCCATATGGCCACATAATGCACGCCATGGCGCCTGTGTGACAGCCCCCAGTTCGGGCTCTCTGGCTGCGGGGGCCTGAGCCCCAGCTTCAGTCTTCAGACTGGACCTGAACCTGGGCTCAGGTTTGCCCAAAGGCTGCGGGCTGTGAAAACGCTACGCGTGCGGTTGTTGTTGTATATGTGTGTATGTGTGTGTACATGTGGTACATTGATTTTTTTCTATGAACAACAACACGAACTGCATATAGGGAGACCCCATGGATTGGTTGGCAGCAGGAACAGTTGCAGTCCCCAGTTCACAATTGTGAGCCTCTCCGATGCGAGTTGACCACATGCTACGCTATTTTTTGCCGCTCTCCAAATTACAGACCACGCACAGTGGACTGAGGAGTTTTAAATAACAAGTACAACGACTCTATAATATTCTGTTGAGTTATTAAAAATTAATTGCGTATACAACAACAGGTATAATTAATATACAGTCAAAACTAACTATTATTATTGATTGAATTAGATTATTCCTCTTAGTGGCATTAAGATGAATTTCTGTTTAAATACAACATTATGTACAACGACTCGTATGATTAATTTTCAGCTGTCACATTTAAAGAATTTATAATTTTTGGTTTACAATTATTTTTTTTGTCTTTTTTTACAAGGTTTCGACACACTGTGCTGCGCTAGTCAATTGGGTTGCAGTTGATTTGTTTTCCTTGCCCTCAGCTCAGCTCCCAGTGAACCTGACGGCAGATACCCAACTTTACATATACATACAAAGTATGTATGTATATGAATTTAAATAAAGTTGTTGTTAACATTTTTATGTTGCGAATGAATTTCAACAATATTTGGTATTTTTGCATATAAAATGCACAGAATTTGGTTCAACGTGCTGTATTTATTTTTTCAGTAAATATTTTTAAATTTTTAAAACATATTTGATGTCTAAAAAAAGGCTCAGTTGGTTCTTATATAGCGCTGATAAATTCAAAAATCGATGACTGCCATTTCAAAACTGTTACTCAAAGTTGAGGCATCATACTCGTATAATTGCACAAATGTTGAAATATTTAGACTTTGAGTTGACTTCCCAGCAAAATTTGACTGCTACTTTTATCGCAGCGCGATATCGATACTTTCCAGAAGTGTATAAACACAAGCACACACACGCATATATGCAAACAAAATGCGGTAAACATTTAATGGCGAGTTTCGTTTTTGGCAGACATTGATGACTTTTTAACTGCAGTCATTTGCAAGGCGGCGGGCATCGTTTTTAAAAGCACACATATACACTTCCATTCTTGCTTAATATTTGCCTAGGCACACGCATACATACAAACGTATACGCATACACATCTACATGCATACGTACACACATATTTGGTGGCGTTTCCGTTTCCGTTGCCTCTAACATTTCTCCAACTTCTCACACACCTCCGGCAAGCCATTTTGCAGTGCGGCACTGCGGCATGCGGCATGAGGCATGAGGCGTGTGGCATGCGGCATTGCGGCGACAACATCGCGTGACGCGGCGATAAAAATAATCATCATCATAATGTAATATGAAATGGGACCAAGTGAGCAAAGTGAACGTTAATGTGAAGGCTGCCAGCAAAATGTGTCCCTTTACTTCTCGGTAATCGATTTTTGCATTTCTTCTACTTTTCTTTATTTTTTTTTTGGTGGACTTTCTTTCATTTTTATTTTTGGTGTATTTGCTTTCTGTTTTCCATTTGCTTGTAATGCGATTATTTTGTGATTTCTTTGCCGGACTTGAACGCAAGTGCCCACAAATTAATGAGGCTCCATAATAATTTAGTCGCTTCACACACACACACATTCCCATACACCCTGTAGAACAAACAGGGCATGCTTTCGTACCAAGCCCAGCCAAGGTCGTCAACATTTGTGGGCTACGAGCAAATTGATTTCATTTCATACATTTTGCGCCCTTGGCATATGTTGCCGACTTTTTGGCGCCCCATATGCAAGTGAGTGTGTGTGTGGGTGTGTGTGTGTGTGTGTGTGTTTGTCCTTTGTGACATTTGCATGGCCATAAAATAAGAAATAAAAGTGCGGGTCGTGTTCTACGGAGGCGCTAGCTGCTACTGCGGTCAAATAATTGGGTACGCTCTTATATGCCGCAAAGTAGGCAACATTAAATTTCTGTGGGTTTTTTGGGCTCTGCAGCGCTTGAGATGCTATAAACATTTTTATTGTCTGTGGGTGTATGTGTGTGTTGTATACATTAAAGCATTTAACTCTTCCCGAGGCGTGGTAAAATATGTTTAGCTCATCGTTTGCAATTATTATTGCATACTTATGGACGCGCATAGCTATATGATCATTTTTAGGGTAAGTAAATCTGTTGCCTAGACTTTGCTATTTATTAGACTGATCATATGAAACATAATAAATGGCTTATTAACTTAATTGCAAAGTTATACTATTTCTAAGTTCTGCTTCTTAAATATGACTAAATAAATAGTAATAAGTTTACTATTAAATAAATCCTAACTCTTTAAGTTCAATAGCTAACAAAAAGCAAGGATTGCTGAATTTGAGCGGCAAGTTGAAGTATTTTTTGAGATGCTCACATTGCAAACTAATTGAAAGGAAGGAAGTGCACAAAGCGCAAGGACAAAGTCTATGACAAGTTGTTGTTTTTGTTGCCGTTGTTGACTGCACACACACACACAAATACAATCACACACGGGGAGGGACAGAAGACACGCATTTAATAAATCCATCACATAACCCGCATTATTAAAAAGATCCAAGGTACTGTGTCCTGGCACGAACCGGAAAAGTTTTCCTGCAAACAAACTATATATGTTATGAGCAAACGTATATATGACGAGAAAAGTTGAAGAGGGAGAGGCCTTAGCAAACATGAAGAGAAATAGGAGACTAACTCAGAGTCAGAGTCAGAGACAGAGACAGGGAGAGGGACAGAAACAGAGAAGCGAACAAAAAGCGCTTATCAAATTTCCACAAACGATGACAATCAAACAACCATGTCGCAGTCCAAAGTCCAAAGTCTGGAGTACGAGGAAGGAAAATGTGAAGGGTTGCGTGGATGTGGCAGCATCCTTCGATGTATACTCGTTCAATCGAGAATTGCTGTCGAAACGAGATGATTGAGGTTTGGCCATGTGCCCAGCCATCTTTAGAGTGAATGTAATCGCCAATAAAGTGCATAAAGCGCATATGACAATAGCTCAAGCCAGAGCCAGAGTCAGAGCCAGCAGGACATCGAAAGGATTCAATCAATGTGCAAACAAAAAGGCAAACACAGACTGGACAGACAAGATCATCGAGCAAGGCACCTAAATAATTCAATTGTCCACACGATGTTGAACGATGCAACATGCGATTATATTTTTGTCCCGTTTCAGCATCTAGAATTTAACAAGGTTACTACTTCACGCTCTCTCTTTCTTTATCTCTATTTTTCTAGTTAGTTCCTTGCATTTCTTTTTTTTTTGTTAGCACCATATTCGCATTTGTTGGCATCAGTTGAGGAATGAGAAAGAGGCAGCTGTCAAGGCGCAAACTTTTTCCGCACAAAACTTTATTGGGCGGGTCGTCAGAACTACGTGCATAATACAAAAGTAACAACTTTATCGATTTACACAAAATGAGGCTCATTATTAGTTAGCAGCTGGTGAGCAGGACATCCCCGGACTCCCAGGACAACAGATGGCAGGATTGGAAAAAGGATTGACTAACCAAACTAACCAATTGTCAACATAAGTTTTTCTTTAAATATGAAAATCATAAGAGAGTGCTGAGAGGCATGAGATACAAAGAGAGGCATTTAAAAATTTAAATTTTGCATTCTCATTATTTTTTAAAATATTTTTCAAATGTACTTTTACACTTAAGACTTAATCCAATCGAGTCTTAAGAGCCTAACAGTTTTATAACCTGAAAAATCGTTGCCCTCAATTAAAGTCATGAACTTTTTGGGCTTGGACCTCATGCTCTCCGCTGACTAATCCTAGCCAAGTCAACCCCAACTTTTCTACTTCCTTCTCCGTTTCTACCAGCACTCAGTCTTCAGTTTTCTATGGCTTCCTGCTGTTCACTTGTCTCACATTTCTCGAGCATTTTTTATTGGCTTTCTTACACGCCACTTTGCCTTATTTTTTTTATGGCTTGCCACAGCAAAACCTTAAATCCCCAACACCAACATTCTCCCCCTGCAAATTCATCCATATGATCTAGCCCCCGCACACCTCACACCATGAAACAATTTTTTATGATTTGTTTCGCTTGGTTTCGTTTCCATTGCTTTCGATTTTAAAGGCTTGTCCATGTGTGTGTGACCTCCATCCCCGACCAACCGACAAGTCAACGCTTGGCCAATTTTTTATTGTTAGAAAATTGTTTTTTCTCAGCAGAAGGAAAAAATTGATTTCTTGTCTTTATGGCATTGTCCTTTTGCCAGCCGATGCTGTTGGCAAATTTAATATGTTATCCCTCGAAGTGCGTACGGCTTCTGATACTCTGCCAGCATTTATTTGCTGTTTGTTATTGTTGTTGTTGTTGTTATTTCTTTGAAAAATATTGAATTTTTGCCCGTGTCGTTTGTGTTTGTGCCACAAGCAAAAGGATAAAGGATAGCATCTTTGCCGTGTTTGCGCAAAATGAAGCAACCTAAAAGGCGCCAGTCAGTGGAAAATTGTCCAGTGAGAAAGACCTTGAGTGTGAGTCCTTAAACTCGGACTCGGTCCTCATGCTAGTGCTTATCTACGAACCGTTTGCACATCTTTTGTGGTTAACTCGTATCAGCTTTGCTTTTATTGTCTGCTTGTTCCTCACATGTTTTTGTAGTTATTGTAGTGGTTGTTGTTTTGGAAAGCATGTGTTTTATGTGTTTATGTCTTTCAATTGATACTTGTTCAGATTTTTCGTGCTGTTCGGCTTGTTGCAATTTTTCAAAGCTTTCCCTTACAAATATACGTATTTTGTTATGTCCAAATTGAATTGCATTTAATTTGCTGCATTGCTTTTGACCAACAAATTGAAAATATATAATAATTCAATTCGGTTGACAGCTTCATACAAAAACAAATTATAAAATGAAATACCTCTGTATTTTAAAATTTGTATAACCCTTACTTAAAGATATTGATGGATAAATAACGATAAAGAATAAAATTCCATTAACAAAAAATCAATTGAAAACATGAAACATAAGTTCTCACTGAGTATCTTTAAGTCGAAGGATTTTAACTTAAATATATAGTCTTACTGTCTTTTTTATTGGTCGTAAATTATGAAGTGATTTTCATTTTTGGTTATGATATTTACCTGCAAGAAAAGAAAAGAACAAAAAAATTATTTATTTTTTGAATATTTTGAGTATTTGTTAATTAATCATTTAATAGGCCGCAGTTGCAATTTCAACTCACATAGAAACATAAATAGTCCCAATAGCCTAACAAAGTCATAAAAAAGCATCACCATGAATTGTGCAATGCTTAAGTGGAAGTTGAAAAATCTAGATTTGAGTTGGGTTAATGGGGGGATTTTCAAAGAATTGTGGTTGCCTAAAGGCAATAAACACCGCCAAAACGATGAACAGAAAAAAAGAAGAAAAAAATCCAACAATTAATAAGAGAAAAGTGTCCATTGAGATTGATAGACTAAGGGATATCATTTGGTTTAATTTTTTAAAGAACTTTAAGAATGTAAGTTTCTATATTTAGCCTATAATAATATTTAATGACTTATTAAGAAAAGATTCTCGTTAACTTTATAATAAAAGCTCAATTTATGTCATTCCTTTAACGAGGAACTTTTTATGTCTACAGGGTATAGAAACCGACGTGCTTTAAATTTTCGTTTTTATGCAAGCAAACCTACACACACATGAACAAATATTCTAACCAAAATAAAGGCAACATTTTAAAATATATAAAGAGCATACACACACACACACACTTGAAGCTGGCAGAAATACATAAAAAATAATATCATGAATGCAATGACTTTTAATGTACAGTTATTGCGCAGCTGTCTGATGTGTGCTCCATCCCCATTCTGTAAAGCTTCAGTGGCCCATAACAATATATATGTTTATACAAACGTATATTTTTAATATTGCATACTTTTTGGCGTTGCTTACATTAAGCGCAATGCACAGTCGAGTCGAATAACATAAGCATAGCATACTTTTGAGCGCATTGCATGCATGGCATGTAGTCTGTACTCTGCTTACTTTTTTTTGGTAAGCTTCATTGCCACTTTACAGTTACAGTGTATGTGTGTATGGGTGTGTGGGTGTGTGGGAGAGAGAGAGGGAGAAAAAGAGATAGAGGCACAGTATCGTTTGGAACGACTGTTGCCCGTTGCACATACTAATAAGGCTAAGTGGCAATGACAAACACAAATGCATACATACATACATATGTATAAATAGAGTAAAGAGACCGACCCTCTGTTGATTTTTCTTCCCTCCCCCCTCTTTCGCTACCTCCACCTTCTACTCATATGTCGCGTTTCGTCCTTGCCAGTGCATTTTGCACACGCTTCGCATCGTTTCGTTTCGCTTTGCGACAAAATGTCAGTTCTCCAAATACCCCACACAGCAAACAAAAATTTTATGACTGTTGATGACCTCATAAGCATGCGTGTTTATTTCCTTTGTTGCCCGCCAGTGTAAAATCCCCGTTTCTACCGCTCTTTCCACAGTGTTACACACATTTTTTTAAGTTTTGAAATTTATAATATGTTCTGTTGGTCATTAAAATGCATTTTACAAACGAATACCATTGACTTTAAGTCAGCTTTAGTTATTTATTGCTCAGGTTTCGAACAGTTTAGGAACTTACATCAATGTCAAAGTGATTGTAAATAACACAGCATTGTCATTTCTGCTGCTATTTAAAGACAGCTGTCAAATTGCAAATTGATGCCTAGCACTTTTGACTACGACTGCGAGTATTTTCTGTTGCTATTTTACCTTGTAACTCTGCACACAAATTCCTACTTTCATTCTTTATTTTTTCAAATTCTGTTTTTCTTTCTACATTTTTTTTTTTTACTTTTGGCAAAGAGATGTGCGTACTTTGCTCTGCAGCTTGTCAAGCCATAAAATGTTATCACAAAAAGTATTTTCCAAGTCAGCGCACACACAAAAGTTTCAGACAGAGACAGACACAGGGTGTGTGAGTGAGAGGGCGGAAAGAAAGGACTGTCAGCTTCAAAGCAAAAGTTGTTGTAGCTCCTGCACACATACGCCCAGACATATAGTGAAAGTTACAAATAGAGTTGCCATAAAATTTCATATGCTTATCACGTGCGTTTTGCCAACACACACATACACACGGCCGACAGATGGCGCCACATCAAAAAAATAAAAAAGAAAAATTGAGAAAATAAAAACCAAAAAAAAAAGTAAAGTATTATTGTTGTGTTTGCTGACTGTACTTGGCGCTTCAGTCTAAAAACTTGCCATCGGGAAGCTTTTAATGTTGTTGTTGTTGCGGTTGTTGTCAGCATATTCACACGTTACAGTCATGGCACCGTTATGTACTGAGCTAACTGTACCGCGAGTGCACCCAAAATATTTCGTTTATTTCAAGCTGCCAACGTTGCTGTCAAGCTGCAGTTGTTTTTGTTGCTATTATTGGTCGATATGTGTCCATTTTATTGTCATATTTATCAACAACCAGCCGAAAAATAACAAAAAGGTTACAATTTCTCTCTTATTTTGGCTGCACGTCGCTGACATTGACGCATTTTTGCTTTATGCCACATCAAAAAATGCTCTAAAAATAAAACATAACCAAAACAAAAGAACGCATAACAACAATAGAAGCAGCAACAACAATAACAACAACAACAATAGAAGATAAGTCAATATGCCTTGCGCGCATTTCAAATTGTCAAATTTTTTTTTTGTTTTTTGCATAGTGTGTAGAAAATTGTTGTATCTGCAGTGAGAGAGCGAATGCATTCAGAAAATGGAAAATATGTGTGCATGGGAAATGCGTTGGCTGCTATTGTTGGTCACCAGTTGACATATTGCCAGAGATAAGCGTCAGTGTGCAAGTAGCTCCATATTGGATAAAAAAAAAAATAGCAAAACAACAAATATTCCACTCAAGTTGAGGGTTATCCGACATGAGCACAGGATCTATTCACTTTCTCTGCATGGTTAACAATGTGAAATGGTTTTTAGTCTTAAAACAAAACAATACACAATTGTAAATTTTGGAAAAAATAAGAAGCAACAGGTGCTACAAACAGCAGCATGTCTTTTATGATAACACCGTTAATGCACTAGAAAAAAGAAATACTAACTAGATATATTAAAAAAATAATGTTTTTTCTAATTCTCAATACTTTTGTTCAATATATTTTCAAATAACAAAAATATTTTGAAATAATAAAATATTCCTCGCCGCAGACAGAAAAAACCAGTTAGAGCACTCTAGTCGAGAGAGCTTGACTGTAAGATACCCTGGGCCCAGTCCTTAAATAATATTTGCACACGCTATATCTTTTACTATTATTATTGTATTCTAAACTAGTCTTTTTTTCTAGACTCTCAAACAAGAAAGACAAAAATATATGAGTTCTTAATAAAGTCAAAGTTATTATACCCGTTTGGCCCATTTTCAATGAGTATGGCGTATAAAAATAGTGGATCTAAACTCAATTAAAATGGCAAAAATAAACCAAAAAGTTGAACAAACAAAAACTTTTGTGACTGGCAGCCGCAGTTAGCTGATAAGCCTAAAAGTCGACTGCAAAAAAAAAAGTGCAGACAAATTAACGCTCAAATTTGGCATTGAAAGTGGCCCGCAGGATTGTCGAGCCAAAAAATACTAGAAATTGGATAAATACTACGTTGACTAAACAGAGACAGCGAGCAGACAGCAATGGGCCACATCTGGCAAATTGCAATATAAGTGTGGCATAATTTTTGGAAGCAGTGCAAAAGTTTTATTTGCTGTTCGAGTCGGCGAGAATGACGGAACGTTAAGTTGGCCAAAAGTTAAGCATTTGTGTTTAACACATGTGACCCAAAAAACTCATCGGATGCCATCTGTAAATTGCCATTTAGCTGAGCTTATTATGAACTCATTTCAAATGCAATAAAGTTTTCCAGTGGCACAGAAACACAATTAAATTAATACAAAGAGTATGAGTATGGGTTGAAATTCTTCATATGACTATGTAAATATTATATAAGCTTGTAGGCACAATTTAATGCCAGCAGCTAGTCGAAAAAACATCAAATTTGATTTTTATGTAAATTTTATGCAATGCATTTGCTCATTTTCTCCTCTTTTTTTATATGCGGTCAGAAAAAGCGAGTAAGCAAACACGCTACAAAATTGCTCTCCAGCCCAAGAGTTAGTGTCAGCCCAGCGGGTCGGTCAAACTACCCAACCAGGTGCTATAGAGAGTCTTAACGGCCGCCAGCTGTGGACCTGAGACTTCAGACTGACCCCTTAATCTGCATAATTTGTACAGACAGCAAAGAAAAAGTTAAATCAAAAGCAACAAAAAGCAAAGGAAATATAAGTAAGTAAACTGCCAAGGCAAAAGGTGGCAAACTTCTGCCCGCCTGGACATTATAAATAGTCCTAGATATTTATTTGTAATGAGTCTTGGTCTTGAGATTAGGGAGGATGTCGGTTCAGTATTGCACAGTCATTGGCTGCCTGGAAGGGTAGTTTAGAAACTGATGCTGTTTGGACTTTTGTTGGATTAGAGCTGAGAAAACACAGGAAACATCTGTTAAGGGTCGATTTTTTGGCGCTTAAAAAAGGCAAAGTTCAGTCTAATGATGACGACCACTAAGTTATGTTAATGATCGACCTAAAAACTTTATTAAAAACTACAAGCACTGAGAGCTCAACTTATGGCCACTCATTAAACTTGACATAGCTTATGATTGTGTATTTAGAACTGACAGACAGTTGTCTTGGGCTATTTTTGTTGAAGTACAGAGGTCATTCAACTGCCAACAACTGCCAGCTGAAACAACGAGTCCACCACAAATGAAATTTTATTATTTAATCAATTCGGTTGACTGGCCTATCATTTACCATTTCCACATAATTGAATTTATTACTCAAGTGTCGACAATTTATTATTAAATGACCAAGCATGACAAATGAATAAGACTTGCACGGAAAAACGAAAACATAATCGTTTTCAGAGCAGTAAAAATAGAGTTACATTTAAGGCAGATAATTCATGAGTATTTCATTTATATTGAAAACTTTTTAAACGAAATTTAATTATGTGTACCTATTTATTAATTTTGTTTTATCGTTATGAGACATTTCCAAAATGTCCTGCTGTCCTTATCACTATACAGAAATCCCACCGTCATTTACTGGATCTATGCCTTAGATTTAGTCAATCATGTCCAAGTTAAATGAATTTATCATGAGCTTCTCAGCTGTTATTGTCGTTTATTGTACTTGGGGGATACCGAATAACTGACAGACCCCCTTCGCGTGTCCTTCCTATTAGCCTCGAACCTTTTGGACAGCCGTTTGGCATTTGTGCTCACATTTCGACATATATAGGTAATGCCAATAAATATATGGAATGGCAAAATTATATCGATTGACCTGTGCGCCTATTCATGGGAACAGGGCAGGGAATTGAGGTGGACAGCCTACAACCTGCAGCACCTTCTCTTATCCTTTGCAGTTGTGGCTGCCATTTACAGACCACCCAATGTTTGATTGGCATTGGGAACAGCGGGTGTTTTGGGCTTTATAGGCCTTACTTCTAGCACGAGTTATACTCATATGAGTAATTCTCGTATTGTGTTTGCTCTTCTCTCTCTCTCTCTCTTTCTCTAGTTATTTTTTAGCATTTGGCAGCTAAACATGACAGGTGTTTGCTGCTAGGCGTGACAGGACGAGCGACTTCCGTTTGCCAATTTTAAGTGGTTTAAAATACAGTCGGACTGCTTAATTATGCAAGGCACAAGGCACAAGGCTTGAGGCTAGCTAAAGCTATAGCTATAGCTATATAGCTTGTCCAGTGTCCGAAATCTGCAGGAAGCAATTACGTGGGCGGCGGTCTGAAAAGGGTCTGAAATCGGATAGTGGTTGAATGTGTTGCGTTTAGCGACGGATTCCAAACGAAGGGTGCGAGTGACTCATGCAACCTATATATATATATATATATATAGTATTTGACCGGGCGTTGATGACGTCAACTTAGCGCCTGAACTGTAAAAGGGCGGATTGTTGAATTGAGCAAAAGTTAAGCACAAATCAAAGTCAAGCGAGTTTGCATTGGAGAAGGCACCAAAGAAAGGTTCAACACTAAAATTCCTATAAGACACTTAATTCAATTGGGTATCTGAGACAAAACAGAGTGAGAGAGAGAAAGAGAGGTAGGGTAGCAACCAATTGGGGGTTGTTAAAGAGTAGTCTTAGCCTTAAATTTGAGTGTTGGTTTGAGCTCAAGAGCATTGGGAGTTGAGTCAAATGTAAAGGGTGTCAAAGAGCAAGAAAGGAACTTGCTTTGAGTTAAGGGTTGATCTTCGCAGCGCTCATAAAGTGATCCAATTAGTCAGACACGCAATCCCATTAGATATTCCAGTGGCAAAATAAAGAAAAGCTCCAACTGAAAATTATGATAACACTACAATGTGTAAATCGACCACAAACTGCACAAACTTTGCTGGCAATTATATTGCATGAACTTTCAAATTCAAAGTCAAATTTAAGTTTTATTTAAGGAAAAAACTTTTGCAATTAACAACATCTATTAAAATTGAACAGGGCACAACGTTGTTGACAGCAATTTGACAGACATTGAGCAACAAAAACATTTACACAGCAAAATAAAATAATAATAAAAATAAGATAGAGGCAGCGAGTAACGAATTCCAGAACACAGAACCCTTATCACACCCCCAAAAAGAGTCAAGGAGTCTGTTAACTCAAGGGTTGTGACACTGACAACAATACTCGCAAGTGCGAAAGAAAAAGTAAAGAGAGCAGTCATAAGAATGCGATTGTAACGGAGAATGTAAAACAAATTTGTTGATTGTTGTCGCCAAGGACAATCTTTGGTCTGAATGAGAAGAAGTTAAAGCAAAAGAGGATGACACCTTAACCTTTCACCGGATCAGCGCCTATTGTGCTGACTGCCCCCGGGGTGAACAACAAAAACTGAGAAGGGTTCCGGATATGGGACACCAAACCGGTACGAGTACAATATCGAAATCTCGTCGAAGTGCGCTTAAGATTTATGAGCGTGTGCCCGACTCTATGCCATATTCATATTATTTATCATTTTACTCATTCATTTTTTCTGTTGGTCGGCAGCTTCTTTTGCATGCTAATTGCCAACGGCTTCTGTTTACGGGATATGTCTTCCTCACCCTGCGGAACCCGAGACCGAACACCCAACAGAACCGTTGAAACTAAGCCCAAAACTCGAGTTACGTGTGGAACGTGGCGCGTGTTATTCAGGTTTGCCTTTCACTCGCTTTACTTATTGAATTGCTGCGCATTTGGGACACTTTTTTTTTGTTCCCATCTCAAGGCATTATTTGCATTCATGCGGGTAATTTATGGAAATTTATATTGTGCCATTATCTGAACCTGGGACGGTGTCTTTGGCGCGTGTTTGCTGTCAAAATATTGCGTTCTTGCGGCTCATTGCCTCGGCTTAATCAATTAATAATGAGATTTTGAATGTTTGTAGATTAAATGACTGCAGATGTGCTCATAACTATGCACAGCAGACAATTATATTGTAAATTTCAAGAGCTTTATAAACCATACTCTTACAGTGATTATTTAAAATTGATAAACAGTACATACTTATTTTATATTTACTAGATTTACACACATTTAAATTGTAGTTACTTAGATTATTCTCTAATTTACTTGTATTTTAAGGAATAATACTGAAACTGTTAACAGATAACAGAAACAGAAAACAGGACAAAACTGAAATAGAACCTTTTACTGAAATAGTTTTTTTAAGAAGTCCTGGAACCAAAACCGGAACCTATATTTGTTTCGATTTGACTCCCTGACATTTCTAGCCAAATTTACATTTATTGATCGTTCTGCCGTATTTTCTCAGAAATATTATGACAACACCCCACAAAACAAACGCCAATAACCCCTTATTTCGAATTGTTGTCAGTTACTCCATTTTATTTATTAATATGTCCCCCTCTTTGGTATTTCACCATTTGCTTTTATTGTTTTATTTGGAGACAGTCGACAAAGACACCCTCCTTGATAATAGAAAGAACAAAGTCACCCAGGCCATAAAACTCCCCGAATAAACTCAATTACATAATAAAAATTTATGAACGCAGCAAAAGGACATTAAAATTTTGCGCTACTAGCAGCAATATCCTTCGAGCTACAACTTCCCACTTCTTCGATGTGACTGTAAATGTTTGTCCTGTTTTCTATTGATTTTGGGGCTGTCGACCGCCGACTTAAGCCACATTGATGAACATGGCCGAAATCCAAAATCATTAATACATATGAGACACAACATGGACTGTGGCTCCTATTCGAATTGGAATTGGTATTGGGATTGCGATTGACCCTCATTTATACGTATATTTCATGTAATTCATCTTAATAAAATGCGAAAAATCCACACAACAAATCCGGCAACTATAAAATAAATGTAGGTCCAGTTTCAGGCACTGCATAAACAGCTACCAAAGATAAAAATCAACAACATCAGCGCAGAGGGCAGTTTGTGAACGGCGCGTGTCCCATTGCGGAATGGGTTGCCCTTTGACATCAAATAAGTTTCGTGGCGTATAAAATAAAAAAAAAGAAATACACATTGGGGTTGCAATGGGTCAATTTATGCAAACACATGCGAGTATCTGTATCTGTAATTGTATCTGCGAATGAATAGTGAGGATAGTTTGCAGTAGGTGGACTAAGAAAACTGATAACTCGACCGAATATCTGAATATCGTGACCAAATTTCAACAGCAGCTGCTAATTGTGAAACGTGTGAACGGCATTCGGTTGACCTTCAGCAACTGAAACTGAACTTGTTATCAACGCAAAATCAAACACAAAATACACAAAAATAGAATAGAAAACCAAAAGATGAAATTCTAAACAAGTTTTTCATGATATTTCTGGGTTCTAATGATTTTGGCCCTGGGAAAGACAGCGCAACCCTTGAGTTCTCAACTGAAACCCAAAGATGTTAAGCATCCTAAGCATCAGGGGCACAACAATATATTTATAAGCACATTATAATGCATTGTTGTTGCTCTCTGTTCCTGGTTTTTGGCTCCTGGCCGAGTGTCCTTTGTCACATGCACAGCTCAGCATATTAATGATTTCATGTGATGTCCAGACTCCTCAAAAGGAGTCGAACTTGAAATGTTTAGGTTTCCCGTCCTTCCCATTCCCCATTCCCCATTCACAGTGGACAACCCTTTTGAATGCTGCATATGCACATACATAAATTAATTTTCTTGTTCGCTGAGTTTGATTTTCTTCAAGGGTTCTATTTGGTTTTCGTTAATGATGATCAGCATAAATATACCCTGAAAAACTTGTGGGCTGTTTTAGATGATTTGCTTTGGAATTTATTTGTTTGCTGTTTGACCATGGAAATTTAATATGAAATTCCGGTTTGATAACAATATTTAACGCTTAATTGCTAATGCTCATGCTGACACTGTGAAATATTTTGTGAGGTGTGAGAATTTCTATTGAAATTTTCATGATAAGTGAATAGATTACTTACAGAAGTTCAAGTTTAATAGATAAAGCAAAGTGTCAAAATGTATAATTACCTGTAAAGAGATGAAAAATAAATGCATTAGTATAGATTTTGAAGAGAGTGTTATTTATGATATATTAATATAGTCCTTAGATTTAGCAGAGATTTAAAAGCGTTAATTGTTACACATATAAAAACTGTTTATCAGCTCAAAATAAAGGAACATATTAAGGGTGAGTTTAAGCTCCATTAGCACGATTATTGTGTATTCAACACTTGATTTCTTTTCCCTTTCTTTGCAGATTCACAGACAATTGCACTTGAGTGGACATCGCACTTTAAATTAAGTCAAATGCCCGCCGAAAAGTAGGCAAACAATGACAAATTCCAGCAGAAGGCACACACACATACACACGCACACACACATAGCTCAATTGGCCATTAAATTTAGCTGGCCAAAGAACGACATCCGCCAGATACAAGATACATTTCGGACTCGTTTGCTCGCTCACTTCAAGGCCATTAAACGCGCGCACAAATAAACAGCCAAATAAGAAATCACAAAATAGGTGGCTTTGAGCTTTGAGAGGCTAAAGCGAGCACAGCTTGGGCAATTTTTAGCACTTTTAGCAGTCAAATCCACGCAAACCGCAAAAAGTCACGTATCCACTGACTCGTGCTAGAAGCAGCGATGAGATGTCAGATGAGATGCGATGCGATGTGAGCAGAGAAATGGAAAGGAGGTTTAAGGTGAGGTGAGGTGAGGTGACATCCCTAACAAGTCTACAAACTGCTCAAGTGCTCCAAAATGAAAACGTAGTGTTGTTGTATCCCATGTACTTACATTTCGTGTCGTCTATCGTAGTTACATAGCCTATCTCTTTCCCCCCTTTGTCGCCCACAATTACAAATCTGGAGGGGTCTTAAGTGAAACCCTTAAAGTGCCTGGCGATGGCAACGGTGACGCTTTAAGTGCTCAATGTGAACGCGTCGAGAGTAGCTGCTCATGCACTGCGAGATATTACTAATACCCAACTACAATTTCAATAAAATAAAATAGTGTCACTAATTTAAACTTCAAATATTTTTTTTTTGTATAAGAAACTTTTATGAAAAATATTAATATAATACAGAAAAACAAATTCTTTTATCGTCGAAGGCCGCAGCAGCCAGTACTCTATATTTAAATTAATAGTTGTAATTTAATATTACAAATTAACTGTATATAAATAAAAAATAACTGTCTTATCAGTGCATACATTATAAATACTACGAAAGTATAAAAATGAGAACTAATTAAATTATAAGTTCAACTCACTTTTGTTGCATGCATTTCTCTCTGTGTAGAGTTTTATCTTTCAGTCCAACTTATACCCCATATGTCCCATATCTCTCTCTCTCTCTGTCGCTATTTCTTTCTGGCTCTCACAAAGCCTTAGACACAGTGATATAACAAGAGCAACAACAACAACAACAACAGCAATGAAATCTTAATGCCTTAATGGGCCACACAATCTAATTTACTTTTGTTTGCTTTGCTCTGGCTTTGTCTCTCTTTCTTATGGCGTAGTTGTTGTCTCCTTCTAGTTCAGTTTCGCTGTATTTACTATAAATGAATTTCTGTATTTTTTTTTTTGCTAGAGTTTTATTGTTGTATTAGTTTGTCTGTGTGTGTGTGTGTGTGATTTAATTGTTGTTGTTGTGTGTGTTTTTTTTGCCGTTGCTAATGCCTTTGGCTTTGCTTTACCAATGTACAATTGTTGTTGCTATTGTTGTTATTGTGCTAGTAGTTGAATGTTGTGCTTCCTAATCCTATTAACAATGGCGGCAGCGACGTCATCGCCTTTGCTTCGTTCGCATTCCTCGTATACGAATATTTTTACCGTTTTGCCATGCGACGCCATTTTTTTATACGCTGTGTTTATTTGCTTAATTGAATATTGATTTTATAGCTGCCCATAAATATAATTTTCTTCTATTTGGAACTAAATATAACTAATACTACTAAAAGTGCATTGAAATGTATTTTAATGCATTTAAAGAAAAATGGTACATTTTATGTAACAAACTTTTATATATTTTTTTTAAAATCAAAATAATAAGTTTGTTGAATAATAGAAGTATTTTTTCTCAAAATTCTGACACAAAATATTTTCATGAAGTGGGTACGAACTAGTTGGGAAATGTAGGAAAATTGGAAAGTGAACTGAACCCGTCGTCAATTTACCGATCAGGGCTAAGTACCATATGCATTATTTTATTGAGCTCTGCTTTTCCATAAGTCCTCCATTCGCATTCCCATTCCCATTTCCCTGCCATGTGTCAATCCCAATCCCAAATGTCTGTGACTTCCGCCTCAGGGAATTTCAAGATCTTTTAGGCCAAGCGCCATTGAAGCTTCCTTCTATTTCTATGTGCATTATACTAAAAATTGTCTACAACATTCTTGCGCAGCTTAATCCCAGCTCACTATAAATCACACAGATGCACACACTCGCACTCGCACACATACACAGACAGACAGTTAGAAGACATAGTAAGCTCCCAGGCGCATATCAAGTTGAGTTTAAATATTCTAATTTTTTGCTCTTTTTTCTAGAATTTTTTTTGTAGCACTTTTTGCTGCTTTGCGAAGCTGAAATTCCCTAAAGCTTAACAAGTTTAAGTTGGCTGCAGCTCAAAAAGCTTGCAGAAATGCCTTTTTTTTATCTAACACACACACACACACACACACATTTGCAGAGATACTTTCACACAGCACGACGCACTTTAGCAGCATGTAAAATAGTTTTAAATTACACACCGAGCCGAGACCCAAGGAGCTAGAGAAATTCTAATTTAATTTAAATTTGGCATACCGGAGCGCCAACGGGTTTATTGTGAAACGGGTGCTGGAAGGGGGGATCGGGAGCGGGTAGGTGTAGGTAGGTGTGTTCAGATTCGCTTTAAGTGCACGAAACTGTCTCAAGTTGTTTGCCATTTATTTATATTTCATGCAAATTAACTGCAGCAATAAATTGGCAGCAACACTTTCCATGCCAAAAAAACTTGACAGACAGTGCAAAGGATTCAACAGCCGGATATGAAGGGATATATGTATCCGAGAAAGAGTGAGCGAAAGAGAGATGTGAAATTTAGCCAGCGAGAAAAAACCTCTTTTTCCGCCAGAGTTTTGACAGCCGCGACATTTTCTGCTTGTTTACCGCTTTTCAACTTTTTATCCCAAGCCAACTCAGAGTTGAAGAGTTTCACCTGCTGCTGCTGCAGCTGCTTACCTGCAGTCCCCTTCCTTCCCCTCCCCCCACTTCATTATCATCTTATGCCAAATACTGTCACATGTCAAAATCTGCGACAGATGCGTGTGGGCCAAAAGTCTAACACACCCTTTTTGTTTGTTTTTGTTTGTCTGCGTGTGCTGTTATTTAGGGAAAAGTTTGATGTCTTATGAGTAGTTGGCTTAACTAAATTAAAACTATGCCCAAAATTGATTTTGATCTGTCTAAGGAACAAAACTTGCAACATATCTCTAAAAAGTTCAAGAAATTAAGCTTAAATAGATTAGAGTTGACTTGGAAGCATGACGAGATGAGCAATTGATGTGGTTGGTTTTATATAGCCATATATTTCAATTTAAACTTTAATATTTTTTTTTTTTAATTAATTTAAAATAAAGAATCGAACCGAAACCAATAAAGGTTCTATTTCAGTTTTCTTCTTTCGGTATCTGTACCGGTACGTTACGGTACGGAACACAATTTTTTGAACGAATTTAACAAAATTTGAATGCAGAATAAAAAAAAATGCCAAACCATGATCAAAATGACATTCCGATTAGAAATCGGTAGAGTTTTAATAAAGTTAAGAGAGATCAAAGTTATTGAAAAATTTCAAGGGGTATGCAATGAAAATTGGATGATAGATGACTGAGTATCGAAAATATATCAAATTTTTTTGATGGTAAAAGTATAAGCGCAGAACCAATGTAGAGGCCAAATCATGATCAAAATGACATTCCGATTAGAAATCGGTAGAGTTTTAATGAAGTTAAGAGAGATCAAAGTTATTGAAAAATTTCAAGGGGTATGTAATGAAAATTGGATGATAGATGACTGAGTATCGAAAAAATATCAAATTTTTTTGATGGTAAAAGTATAAACGCAGAACCAATGTAGAGGCCAAATCATGATCAAAATGATATTCCGCTTGGAAATCGGTTAAGTTTTGATTAAGTTATGAGAGATCAAAGTTTTTGAAAAAATGTCAAGGGGTAGGTATGGAAAATTGGATAATAGATGGCTTAGTATCGAAAAAATATCAAATTTTTTAGATGATACAAATTTAAATGCAGAATTAATTTAGAGGCCAAATAATGATCAAAATGACATTCCGCTTGAAAATCGGTTAATTTTTAATAAAGTTATGAGAGATCAAAGTTTTTGAAAAAATGTCAAGGGGTAGGTATGGAAAATTGAATGATAGATGGCTTAGTATCGAAAAAATATCAAATTTTCTGGATGATACAAATTTAAATGCAGAATGAATTTAGAGGCCAAATCATGCTCAAAATGACAATCCGCTTGAAAATCGGATTATTTTTAATAAAGTTATGAGAGATCAAAGTTTTTGTAAAAATGTCAAGGGGTATGTATGGAAAATTTGATGATAGATGGCTTAGTATCGAAAAAATATCAAATTTTTTAGATGATACAAATTTAAATGCAGAATCAATTTTGAGGCCAAATCATGATCAAAATGATATTCCGCTGAAAAATCGGATTATTTTTAATGAAGTTATGAGAGATCAAAGTTTTTGTAAAAATGTCAAGGGGTATGTATGGAAAATTGGATAATAGGTTGCTTAAAATCGAAAAAATATCAAATTTTTTAGATGATACTTATTTAAATGCAGAATCAATTTAGAGGCCAAATGATGATCAAAATGACATTCCGCTTGAAAATCGGTTAATTTTTAATAAAGTTCTGAGAGATCAAAGTTTTTGAAAAAATGTCAAGGGGTAGGTATGGAAAATTGGATAATAGATGGCTTAGTATCGAAAAAATATCAAATTTTTTAGATGATACAAATTTAAATGCAGAATTAATTTAGAGGCCAAATAATGATCAAAATGACATTCCGCTTGAAAATCGGTTAATTTTTGATAAAGTTATGAGAGATCAAAGTTTTTGTAAAAATGTCAAGGGGTATGTATGGAAAATTGGATGATAGATGGCTTAGTATCGAAAAAATATCAAAATTACTAGATGATGGAAATTTAAATGCAGAATTAATTTTGAGTCCAAATAATGATCAAAATGACATTCCGCTTGAAAATCGGTTGATTTTTAATGAAGTTATGAGAGATCAAAGTTTTTGAAAAAATGTCAAGGGGTATATATGGAAAATTGGATGATAGATGGCTTAGTATCGAAAAAATATCAAATTTTTTAGATGATACAAATTTAAATGCAGAATTAATTTATAGGCCAAATAATGATCAAAATGACATTCCGCTTGAAAATCGGTTGATTTTTGATCAAGTTATGAGAGATCAAAGTTTTTGAAAAAATGTCAAGGGATAGGTATGGAAAATTGGATGATAGATGGCTTAGTATCGAAAAAATATCAAATTTTTTAGATGATACAAATTTAAATGCAGAATAAATTTAGAGGCCAAATATGGGTCAAAATGACATTCCGCTTGAAAATCGGTTAAGTTTTGATGAAGTTATGAGAGATCAAAGTTTTTGTAAAAATGTCAAGGGGTAGGTATGGAAAATTTGATGATAGATGGCTTAGAATCGAAAAAATATCAAATTTTTTAGATGATTGAAATTTAAATGCAGAATTAATTTTGAGTCCAAATAATGATCAAAATGACATTCCGCTTGAAAATCGGTTGATTTTTAATGAAGTTATGAGAGATCAAAGTTATTGAAAAAATGTCAAGGGGTAGGTATGGAAAAATGGATGATAGATGGCTTAGTATCGAAAAATTATCAAAATTTCTAGATGATTGAAATTTAAATGCAGAATTAATTTTGAGTCCAAATAATGATCAAAATGACATTCCGCTTGAAAATCGGTTGATTTTTAATGAAGTTATGAGAGATCAAAGTTTTTGAAAAAATGGCAAGGGGTAAGTATGGAAAATTGGATGATAGATGACTTAGTATCGAAAAAATATCAAATTTTTTAGATGATAAAAATTTAAATGCAGAATAAATTTATATGCCAAACCATGTTAAAAATGACATTCGGTGTTTGGTTCTTGAAAGAGTTTCGGTTAACGATTCCGATACCGGTTACGGTGTTATTCCCTGATTTTAAATAACTTTTGGTCAACTGAACTTAGTTGACAATAAACAAATATAAATGGCACATTTGATCTCTAAGTTAATCATACCTATTTTTAATAATTGTATTCGTAAACTTATGAGAAATATTATTTTGTTGTACCTGCATTACACTTGTATTAAACAGTTGCAGAATAGTAAAAATTCCAAGATAATTGCCACCACAAAGTTGGCATGTCTGAGCGAGCTCTTTGCCGTTGCAACGAGTTGGCTTTGCCTTATTGCCGGCATTCTCGACTCGTCGACTCCCATTTGCTTGCCACTTGCCAAGACCTATAGATACTTGTAGTCGCATTCATCGTAAAGCATAATGGCGCGACATTTGCACTCACGTTGCCGCACTTTGCGTGGCATGCAAAGCTTCATGCAGCTGTAGCGTCTGCCGAAGCCGAAGACATTGCAAATTTGTCGTGGCAAATGGAAAGTGGGGGGAAAATACGCATCTTGAAGATACTCGTATGCGCATCTCTGCAGTTGCCTGCCGCCTGACACGCTTGACAAATTCGCTTGCAATTATTTATAGAAGTGCCACGCCGGAGAGAAGACGTCTTCTTGACTACTTGACTTGACTGCAATTGCCGTGGCATATGAATGAATGAATGAACGACTGAATGAATGAATGACTGATACAAGCAAACTGTCGGCAACCCCTTCCCCTTCATCTTCATCTCCATCGTCCATCGACCATTTCCTTGAGCAACGGTGAGTGCTCCACTTTTTGGGCAATTTAATTATGAAATTCCGAGGAACTATTTTTATGGTAGCCTCGCTCGCCCGCTCATAATATCTGTTTCAATTTCGATTTATGTGCCAAGTGTCAGCTGTTATTGTAAATTGCATTTCTTTCGTTTTGGCAATAATAAATATTTATGCTAAATTTATTTGCATTTGCTTTTAGCCTTTCGACACTGTTTGGCAGTTCTTTTCCATTATTTTTTTTTCATTTTGCTTTTTCAAATCTATTTTCTGCTGTTCAATTTGTGTCAGGGCAATAGAGAAAGGATAGAGGGGATGACAGCTGTGACTCACTAACTGGCGGTTAATTAAAAAACTTTTTGCTATTTGTATAATTTTTAATAATTTACATGCGCCGTGCCACAAGATACGAGTAAAAATTATAAAACAAGAGATAAAGAGAAGTAAAAAGAACTGGAGCCAGTAAAGCGTAAAGTTTTCCATTTTTTTTTTTGTAATGGATCTATTTTTTTTCTTCCTTGTGTCCAGTTAGCTTGGCTAATTAAGCGATGCAACAAGTTAATTAGCAGCGACAAAGGACATGCTGCAGTAAAGCACACAGGGCTCAGGACTTTGGACAGCCCCATTATGTTGAAAAGTCAGAGCATACTTACAGGCGCTCGCTCATTATATCACTAATATAAGGATTTTTTTATGCTACTACTACCTACTACTTTTGCTTGTGTTGGGGAGAGACGAGAGGAGTTATGCAAGTTATTAGTGGGGCTTTGTGGTTGCGGATAAAACCTCACAAAGCGCCAGCTGCAGCTCCAGTTAGCAATATGTCAATGATTAGTTGCTTCCTGGCTGAGCAAAATAATCAGTGAGGCAAGTTTAAGCCCGAGCAGAGCTTGCATTGTGCATTGGCCCGAATTATCTTAAAGCTGTTGGCTTTAATGTGCACATACATACATATACATAAGCATATGTGACAGTTGTCATTCACCTGCAATCTTCATTAGCCACAACAGAAACACAATCAACGAAATGCAACCCACTTCGTAATTGTTCCACAATTTGTGGCAACGAATTTTAGTGCACATTTTACTCTTTTTTTTCTATTTTTAATTTTGGCAACCCTTTGAACGGATTTTCGTAATTAACTAAAATGGCAAGTGTAGGTCAATGGGGGTGGAGGGGGGCGCAAAGGAGCGCATAAATACCAAGTGCTCGACAGACAGTCAAGGATTTCATTTAGTTGCCAGTTTCTCCATTAAGCGTCGTTTAGTTTACCTATTTTTAGTCCCTCCCTTTCAAAAAAATTAAAAAATAAAACAGCCCTGAATTCTCTCCAGCAAAATACTCGGTATTTTTTCCTGTCCATTTTATTCTAATTTAATTTAGTTTTAGTGACATGCTCGAATCGTACAACTGCTGTTGGTTGTGTGTTGTAAAGTGCTGCAACTGCGACACAGGGTGTGTTGAGAGTGTTGAGTAATTGATTTTATGTGCAAATTGTGTGTGTTGCCAAGTGCAAGTGGAAGCTAATTTAACTTGAATACTCTTTCTCTATGCCCGTAAATTCAATATGCAACACAAATTGCTAAAATAAAGATATGATTAATGGATTCAATTATTAGCCGGGAACTAATTGAATGGATTATCAAAACAGAACAACAAACAGGCGAAAGCACTCAGCTAACTGACAACAATTGTGCTTCATGTTAAGATCAAACATAAAATTGCAATGACAGCAGCAGGAGCAGAAGTGCAGCTCCAACAGATCCTGCAGGCCATCAACTTGCACTAAAATGCAAAAAAAAAAATAAATAAATAAAAGAAAAAGCGCAAATAAAGTGAAAAAGAGAAAACAGATATCAGAACAACACTGACGCGTCCATCGAGTTTGGGTCTGAACCAGCGGGCGAATTACATTTTTCAATTAGTGAAATTAAACTTGAGGGGAGAAAAAAATAACACATTGTGGTAAATGCTGTTTTGCGGTGAGAGTAAAATATCAGAGAATATTATTTCTACACATGGGTTTTAAGTAATCGCAATCAGCTAAACAAATGTGAATTCAATGTTAATAGCGGAAAAGAAGATTGAAAAGAAATGAATTAAAAATGAATTGGGTAACTAACAAACAGAAAGATATTTCAAATTAAAAGAACTTTTAGTTAACATTTAACTTGACCATAATGAATATATAAGTTTAATCAGACAATAATTAATAATATTCTATAACTTGCCAAATAAAATTTAACAAACATGTTCTTCAAATGTTAGGGCTAAGAACAATAACAAAAGCATCGAAAAAGCAAATCGTTTGCCTTTGTTTTTTAATTTGTTCCAACAGAAAAACACAGCCCTTTCATTTTGGCCGGAAGGACTCGTCCTGTGGTCAGATTGCACAAACGGCAACGGATCTCAATGCGGAGCTCTAGTCCAAAGCTCGAATCCGAACCTGAGCTCGAGTCAATGCAAAGTCTGTCTGGGATAAGAGCAACCCCAAAACCCATCCACCCACAACCTCACCCACTGTTCTTCAGCAGGCAAAACATTTTGCGTATTTCACGTACTTTTTTTTGTATAAACATTTTCACCCTATTTATTTTATTTTTATTTTTTTTTTTGTATTATTATTTTATTTTTGTGTGTGCGGTGGCTGCCGTTGAGTTTTCAAGTTTTGTGGCAGTTTTGCGTGTTTGCTTATAATTTTGTTTGAGTTGCACTGCCACGCCCACTAAGCGCCCAACCACAAGCCCACCGCCCTAGCGACTTGCTGCAAATACAACGCAGCCAAAAACTACGCGACCGGCACACAGCAAATTTGTAATTACTTTTTCATGCAGCAATTAAAAATGGCGTAAATAGCAAAGCAATAGAGAGAAAGTGAGTGAATCAGAGACAGAGAGAGAGAGAAAGATGCATGGATAGAACGGTAGAAGAGAAAGGAAAGCCAAACTTGTAGATGGAGTTGGATATAGAGAGATAAACACTGTGCCGACCGGACTTGCCCGCAGAGTTGCCAAAAGTGGAGTTTTATTTTTGCCGCTATTTTAAGTGGTTTTTCACTTGTTTTAGTTTTCTTTTCATTCTCTTGGCTAACAACTTTAATTGAGTTACAGCAGCAGTGGGGGGAAAAGAATTGCGAGATCGGAAAATGGGAAGTGGAAATTAAATTATATAAGTTGCAGTTTATTGATTTTGATATTAGTTGCTGCATAAATAATCCATGATATTTAATCGTACAAACACATACATACACACAATGTCAAACAGGTAGGGAAAAATCGTATAATAATTCGTATTTAATGACATGCAGAGTCAAAAGGTTCTTGTAGTTGTTGTAATTGACGGCGTCATTAGCGTAAATTACAAGCAATTAAGTGCGCATACACACACACACACACAAACACACAAACACAGTAGTGCTTGCAAAAGCTGCTTGTTATCGTACTGCATCAGAGCACAATGGAGAAGAGAAGCGAGTAAAAGGCATTGCAATTGCATTGGCGATGCATTAAATTAATTGAAAGCATTAAACGCAAACAATTTAGAAACCTGTAAAGCCAAGGATACTAGAACGAGAGAGGGAGAGAGAGAGAGAGTGGAAAGGAGGGAAAGGAAGACCCTTTTGGCCTTTCAATCAATTTGCAATTACTTAAAGTTCATTGAAATGCGCTAAACACGAAATCGCCATAAAAATAGAGCAGCGTACTAAAATAGCAAATGGAAAATTGTGCTATAAAAACGTGCAGCTTGTTGCTAAATGAAACAAAATAGAAAATGTTGCATAAATAATTGAGTAGATAAACGTGGCTCACAAACATACATACAAATATGCTCGTCTGTATATGTGGAGACCTGCACATGTGTCGTATTCCCCATGGAAATCAGCATAATATCAAAGAACTAGTATCCAGGCACATCACTTAGTTGATATGGCTCAAAACACGATAGACACAACATACAACAAAAGCACAGGCTGCAAACTGCATTTGGTGGTTGCTTTATGGCCAGGCCAAGAAGTGGTGCAGGCGGGACACGTGACTTACCATTGACACGCCAACTTGTGTGTGTGTGTAATGTGTGTAACTTCATGTATTGGCTAATGCGTGTTTCATGTATGTTTTTCAGTTGTTCACGAGACAACACCATCTACGAATAAGATGCCCATTTCTACCATACAAGCTAGTAAATATATATAGACTCTATAGAGTATTATTTGCAGTGTAACATTATTACATCATCATTCCATTTGAGGTAGTAATTTACTACAGCTGCTTAACTAACGCCTCCTAATTTGCACTTATTCTGTTAGTTACACATTTTATCTTTAGGCAGAGTGATTAGTAACGGCTTAGGCCTAATTCAAAATCAAAAGTATAGTACCGAAAACAGGGGGAAAAAAAGGGAATCCTGAAAAAGTGAACATTTTGCTTTGTTGCGGCGCCTTTTGACGTTTTGCCAGGCACATTCTTTGTGTGAGTGTATGTGTGCGATTGTTGTTGTTGTGTTTCCCCATTATTGTTGTTGTTGTTGTTGGCCTACAAGGATAAACATCTAGAAAGGCGCTTTGCAACATGCAAATGGGGAAATGGAAATATCTCTTCCCTCGCAACCTTACAACGCGCAACTTTGTTGCCTATCTGTCTGTCTGTCTGTCTGTCTGTCTTTCGGTCTGTTTCTCCCTTTACCTATGCACACTTTTAGTTGCTTGTGCGCTTTTAATGCGCCTCTTTTGTCTCTACTTCTGCTTCTGTTCGGTTTGAGTTGTTGTGGCCACCTTTGCCATGGCAACGCGTTAAATAATGCCAAAAAGAACGGGCCATATAAAAACGTTAAGTGGATTGGGCGTATGTAAGGCAGGGGAAGATAAAGGCGGGGACGTCGGATGTCGTGTGTATTTGCAGCCATTGTTTCACACAATACAAGGTAATTATATAATTTTATTTATAGCCAGATAAGTGTGGCGAAAATGCAATTAACGCAAACATAGAAAGTGGTTATTTAGATGGTCAGCTTTAAAAATATTTGCTGCATACATTTTTGAGACATCTTTAACCCACACACACATCCAAGCACATACACGCACACGCATACAACGAAACAAAGAGCCATAACTTCAATTACGTGAAAAAAGCTGTCGACTAAAGGCAATTTATTCATTTGATTATTTAGCTACGGACCAAAGAGGAAAATGGAACGCACATGAAAATAAATATATAAATTTATTAAACTATAATTCAGATGGAAAACGGAAAAGCACTTTGGAGCTCATACCTAACAGCCCAGAGGAACAGAAGACGACAAAAGTGAGTGCAAAAAAAAAAGTGGCCAAGTCGCGTCGCAATAACAACAACAACAGCAACAGCAACAATAATAAACAACAACAAAAAAAGGACAATGCAAGAAGCGACAGGACGAAAGGACGACGCCATGTACATAAACAAGTGTGCATTACGTGGTGCGAGTGAAAACACCAAGAGAAAAGCAATAATAAAACATAGCCAAATGGCAAGCAAAATGGTATACGACGAGGAAAGGACTCCAAGAGAAAGTTGAGAGAGAGAGAGACAGAGCGACAGGCCGACTGGCAGGCAAATAGCACATTCTTACACCAAACTCAGCCGGATCCTGAATCCTGACAGTTGTTGTACTTGCTCGCGTGTCCCGTCCAAGTAGCGAAAAAGTTTTGTTTGCATGTCTGCGGTACATTTCCGCGACAGGCACAGAGCTCCGAGATCCCAACCGAGCCACGAACCGACACCATATGCTATATCAACTATATACATATACACGTACATACAACAATATGTGCTCATATACATAGACAAGTATATAGACTTTATTCGTTTTGCCCTGACAGCCATAAAAAACTAGAAACACGGCGCTAAAACTGCAGCAAATTATAGGTTACATTGCTCAACTTAAATTATATAGTATATTATGATATAAACAACAAACAGTTGAATGAACAGTTCTTAAAAGGGGTTGAGTAACTTGAATGTTATCGATAATTCTACACAAATTAATCAATATTCAACAATTTAAAGAAAACTAAAAAAATCTATATAAAATTTCTCAAATATACTATTATCTTTAACAATAATTATAAGAATACAATGTGGCAATAACACTTATTGTACAAATAAAACAAAAAATTGGCAACTATCGTTATTTATAATAATAAATACAATTATACATTAACCAAAACTCATTATAAAAGGGGTTTTACAACTTTAACGATGACTAACCAAGAATTCCTCGCTAATCGTTGACAAAAATAATACTTTATTAAAAAATTTTTAATACGGTGTCCTAATTTACAGACATTGTCTATAAAGATTGCCTCAAATATCACAATAATCGTTTTTGAATTAAGTCACAGTTATTTTATTGGTATAAAAATAAATATAATAAAAATATAAAAATTTCAATATAAAATTTTTCTTATATTTAATTATAGTAATCAATATTTATATAATAACATATTTTTGCTCTAACATCTCCAACAAATGCTCAAATATCCAATTATCGTTATTAATTATAATAAATATAAATGTTTGCATTAACCAACACTTCTTCGTTTCAATTTAAGCACAAACTGTGGTAATTGTGTCTTTAATCTAATGATAGCTTTGACTGGCAAGTTGCTTAAGCCTGAATCCCCCTTTTTAGGGGTCTCAGCAAAGTCAAACGACGCCATTGACCTGCTGTGACCACAACAGAACAAAGTAGAAATTGGCGTGTTTGCAGGAAAGGGCACACGGTGTCGAGCTCCAGTGCCTGTCTCACTGTCTCACTGTTCCACCCCATCTATAAGGCAGTGCTCCCCATCATCCCCCCCTGCACAACCCTCCAGCCCATTACACTAAAGTGACTGACTGGCGCCATAATGTCGCCTCGCCCGGTTCGCTTAGTGTTTTTGCTGTTGGTGTCTACTGGCGAACCATGTGGCGCCCAACCACTGAACCACTGAACCACCGAACCAACCAATCCACTTTTACCATATGTACAATCCCATATATTTGTGTACCTAAGCCAACGCGCTTTTTATTGTGCTGTGTTGAGAAACTTGCGAGTGTGCGAGTGTTGTTGTGTCCGTGTTGTTGCAAATAATAGTGTTGAGTGCTATTTTAGCCTTTTCCAGTGTTTATTTGCTGTTAATAAAGCGTCTGCTTGGCTCTTCGTTTGCCTAAATAAATAAAGTTATGAAGCCACTTTTACAATACAACACAATCCTTGTTTCTTGTGCCAGCTACAAATTACTTTTTCTATAATTTCCCTTTTTGTTTTCTTTTATTTCGTTTTTGCATATATTTTCATGGAATTTATTCGTATCTTTAGATCCAGAGCGCATAATTTCTAATATTTTTTCTAGCCACAATTCAGGTCCTTGACAAGCCTTGCGACTGTTTATTTATTTATTTATTTCTTTTTTTGCTACATGCTTGATAAACATCGCCGTTGCCAACTCGGAAGCCCTCTGACAATGACAAGATTTACAGCACCCCAAAGCAGAAAAAAGCAGAGAAAGAGAGAGTGAGAGAGAGAATGAGAGAGAGAGAGAGAGAGAGAGTGACAGTTGAGTATGTGAGAAGCGGCCCAAATCAAAGGCTTTGTGCCATAATAATCTGGGACCACATTTGAGATTTCAATGAAAGCTGCTGCACACACACATACACACACATAAACTCATACACTCACACACACATTGAAAAATGATTTATTTTCCATGTCGATAAGCGAAAGAAAAGCGTAACTTGAAACGTTGCCTTAGTTCTCTTCGGTTCTCTACCCTCGGTTCCTGTTTGGCAATAGACTTGGAGAAGTGTAGCGAATGGACGCATAACATTTTACACAATAGATTGAGCATTTCCGGCCAGAATGTAAAGAAACTTAGGACACAAAACGATGAAACGAAAGCGCGCCGGCAAAACATGTGTAGAAGTTTAATTTAATAAGTTTCTCGGTTATAGGATATGTTAAACATGACGATATTTTGTTGTTGAACGCCTGCAGGCCAACACACTCCTCCAACTTCCTCCCAAAAAAAAAGGGTCTAACACAAAAGAAATTCAAACCGAAAAAAAAACCATATATCTACAAGTTTGAGCTGGTCTTTTTTTTGTTGTTGTCCTGTAACATGTTGCTAATTTTGTATGTTGTAAAGTTTGATGAGGGAAGTTTTTCGTTATATTTTTAAAATGCTACGCTTCAGTTTAGAGGTTACATAAATCACGCGTAAAGTTAACATAAACTTTGACTTGTCGGCACATGTGTTGCGTAATTTGTAAATTTGTAGTACAAAAATTTAATGACAGAATACCAAAGAACAACACGACTTTTCTATATCTTGTTGTTATCGAAAGAGAATTGCCTAATTAAATGGCTTTTTGCCTAGCGACAGGAAGAAAAGGCCAAAGACATTTGAAAACATCTTCTTGGCATATCTCATTAATAAGCCGGGGAGTGAGAGGAGGTTCTGCCTCAAAGTTCGTTAGGCAAATACAAAGCGGCCAAGACGGCGACTTCCGTTCGTCTACGAGTTGCGACAGCTCAATAGAATGTGGCTCCCAGCCGGAAAGGGTAGCAGGGTAATGGAAAGGACATTAGACAGTTGCCGCAGTTTCCTGCGTGTGGCTGACAAGTGGCCCAAGCAAAGTGAATCAATTTGGACCAATCAAATAATGGTGCGTTATTCATTTTCGGTTCAGATCTGTCTGCGTCTGCTTTGCTAATTGTTTGTGGACCTTCTTTGTTTGGGATTCTCTGTTACGGAAAACCTTTAAGCGTTGCGCATTCATCGGCAGTTGAGTACCCTTTTTAAGGATCTTCTTTTTGTTATGCCTTTGGGTTTATTTACAGTCTGGATTCGTTTTCTTATGCCTTACGCTTTTGTATGATTCTATTTCTGCTAAAAGCGAAAGTGTTGATTTCTGCGTAACTTGAGGCAAAACAGGTGCATCCTGTTCAAAGAACTTTTGTTCAGAGAGAGGGAGAGATAGAGAGGAGAGAGGGAAAGGTAAAGAAGGAGGAACAACTCGTAGGACTGAAGCTGAACAACCTTGAAGCTGCAAAATCAAAGAAGAATTTCGCAAAGTATTGAAAAAGTGCGTGATAGATGCGACCTTGGCAGTTTTTTTTTTCTTGGTTGTTGCGTAGGCAGCGAATAAAAAACGTGGGAAAAGTTGCTGAAGGAGAACTTAAAGTACCAGAAGTTTATTTTAATATTCAAGTCAATAAGGATTTATCTTCAATTTACAGAGCTGCTTCAACTTGGAAGTGATTCAAAAACTAAAATTACTCATGGAGAAATAATTGTAATAATAGCTTTATAATTTTCTCTCAAGTATTTTACAACGTAGAAATTAAGTTAGTCTAACACATTTTAATATTACATATTATAGAGAATTACAATACGGTTATCACTGCCAACATTTCTACAAATAAAATTTAGTTTGAGTATGTTTTATATGCCATCATTACATTGGCCTTCAATCATCATTTGGCAAGGCAATTTGGGCACAGATGCCGCTTCAATTTCATGGACTGTTCGTAGCTGCCACACACAGTGCACCACAAACCACCTACCATTCGACACCACTGCCCATTCTCTCTATTTCTCTCTCTACTCCTCTCTGTTCTCTCTCTTCTCTCATACCGCATACGCACTCAGGCTCATGAAACGCGCCCGGCAACGAAATTACAACTTGTCAACTCAATCAAGCGCGCTTTATGCAGCAATTTCCGTCACTTGTGTGAGTTCCCACACACCAACACCAACACACACACTCGCACACACACACACACACCCTCTGGCAATAAAACGCACATAATCAGCTAATATAAAATTTGAATGAGCAAACTGAACGAGTGCTAATAATCCTTTTTTGATTTGAGAGCTCAGGGAAAATTAACAAAGCTTCTGACATATTCCATATTGTTGTTGTTGTTGCTGTTGTTGTTCTCCCCGTTGTCGTTGTTGTTGTATACTGCGGATTACCTGAAGCCCAGACGCCTAATATTATGCAACAGCCGCAGGCAATGGTATTACACTTGCAAAAAAAAAACACATTGAGTAAGTTACAAATTTTTATAAAAAAAATATACATATATAATTTATTAAATATATATTTGGTTAATAATAAAATAAATAAATATACATTTATTTTCCTAATTTACCATAGAGGTTGTTCGGTTTTCCTTATATTTTCTCTTTCTTTTTTTTTCTCTGGTGTTGGCTGCTGTTCAGCATTTTAATTTCATGCTGGGGCATATTTCCTGCCAGGCGACGATGCCATTCGGTTTAGCGAGGACATCCGCCGGCGCTTCCGGCAACAGTTGCCAGCTGGCGCCTTGTCCTTTGCCTGTGTCCTGGCCATGTTCCTGTTCGCGGCGGCAGCTACTTCAATTTGCCGCCAGCAAAGTAGCAAAAGACCAGAAGCTTAACGACAAGGACAACGACAACGACAAGGACAAGGACAGCGACAACGCCAACGATGAGATTGAGAATGAAAATCAAGACGAGAATGAAGAAGAAAATGTTGTTAAGCTGCTACTGCTGCGATTTTATGATTTTGCAATAGTTGCACAGCTTCAACGCGAATGTCTTAAAGTGCACAAACCGTCAATTAGCAATTAGCCAAGTTCGTGGTGGTGGTTTTGCTAAGCCAGCGAAATAAGTCCACGCATCGATTTCAGCACACAGCAAACTAATGAACTTTCAATCTAATCCCCTTCTCCATTACTTTGCGTCTTATTTTTGCCTTTAATTGAGAAAAATCAACAAATGCCCGCAGCTTTGATTTATGCTGCACATGTGCGTAAACTCCAGCCACGCCCACATCCACGCCCACACAACACCGCCCCCCATTCACAAGCTGTATTTAGTTAATTACTGACAAAGCATCTGCGATGCGGGCGATTCTCGCCCAGTGGCGACTTTTGAAATTTTATGTCTTGCAGAGCTCAAAGCGAACCAAAATTAACTCCCCAGCGTATCATTTGGCCAAAACGGGAAAACGGGAAATGGAAAACGGGCAACGGGCAACGGGTACCGAGAAACGTACGAAAAGTGGGCGGGGCCCAATGTTAAACTTTTCCTTAACTGCGATGCGACTTTTCCCAGTGTTTACGACTAAATTAAATGTGCATTAAATAACGGTTAACAACTGTCAGTCTCTGCAAATGCTGAAGATGCGATGATGGAGACAACACGATTAAATGGCACAAGGGGCCAAGTTTAGATTTGTATGCCTTGCACTGGTCAAAATCCATCTAATTTGGCATTTTATGTGACACACGTGGTGGGAGGGTCTAAAAAAGGAGGGAGCAACGTCTTTAGCCGAAGCAAAAGACAATGGGAGCATTTGGCTTAAATGTGTTGTTAAATTGAGATGATTAAAGCGTTGAAATTGGAATAATAAAAGAACAATGGCAATGAAAAATAAAATATCTGTTAAAGATTTGATAATTTTGAAATATAAAAACTGAATTTATTTTAAAGTTGCATAAGTTGAATTAACAATTAATTTATTTATTGTGAAAAATATATGTGTGACTATTTTTGGCAATGGCAATGAATAATGAAAACAAGCTGTCGAATTTGTAAATATCTGTTAAAGATTTAAAAATTTTGAAATATAAAAATTGAAATTATTTTTAAGTTGCATAAGAGAAATAATAAATTTATTCATTGTGAAAAATATATGTATAACTATTTTTATTTTTCAAAATTTAAAACAAATTTATGGCAGCCGCAAGCTCGAATGTTTGAGTTTCAGGAACAAATATAAAACTGTTACTGAAATAAGCAAAAATCTACATATAAATATATATGTTATGATATTAAATCAAATAAAAGTATCTAGATATATATATCAAGAATATGCTTAACAAATTTCCAGCACTTGTTTTATCCAGCAATTTGTATTTACATTCCACAGTGCCCTTAAAAGCAATTGATTTTTAATTTAAATGCGTCAGTTTTATGGCCTGTTTCTGTTCCTTGGGCGGAGACGCAATAGACTAAAGTCCAGTCGAAACTGTAATGTCGTCACGTTGATTTGATTTTATTGCCGTTATTCCCGTTGGGCAGCAGGAAGTTGAAACTTTGAAAGCATCCTGGGAGACCTGGAGAAACATTTGGAGGCCTTCTTATGTGTGTGGCGTTGTGGGCTGTGACCTGTGCACCCGCTTTTATGTGACTCGAAATGACCTGCGTGGCATAATTTATGCATGTCTCACTGAGCGAGCCAGCGAAATAAAATGAAACGAGAGCCCAACACATAAGTCAAAGTTAGAGCCCACTTAGTAGACCAATAAATACCTAGGACTCGAATACCTTACCTTAGAGATGAGAATAACTCACCTCCTCTCGCTCATTTGGAAACATTTGGAGATGCGGCTTGCTTTATGACCAAGCCGCAGCATTTTGCGCTCTTATTAAATTTTGTGTGACGAAGCATAAAAAAATGCCTGAATATGTTGCAGTTTCTTTCTTTCGCTTCTATTTTGTTGACTGCGTTGTGGCTCTTCATAAAAATTTGTTTTATATGCTGTCACACACGAGGAGCAGCAGTGGGAGCTGCTGCAGTTACTCATGTGGGCGGGTTTTTTATATATATACATATATATATGTAGCAGACAACGTCGACGACTGCCAACAATAACCCAAAATGCCAACAAGTATGATAACCGCAACAGCAGCAACAACTCTTGTTACATACACTCCAGAGGAGCAACACAGAGACATAGAAAGGACAGCTTAAGAGGGAGAGCGAGAGGAAGAAAGGGATCCTTTAGGTGGACAGAGCAAGAGAGGCATGGCAACCATGAAGATGTACTGACACATTTTTCTACTAAGCGTATTATGAAATTTTTTATATATTTTACAACATGTCTTGGCTGCTCCTAAGTTCTTATTTGTTTTCTTTTTCTTGCTACGAGTAAAGGGACCAATAGTTTTTCGTTTCCAAAGCTATATTATATTAAAGAGTTTTCAAATAAAATTTAAAGCACAATATGCTTGAAATTGTTTAAGATATGCAAGCTACAATAAAATAGTTTTATTATTAAAACAAACTACTAAAAATAGGCAGTTTTAAAAATACAAGTAAATAATCTTTAGAATAATTAAATTACTTGCCAAAGACTTTAAAAAATTGTCTGTGTTAAGTTCAAGTCCATTTCATTTCCTTTTCATTATAAAATTTATTCTCACTTGCCATTTTCTTGCAAATATATTTCTTGTTACTTTTGTTGTTTTGTTTACGGCCAACAAAAGCAAACACTTCATATGTTAATTTTCCAATTAGACTGAGAAAAATGGCACTAATTACATGCGCACGTAGCAAACACAACAACAACAAGAACAACAGTAAAAGTAGCCACTTGAAGGGCGACTTGTGGTCCTGTGTTCGCCTTGGTCCTGCGACCTGCTGGCTGAGCGGAAAAAAAGTAAATAAAATTAATTTCATACACCAACAGTGCGCAGAAAAAACAAGAGAGAACCAAAGCCAAAGCCAGAGACTTGGAGTCAGCATAAGAACAACAAAAACAAAATAAAAAATAAAAATAACAAAATTCAAGATTAAAATAAAGCTAAAGAAATGCTGCAAATGTCTGGGCTCAAGTGCGTTGTTTGTGTGTGTGAGTGTGTGTGTGTGTGTGTGTGTGAGTGTGGGTTGGGCAGGTGTAAGAGTATGAGTATGTGGGCATTGAAACGGGCGCTTGACACGCGACGCCTTTGCATTTTACACGCAGCAGGCGCAACAACAACAACAGCAACCGCATTGTGGGCATTGTTTCATGAACCGCACACACACACACACTCACACACACACATACATTCAAGTAGGCGAAAATATTAACCGCACTGTACAATTCTAATTACATTTTGAAGCCAGGCAGTCGACCTACGTTTCAAGCTCCTGCAGAATTCCTCCCCTTTCGTACTCGCTCGCACTTTACAGGAGTCGCGTGTGCCTTTAATTTTATTTATTGCGCAAAATTGCTGACTAGAGGTGTGTGTGATGGTGTTGGTGTTGCGCAGCATCGCGTGTCGCATTGCTATAAAGTGCAACAACAACAACAACAACAACAACCCCACGGTTATCAGCAGCACGAAACCCGCCCTACTTTACATTGACTCCTCTACATTGTTTGTTTCTTAAATCTCGTGCAAAAATATACAATGCTTTTATTAAGTAAACTGAGAGACGAACTTCTCTATATATTAAATTTCTCTTTCTATAATAGGGTGATTTCTCAACTGCAAAACATTTTCTATTCTATTGCATAATTTCTAAAGAGAAATTTAATGCTTTCTCTCCATCTAGGGTATTGTGATGGTCTATAACAATCAACTGCAACAACACTTTTATTTGGAGCTAGAAATAAGTACCTTGGGGTTGTAAGCTTAAGTTAAGTGCGTGAGTGTGAACAACTTTGGTTAAAGGATCTGCTTTAAATCTTTTCAGTTGTGCTTATTCCTCGAGACTTACGTGAGTTGATTGCAAAGTTATAAACTTTGGAAAATGTGAATTTGCAAACATACCTGCAACAAGAAGAAGAAGAAAAGTAGATTAGTTATGAGTTGCAAGTAAGGATATGTAAGAAATGTGTAAATAAATTGTGTGCAAACAGAAAGTCACATTAAAACACATGCAAATTAGGAACCATAACTTCAACTGTATGTAAACTTTTATTATATTGCTTAAAAAATAATACTTATTATTAACACTTCAAAAACTGAGAAAAAGTTTATATTTAAAATTAACGGACAAAAAGAATTTTTCAATTTTTGTTAAACAAATTACAAAGTAGTGTAATTCTGTATCTTTAAAAAAAAATTAAATGATTTAATATTTTATTATTATTTCTTTTACTTAAAACAAAACAAAAATTATTAAGATTATTTAATTTAAAATTGGAAATTTACTAGTAATTTTTAAGAATTTTCCAAATTCACTTTAACAATTTCGAGCATTTTTCCCCTTTATTAACTGTCAAATCCTTTTTGGGTTCAACATCAAATTGACAAAAACAACAGACAACAGCAGAAAAAATAAACTCAAAGAGTGCAATATAGATGACAAATAACGACACATTTTACGCTTAATTAAACAAGTTCAATAAACCGAGCGTCGACAGTTGAGTGGCGAGTGAGGAGCTCAGTTTAATGCTGTGTCCTGCCAAAAGAAGGAAATATGCCAGAGACCCTTTTTTTGTCATTGTTGTTGCATAATTGCTAGCATAATTCATAAAATGAAAGAGTTGGCCAAAGAGAGAGAGCAAGAGAGAGGGGAGGACAAGGAAATACATTGACTTCATTTTGTGAGCATTTAGGCTCGATATGAATACAAAAGAAAGCAATTCTCAGTTCTCAGTTCTCTTTTCTATTTTTTTTTTTTTTCATCGCTTTGACACACGCAGCGCAAACAAAGTGGCAACAAAGTGGAGCAGGAACAGAAGCTCTTGATGATGCTGCAGAAGAAGCAGAAGCAGCAGGATATCAGGATAGCATCACAGTGAATTCTCTTAGCCGCCACCGCGTCGAGTCGAGTTGAGTCGAGTCGAGTCGAGCTGGTTCATCAAATGCACTGCCAGAGCCGAGCCACTTGCTTTTTAATTAAAATCCAAAGTCATTTGCATGCGCTTTGAATGGATGGCCCAAAGAAATTGGCTCGCAACGGGGGCGGTGGCATGAAGTTCTGTTCTGTGCATTGTAATGTAAGTAGTTCTTGGATCGGAATGTGGGAGACGATGGCAGAATAGGGGTTTTAGCTAGCGACCGACAAGCGACGACCATTATAATCATTATCAATTGCCGAGCGCTGACAACGAGCTTAACAATAGCCACACAGACAGTGTAGAGGACTCTAAACCCAAACCCAAACCAAAACCAAAACCACAGTTGTAGCCACAGAGACTCAACCACGAGCCACAAAGCCGTTGCCGCGTTGCATAGCAAGTAGGCTGAAGTGAAGTGGAAGTGCAGAAGATGCTGTTGGCCATGGCTGCAATGGTGTACGAGGCGGAAGGAAGCGGCCAGCAGGCCATAGGGCAAAGTGTGGCAACGTGGCAATGTGGCAATGTGGAGAGGGTAAGCAGGCGGAAGCGCAACGCAAGCGGAAACGGAAAGCCTTATTAAGCGGAAACATTTCGCCTTTTGGCTTCGTGCGAACCCGGCACGAAATGCTCCTCATAATTTATGCCAATATTTTTGCAACTACACCCCAAACTACATTCACTGTCTGCTCCCACTTTTGCATCAGTCAAAATCTCAGCCAGAGTAAGAGAGAGAAAGAATTTTGCATTCTTTTCTCGATTCCCTTGATATCAATTGAAAAATTGCAATTGGCGAAAAAGACAGAGATAGAGAGAGAGAGAGAGAGAGAGAGAGAGAAAGTGAAACAAATGGTGCAAAGTGTAAGAAATGCTCTCAAAGGATTCACAGCGGCTTTTGAAGTGTAAATCACAGTGCAAAGTAATGACAATTTTCTGCAGCGTAGTCAAGTGTAATTGGAAAAGCGGTAAGAAAGAGTGTAAATGGCAATTGTAAAAGGGGAATGGATATTTATTAAGCGCCAAAAAAATATATAATATTTTAGAAAAAAAAAAACCTAACGATTTGTTTGTTTTTCCTGACCACTCACCAATCTCAAAACCCTCAAATAATAATGTTGATGTGAAATATTTAAGCTGGCATTTTAAACAGAGTTTAGAGTCACGCATTCTGTAAGTTATAAGCTGTCATAAATCAAAGTCAAAGCCTGAAAATATTACATTTAACGAGAGCACAGTCTGCACCGACTTTAATATGTTGAGGTTGGCCCAAAATGTCCTACAAGTTTCAAGCTCTACAAATTTGCTTAGACTCGTTGAGTGGGCCAAAAAAGGAACCCAAAGGCAAACTTTGCTCATCATTAACAAAGCAAAATATTGAACATGCCTGGCAGTCCCAAACTACAAGTATTCATAGAACGAGGCTTACATTTCAAGCTATTTTATTTTTTTTTTATTTCATTTTTTTGGTTTCCAGCTCGAACAACAGCAACGGCAACAGAAGTTGCACTCAAGTGCCTATTTATCTTATTAAGACGATGGCGACCAGCTTGTTTGGGTGCCAAAAGCCATGGCTGAATTGTGGGCGTGGCATTGTCTGTTTCCTGTTTGCCTTCCCATAGTTTGGAACTGAGGAACTTGAGCAAGGACAAGCAGAAGGATATGCTCAAGCCGAGCATTCTTTTCCTCTCTTTTTTTTTTTTCTTGCCTATTAGTTTATTTTGCTGCTTGAAGTAGTTTCTAAGTTTCTTGCACAACTTGGGTTGCTTCAGCGTTTGTTTTGTTAATTTGATAGGGCATGGATAGATGGAAACAGGAGCAGAAGAGAGCAGCAGAAATTGTTGAGTTGACTTGTCCACTTACACTCGCATATATACGTATAAACATTGTGAATGCTGTCGCTTTCCATGCATAAATGTGACTGAGCAAACAAAATGAAAATGCTCTTGTTGACATGCCATAGATGTCGCTACTCTAAATGTGACTACTGACTGGAAATGGGACTGAGTTTGAATGCCATGAATACGTTTAAAGTGCTCTGAACATTTTTGGACTTGTTTGATTTCGACAAAACTGTGTGTGTGTGTGTGTGTGTGTGTGTTTGTGTGTGTGCCAAAATGTATGCTAATTGGCTTTTGATATTGTGCCATGTGGGTGGGTCAACATCTGAGTGTTGGGCGTAATGAGTTTAAAACTGGAGCTGGCTTGATATCATTGTGTGGTCTGCGGTTGCAGTGTCGCTTCTGGTGTTGAGTGTGGCGTTTTAGTGGTTGCCAATGTTGAAATATATACTGGTTACCTTATGACTGTATTTGTTTGCTATTTAAAATCAACTGAGACTTGTTTGAGTGACTCCTTCATTAGCTGTCTTAAAAGAGAAACTCATTTGAATCAGTTACTCTTTTATTTGTAATTAATATACTAAGTAAACCTATTTTATTCAGGAAATAATACCGGAACCGTTAACTGAAACTAACCGTTCCATTTTTATGCCGGAACTGAAACCCTAAAAGAATTAAATTATTTTTAAGAACCGAAAACCGATACGCTGCTAGATCATATATGTCATTTTGATTCACGTTTGGCCCTTAAATTCATTGTACGTTCAGATATTGTTAATTTCGTTAAAATAATTTTTTTACTTCTAAATATAAAATCAATATATGCAAATCTCTCCAGTCCATGATAACTATTTATTAACATAGTTCGTAATAACGAATCGGTATCAGGTATTACGCTTTTTGTATCATACAGTTTCTGCCTTATCTAAGTCCAATATATTACGCTTTTTACTGTCGAAAATTACCTGCTCAATTCCCCCACTGCATTTACATTTTACAATTGTACAATTGTGACAAGCTAATGATTTGTGGAACTTATTTGCATGACCAAAAGCACAATAACTTTCTGAATGAAAGGAAGGAAAAAAAATACGAAGCTAAACTTTTAATAGAAGTAAAAAGTTTTCGTTAGCTTAATTTATTAACCTCTCGAGATTCGATATGGCCAGATTTCGATTCGAAATACACACACACACACAACGAACAACGCACCACACACACAACGGAACAACGTCTCATAAATATCGATTTCATTACCAACGCATACATTTCATGGTTATCGGGCAGCGCACCCAAAGCTGATGAGCACTGGAGAAGGAACTGAAGCAACTCAACAATTGGGGACTGACTGGGAGCTGGGGAACCGTATATCGTGTGCGAATCATCCGCACGCCATGGCTAAAAGTTACTAAATTTTCCGGCCGTTTGCGTCATTAATTTCCAAAAGAGAACAAAAATTCAGCACAGAAAAAAAAGAAAGAAAGCATAAAAGAAAAAAAAAGAAACCCAAAATGTGGAAGTGGTAAAATCCTCAAACCAATCGAATAGCACACTAAAAGCGAGAGAGAGCAGGGGAAGGAGGGAAGAAATAATGGAGCAGCAAAAGTTTCGCGAACGCGCGCCGATGGTCGTCCACTGATAAGGATAATGGATTTGGACTCCTGGACAACGACAACGACAACGACAACGATGGCGACGAACGACAAGGATGAGTGCGAGTTGTGAGTAAATTTATTCATTGACAATTGAGTTGCGGGCTCCTGGAAATTGAGTTTGGGTCAGCAGCGCGTTATTTAGATATTCCTCTTCTGCTTCTGCTTTTGCGTTTGCTTCTCCAATTCCATTTCGAATTCCAACTTCAACTCCGACTACTTCACATCGTCATCAACATCGTCGTCATCGTCATCGTCATCGTCAGTTCATCCCAAGTAATTTCGAGTGCTGCATATTTATTTGCACAAACGCTTTGCTTTATTATTATGTATTGCCATGGCTGTTATTATAAAGGCCGCAAGGGGCGTGGCCAAAGGAGGCGCAGGGCAAGTTCAGTCAAGTTCTTCAGTTCCAGTTTCAGTTCTCTCAAGTGCTTTGCGGTTTGGGCTTTCGGGTCAGGCATCTCGAATTTGAAATATTTTCGCGTAAAAATGTCAAGTATACTTTTTGGCTTACTGAAGGAGCAGAGGAAAAACACTTTGAAATTCGATGGATTTGAATGAGCAAAAGCAACAAGCAAGTTGTATAATCGAAGCATACAAAATATTATAGAAAACATCAATTTATGTAGTTGCTATGATTCTGTAAAAACTTTAAAGTTAAATGAGAAACTTTTTTTCTTAAACCTCTTTTATTTAGTATTTCCATCTTTTAGTTAACTCATTTTAAAGAGCTTTACTTTCATTTATTGCAGCAATTATTTACATGGTTGCTGATATTTGCTAATGCCTCATTTTATTTTTCATTTGTATGAAAGTTGTTTTGCTATTCTTTTTACAATTTGTTGTCTATTTTCTTTGCCGCATGGGAAACTCGTAGATGTCGTTGTCGTCGTCTTCGTCTGGTTCCATCCAAATGCCATATAAGATAGATTTTTTTTCCTTTCTTATTTTTCTACTATTTCTTGTTTACTTAGTTGTTGTTATTTGTTGTTGCAGCTGCTGATGTTGCTACTGCCATTTCATTTGGGGCTGCTTCAATTCTGGCAGCTGGCCAAGCACAAATTTGTTTTGAGTGCCTTGGCGACGACATGTCCAAGTTCTCAGACCAAAGACTGCTCTGCCGTCCATTCAACCGTTAGTATATCTTTAACAATGCTTTAAATTTGTTTAACAAATTTTCAATTTTAATATACTCGTATTTAAAAAAAAAAAAACAGTAAAACTTGGCCAAAACAAAGACACAATTTATAAATAACACAAAAATCTCTGAGCGCTAACCACACTTTTTTTTGAAAAGAAAAAAGAGAGAGAAAAATAAACTTTTGCGGCCAAACACGTAATAACATTTAAAAAGTGCTGATGCCACAGAGCAGCAGCTAAATGCGGTGGAGAGGGGAGAGATGAAAAGTGAAGCTGCTGCTGCTGCTGCTGATGATAATGATGATGATGATCCAACATTTCAAGTTGTTGTTGCTACTGACTCTACGAGTATTTGTTGATGCTGCTGATTCGACACTCTCGCTTTTTGTCGTCTCAGTTTTGCACTTATTTAGTGTTGTATTTCAAAACATTTTCGCATTTGTACTTAATTATCAAGAGTGTGTTTTTTTTTATGAATTTGTTTTTATTTTCCTCTATAAATCTAGCTGCCACACTGCATTGTTGCGCCCCAGTTTGGCGCCGCTTCACCCGCGAAGCGCTACTGGCCTCACACAGACACAAACAATCACACACATACAGCCCACACACTCGACATACTTTATCATGACACGCGGCGTATTTCAACATATCTTCCACACTGACAGATGAGCCAACATCCAGACAAACAGACTGCAGTCAGTCCTTCTCCCTTTTGCTTTCCCGGCCCTCTTACCCATGGCCAAAACACAGACTGCAGACTACAGTTTACAGACTACCGACTACCGACTACAGACTGTCCAGCAACCATGTCTGTGTCTGTCCTGACTGTCCTGTTGTCTGTTTTGAACATATGACAGTTTAATTTACTTTTATTTTTGTGTGGATTACATTCCAACTGGAATGTTGGTTTTTGGGGTTTTTTTCCAACTGCTATTTATAGTTTTCACATTTTTTGTTTTTTATTTTGTTGATGTTTATGTCATTTAATTTCAATTACAGCACAGTACTTTCATTTGTATTGCAGGCTCAATTATCAGAGAGAACTAGAGAGAGACAGAGAGAGAGAGTAAGAGAGGAAAATAGAGCGTTTCCTTCCCTTGCTATTTTAATTATGCGGCTGGCTGGTAATTTATGTTAAACTCTGAGTTATTAGAATTTATGGCGAGCTGCTGGCAAAAAGCGTCAAAGTCAAACGGCCTGTGAATTGCTAATGGCCAAAATTTTGTGTTAAGGCTTTAAGATAATAGCTTAGTCGGTCCAAATGCCCCCCTTCTACAGTTGCATTGTTAGATGTATACATATACATGCCAAATAAATACACGAAAAAGCAATCAAATCTTCTGCCTGGCAGAGGGGCAGGACAGAGTAATAGAAATCCAACGTTTACAATATTGTATGAGTATAACAAAAAACAGTATAGTAGAAAAGCACAGCAAAGATAAATAAAAATAAGCTGGAAATGCATTTCAAAAAAAAAAAGCGAAATCCAAATGCTCTTTAATATTTAAAAGTGTTTAAAGTGGGACATAAATATATTAGAAGAAATAAAAATGAGAAGAAAATATTAATCATATTAATTATATGATAATTTCATATAGTAATGATATAATAATTACATAAATTCAATATGACGCCATTACTTAATGCTTTATTATCAAAGTTTTTAATCAAACAATGTTATTGAACTAAATCTTCTCCAAAATGTTAGAGGTATACTAAAACAACACTCAGTCTAGTAGACCTAGTAGACCTTTGGATAGGGTATTGCAAGGAGTAAGAGTGAAAGATCCTGACAATGGGCAATGGGATGCCAACAATGACAGCGAGAAATCAACGCGCCAAAAACTGACAAACTGACAAATGAGTAAAAAGCAAATTCCATGCAAAGGGTCTCCAGACCCAGAAGTACTTCCTATCCGAGTCCTTCCAGTCAGACAATGAAAGCGACAGTCTGATGATGACGACATCGGTGACAGACCACACTGAGTAACTGACTAAATGACTAACTGACTGACAGACTATCTGTCGACCAATGTGTATGTGTGTATGGTGTGTAATTTGCTTTGTTTTGCACATCGACGGGGATTTCCCCCAAATACGCGCTGATAAGCAGACGCTTTGCCAAACAACAACTTTTTGAAAAAATTTCCAATATATGCATAACTAAGCCAAATACTCATGCCCCAAAGACAAACGAGCTTATATATAGTACATAGATTTGTATATAGTATATACAATAAGTATATACTTATGTATGTCGATTCGCATGCAAAATTGTGTGTCTGCACCACAACAGTGGTTGAGTTTTTCTTGTTGGCTGTTTCTTGCCTTGCCTGCAAATACTTCCACTTGAATACAATTCCTTTTGCTCAGCTCTCAGGAGATTTGTTTTGTTTAGTTGTACTCGTATTTTATTTTTTGTTTGTTTTGTTTCTGTGCACTTGTTTACTGTTTCTTTGTACAAAACAGAAAATAGCAACAGCAGCAACAACAATGCATCAGCCACATCTAGTACCACTCTCTGCCCCCTCCCCCCCTCTATCCTCCTTGCGGCTCTACACATGTCACAGACATAGAAGCTTTGCTCCTCGAAGGGATTTTTCTCGGGGTAAAAATGTAAATTTACATTAGACGCAAGTAAATTTAAATAATGCGCGTTAAATTTACTACTTTTTTGCACATTTCTCCAACTCAGTTGTATTTTGTTTTTTCTGCTCTAAGTGTGTGTGTGTGTGGCAACAATGGCAACAAAACAAAAAGCTTTAGATAACAGTTATGGTATCGCCTTTGCTGCTACTGTTGTTGGTTGCCATGAGGCGCCATTATGTTGGCAGCTTTTGCTGCTACAGTGGCTTAGAAAATATGTTGACAAGCATAAAGCTGAATTGTTGCTTTAGATTTTGTTGATTTTGCTTGAGAAGATGATGTGGATTCAGTTCAAGTAAAACAAGATATTTATATATATTTGCCTTAAGCATTTATCATATTTTTTTAGTAAACTTTTGGCAACGCTTAATTTATATGTACATCATTAGCTTGTCCGCTGACTAAGCCACCCGCAAAGAGCCGCATTTATGGATTGTCCTCAGCCACTGATGATCACACTAAATCCACATGCATTTTTCATGCTTTGTCAAATAAACAGCATCTACATATAGAACACACACTCCCCACAAACACAAAGGCAGCATTTTTTTTTTCAACGGCTAGACTATAGCAAATCGTGCCTGGGTTACAGTTTTATTTATTTTAATTTTTTTTTTTGGGGATATTTTCGTGGAGAAACTTTGGCCGCGCATTTACTTGGCAAAAAATTCATCGTATATGTAAGATGCTGAGCACGAGGACAAAACACAGAGAAGCTTGTCTAATAAAAGTCTAGTCGACATTATTTTGCAACCCTCCACGAATTATACACAGTTTGATCCGTTTTGCGACCCCAGTACAAGACCCGACAACTGGAGTTGGGGTTATATGGAGAGAGGCAATGCAATTTTCGTGCATGACGCAAAAACGTGGCTCGAATAGCCAAGTAAGTCTCACATTATAAATAAATAAGCAGCCCGACAGTCAGCACAACGAAAAGGCCAAAATAGAACTACCCTCTTGATAAAGAAAAAAAAAAAAAAACGGCAAAAGAAATTATATTAAGCAAGCGAGGAAAAACATTTTAACAAGTCAATAACATGTCAAGTGAAAACTTTTTTAATATTTTCAAATTGTTGTCGCCCCGAAACGAAAACGACATAGAAAACTTCAAGCGTCAACTCGTTTGAACTGTGAACCGCTAGAAATATTCTTCGTTGGCACGTTCTTGATGCTATCAGAAGGAGAGGTTGGGTGGGTAGAGGAGTTGAATAGTGGGCGTGGCCGACTCGTGTCTGACAGCGCAATTAATCAAAATTTAAAAATTTACAATAATTTTTCTGGTACGCTACTCAAAAAATGAATCTCTTGTGTTGTGTCATGCTTCTGAGATTTTTGGCTTTGTTATGCGGTGAATTTTGTGGTGCCACAAGTGGAATTTGTAACAGTATACTAGCTGTCTATTAGCGTGACAACTTTACAGAACAAGTGTATGTGTTAGGTCCAACAAGTGAACAAGACAAGGCTTTAATAAATTTCTTTATAACAATTTCTACCTACTCGAGTTGAATATACATATTTTAGAAAGGTGTTTAAGTTCCTTCTGGGTACTTAGCTTGATTGCATTCATGTTGCAGCTGGTGCAGGTTTCTTTGACTCGAAACTTTCAACTTTCAACTTACATTTCAATATTAATTTCAATAAATCATAATGTGCACTTCTTAAATGAACAAACTTTTGCTCTACGCTGTGGGAGATTCCACTGAAAAGGTTCAACAGGATTTGATTCCAGTTGCAAACATGAATCAACACAAACTAGGCAATAATGCGCCATGAAGTATGCTGCAAGTTCTTTTTATAAAATGCAAATATGAATTCTCTGTGTGTGCTGCAAATTCAACTAGAAAATATTTACAAAACTTTTCGCATTCAAATGTATTTACTTAATGTATTAAAATGTACATTGATGAGGAGCTGTTCCCGTTTCATTTTTACAGCATTGAGTTATGTGTAAGACGTTATACAAATGTGCCCAGACTCTGATTTTATTAAAAAAAAATGGAAAAAAATGGAAATAACAGGAAAAATGTGCAGTTAGTCGAAATGTGGCAAAAAGTTCAACTGCCATTTTTTTAAGAGTCGTGTTTCCTATACATACACCCACCGCCCGTGGCAAACTTTTGCTTATGAACTTTTCGCTAATGCTTTTTGGCTCCATGTGGAACTTAATGTCTGCCACTTTTATTTCATCTTCTTTAAAGTTTTCCCATTTTTCTATGCTCCTTTTTTTTTTTTGCAACACACGAACAAAAATTTTCATGTTTTTATATATATACATATTTTTTTAGTAGTGACTTTAGCACGCAAGACAAAAAAAAAATACAAATTTTTTGTTCTTCCTAGAAAATCAGCGCAAAGTTTGCTGCTCCCCTCTATAACCATAAGCCAAGTATATAACCAAAACCAATATGTATGTATGTATGTGTGAATGAGTGCGAGTGTGAGTGTGCGTGCATGAAAACAGTCAAAGTTTTCCTTGGGGTACATGTCCTTTTTTTTTTTTGAGCTACCTCACATCGTTCTCCAACGTTGAATGTCTACACTCTTTTTTTTCTCAGTTTTATATTTTTTTTCGACTTGTTCTTCTGTGGCTTGCATTTTGGGCAAATATCATTATTCTTGTCGTTTTGCTGCTTTAAGCGATTTTCGAGAAGTCGTTGTAGCTTGACTGCTTTGAAAAATGTTTTCCCTTTAGATTTGCAGCAGTGACAGAGCGATGTGAAAGTGGAGACAGAAGGGTTTGTGGGTGTCAAGAGAAAAATGCGCTAAATAGTTTTGAAAGAATATTAAAAAATTCCTCATGACATACGTGGGTTTAAAAGAGTTAGGAAATTGAAGGGGAAAGTGTTTGAAAGTATTATGAATAAAAAAACACTTAACTACAGAATATTAAAGCTTGTATAGCTACAAATGATATGCAAATGCTGTAATTAGAATACAAAAGCAGACACCATATGGACCTCATTGTACTTGGTGAGCAAATCAAATTAGTTCAGAATCAACATAAGCATCATCTATCCGGATATTAACTTAAAGCCGAATGAAATGTATATTAAGCCAACTAGAGATTGGGTATATCAAATTGCAGCCAAACTGAAGCTCAAGTTAATAACATGACTAAATAATTGCGAATTTACGTGAAATGAGTATGAGTTTCAGTTAGGAAATCTAGAAGGCTAAAGGTGTTGATTGGTAGAAGGAGCTGCTTGCCAAGTTGCCTGGCCGTTTGGCTGTTGGCTGTTACGTGCTTAACTTTGCCACGTTACTTGTTGACCTTATGGCCACGTTGGCAATTCATGTGTGGCTGGTAACAGCTGCCAGGGTCAACATTTGTGGAGCGAAATCAAGTTGTGGGCCAACAAATGTGTCTAATTAGTTGGTTTATGGTTCAAGCAATGTGTGCCTTCACCTGGACTTGGGCTATAAATGGAAGCTATGTAAGCATTTATAGCAAAATTTAATAAACTAACTGTACAATTATTCTGGATATACAATTAAGTCGTAATATTCTAGCAATTGTTTATATTACTTATTACATTATAAGATTTAAGGTTGTCTATACAATATTATAATAATTTTCATTTTTAATTTCTGGTTGCATTCATACTTCCAATGTGGTATTTGCTATGGACTGTTGGACATTTGCTAAACACGATTTTTTTTTGTTTTTGGTTGCACTCCCTCATTCTCCTCATTCTTGCCCCTCTCATGTGCCCTGCGAATTGCTAGCCAAAGAGCAAACGGCAATCGTTTGCCAAAAATCAAATGCAATCAGTGAAAACAAATAATGGCATAACGTGCCGTATTCCCAAACACTGAGAGTGGTACGTGTGTGGATGTTAAATGCAAATAGAAACCACCACACCAACTCCTAAAACAAACACACACACACACACACACATACACATTCTGGGACTTGGGCAGGTGCATTAAATGCAGTCCAGCTAATAAATATTGAAAGCGATTTAAGCATATTGACAATACCCTCTCTACCTAATAGAAAAATAATGAAATAAATATAAAATAAAAAACAAAAATCAGTGATGGTTGACCATAAAAAATACGATTGTACACAATCGATAACTGCCTTCCCTTTGCCATGAAAACGATTTCACAATAAATAAAACACAATGCACTGAATGGCAATTTGACATTCTCACAACAGAAAAGTGTATTAAAAATGCATTGTTTGAAATACAGTTAAAGATTTATGCCGAGGTCTTTAATTTTAAACCGAACGAGACTCTAAAAATTTAAATCCAAAGTATAGAAACTCTTGTATACATACACTTAACGCTATTCGTGTGTTTTTATTTTTCGGCTGCCGTTTGGGATTTATTTTTTCATCCTCAGCGGAGCCATGTTTGGTCCTGGTAAGTGAATGTGGACAGCCAATGCGCGTAAATTCAAATTAGCTGCAACACGAGAGCCATGCACACATACATACGCAGCGGCCTGTGTGTATATGAAATTACGTATACGCCACGTTGCACCACATTTTGACTACTTCATTACCATGTTTAATCAGATCATTGCGTGTGGCAACGACAGCAGCGACTGTGGCGTCATCTGCTGCAGAGGTCAGTTCATCAGTCTGCGGCACACTCCTCCCCCCCACAAACCCCTTCCTGCCACTCTGCAGTTGTTGTCGTTGCTGCAATCATTTAAATGTTGTGCATTAATATTTCACACACACACACACATCGCACGCACTTTTGGTCAACAGGCAATGATTCTATCTCTCTCTCTCTCTCTGTCTATCTCTCTTTCCCTCTGCCTCTGTTGCTGAATGTGTTCAACTATCCTCGACTGACTTTAGTTTTAGTGTTTTAAATAACAATTTGCTTTTGCATAAATTTACGCATGTTTCTCGCACAACTTTGTTGCTTTTTGCACATAATACGCATGACTCTCATTGTTTTTATTGTTGTTGTTATTTTTATGGGCATTGCTATTGTTATTGTTTTGACGCGTTGTTGTTGTTGCTCGTAAAGTGTCAAAGGGGTAATACGGGAGCAAAAAAGAGGTAGCTTAATAAACATAAAATGTTTGGTTCGGTTTTGCAGAACTTTAAACATTTTGTTCAAGTCAAACAGCCATAAAAGTTTTCAATCATTTAAATAATTTAGTCATTTACCGTTAAATTTTATTAGAACAAATTCATAATCGATTCGATAGAAATAATTTTTTTACTAAACTGAAATAAAGGGTTAAAATTTATCAGTCTATTTATTTAGTCTATTGTCTATTGTAAAAAATAGTTTTAAAAATATATGGATTATTAAAATAAATAAGTAAAATATTTGGTGTACAATTATAATATTAAAAAAAATATATATCTTGAATTTTCATGTTTTTATTCTAAAAAATTGTGTACAAAATTAATTTAAGAAAAAGTGACATTTCATTAATATTATAAAGTATTATTGCCATATCGATGTCTTTGTTAGCAACTCTTCAAACGATGGCCAACTGAGCATATTTGCTTGGTAATCACATAAACTAACATATTCATATTGTCAATTCGTTATTGACTTTATATAAGCCAAGCATCGATTAGCGTGATTATCTATTTCAATCTCTATATCTATCATGCTCTGTCTCTCTTTCTCTATCTGCTGTTGTCTCTGTGTATTTGATTTATGCACATCAAATAGCGAGAACAACAACAAACATGCATAAATTATACAGCGACACGCACACCCAAAAGGAGAATACAAATATTTGTGCAATTTCAAGAACAACAACTAAACGCAGACAATGGAGATGGACAAACAGATATAGATATAAATATATATATATATGTATATTAATGCATTGATTGTAGACAGACATGGATAGATAAATCTAAGAGAAAGAGAGATAGGTATATCTGGTATATATATATATAGGTATATATCGATCTTAAGCGAAATAAACGTTTCTGACACCAGACAAACTGCATACAAAAGTTATGGTCTCTGTTGCTGACAACGGCAGAGTGAATGAGAGCAAGTGTGCTTCGCATGAGTGCAAGCGAGTCAGAGACATGAAACATAATTAGCATCGGGTGCTTTAATTGATAGTTAAAACAAACGCTACACAACACAACATAACACACACACATATATAAAATTGAAAACTTTGCTCTTTGCTTGTTTATAAATGTCTGTTGTGATGTTAGAAAATGTTGCTGTTGTTGCTGTTGTTGTTGTGAAAGTTGTACTTGTGTGTAGTTGTTGTCTGCTGTCTGACATGTCAGGCTGCTTATTTAGCTCATTTATTTTGAATGGCAGCTTTGGCAAGTGGATGCACTTGTGGCCAGGCTAAAACGTAGGAACGTCAGGAGTTTGTCTGCTTGCAGCATTAATTTCTGACTATAAATGGCTTAAATTACGCTCCAGCACATACAAACACATACAAACACACACACACACACTTAAACATACACACTGCACACTTTTAGGCGTTGCTTGAGCTTGCTTCACTTTATCTTTGGCTGACACAGTTCAGTGCGTATCTTATCGCATGTCGAGTATCTTTCGAGTGCCTCTCGCACTTTGCGGTTGCCTGCTGCAAATTTATTAGCTGCCATTTAAATTGCCCCACAATTGACGAGCCACCCAGACACCCTCATACCCAAGCGATGCGGTTTTCAATTGCTGCAGCAGCTGCACCACCTGCACAATTGTCCTGTATCTATCTGTATCTTATACAGCTGCGGTTGCTTGCGCAAAACAGATTAATTGTCTTTGCTTCTCTGCTTTCTAAGGCCTAAAGCCTAAACATTCAACTCGCAAGCTACTACAAAAGTTTTGCATAAACTTTTCTATGTTATGCAATTTATCCAAAGGTACTAAAACTCGAAAACTAACTCTGATCTGGGCACTGTCAATTAGAGCTATTGACAGGCTGGCATAGACATATTTGAACGCAACTAATTAGCTGTCAAAATAGCATAATATCAACTGGATTTAAACAGCAGACAGCCGGACAGACGGACAGACAGACACACTAAATTTGAATGGCAAATAACCAGCAACTGTATTATGTACAATTTGTTTAATCAGCAAAGGAAGAGTCGGTGGAAAAGGGAATTAAGGGGTACAGTTTGAAAAATGCTTGTAAAATCAAACAAATCGAAAAGCTGTGCAATCCTCTCATACACACGCACACACACGCACACTGTAGCAGAAGAAAAGTCAACACAACACACATACACTCACATGATTTACATGCCTATCTATGCCTGTCTGTATCTGTATCTGTATCTATAGCTGTAGTTGTAGCTGTATCTACATAAGCGGCAAAGTCAAAAAGTTTTCAAGCTCTGTGAATTTTTGTCCACATATTGTCACTGTCTCTCTCTGTCTCTGTCTCTGTCTCCGTATCTGTCTCATCTCTCTTTCTAGCATTTTCTGTGTGCATAATCGAGCGGATACAATCATTTTAATAGACACGCCGGTGTTATAATTTATATGCAAGCATATCCGTTCTCTGTCTTTCTGTCTCTCGCTCTAGCACTGTACAGAGTCCAACCACAATTTCTATGCCATTTGCATATCTGTGGCAATGTTGTTGTTTGCTCTTGTTGTTGCTGCTGCTGTTGCTCTTGCTCTGGCTAGCTATTATTGTGTTAATTTGCAGGTTGATGCTACCAAACGACTGTGTGTGTGTGTGTGTGTTGGCCATATGTGTGTCCATAGAATTTGCTGGGCATATGACAACTGGCAAAAAGTTTTTATTGTTGCCATTTGGCGCGATATAATTCAAAAAACAATGTGAAATATTTGTCGCTTGTTGGTTACTTTTTGTGCTCGTTAGCTGATCAAAGGGCAAGAGAAAGGTTCAGTAAAAGAGGTAAAGATAGAGGGTGAGGAAAACATAAAACAAATTGGAACAGAGTCTGAGGATGACTATAAAGAAGTTTGGAGTTCATAAAATTGTAAATAAAGGCAGTTGATCAGGTCAAAAGGAACCACGTTATGAAATACTTTTCAGCAGTCAATTGTTGCAACTAATAAAGGACCAACTTATATCTGCTATGTGAATAAATAGCATGTTTACAATATCATTTAAAAACTGAGCTGCTGCTAATTAAAATTATTACTTAAAATTTGTAGGAAATTTTAAAAAAAGTAATCAAACAATTGTATTTTCTTAATATAATAAATAAAAACACTTGACTGTATATAATATAATTAACAAACAGGAAAATGGGAAAAAACTGTTGAACCAATGTGTAAAATAGCATCATAATAATAAATGTCAGCCTCGGACCTTACAACAAAAGCAACATGTGCACAATAAAAAAGAAATCAACTTTGGCAAACGAAATATATTAAATAAGGGAAGCAATTTTTAAACCTGCTTGAATTGCAACTGCATTGCCCTTTAACTGTCCAGGGGGGTAGCTATTTTCACGGCAAAAGGATAACTATATCGGTGTAAAGGGGAGTGTGTGCTCTGACCAACATAATTATTATGCAGAGCGCTCTGCCAACGTCGACGTTGCAATGAGAGATAAATATCAGCGATTAATTTGAAATTTATTGCATGCATTTAATAATTTATTAGTGCGAGGTGGGCATGAATAAGCCTTACTCTGGTTGTTGTTGTTGTTGTTGTGGTAGCAACTTCTTGCTAGTTGCGCACGTTACGCATACGCCGCATTGGCCAATACAGCCCTTTGGCATGTCAGCGCAGCGTGAAAACCAACGTAATACATATGTGTGTAAGTGCGTATGTGTGTGTGTTGTGGTGTGCCTTGGTGTGCGTACTGTTGTGCATTAAACAATTGCATTTAAAATGCATGCTGTTGTTTGACTTTTGGGCTGTTTGTGCAAGTTTTGCAGGCCATAAATAAAACACAAACAACTCAATTTGCGATGCGTTCAATGCTTTTCGGAGTGTAATGACAACAAGCAGTAAAGGGGAACATTTGCTCATTTTAAAGCTATGCATAGATTTAATGCTAATAAGCAGCTGAATACATATAAAAAGACAATGCAAAGTATTATCGTATGTATTTAAACTATCTTGTTTAAACAGATTTTTAAAAACAATTTTTTGCAAGTTAAAAATTTATTTTTTTTTACAAAATCAATCCATTCAATTCTATAAGTGAAAAGCGAACTAATATCAGTTGTTTCACTATTTAAACGATACATTTCTTTTTGTGATTTTACCAATTTTCCACAATTTCTGTTTATGAATAATCTTTTCTAAGGCTTGCTTTACATGCTAACCTTATTTGCTAATTAACTCTAAAATAAGCTAATCATTTAATTTACAGCTGTCACTTTCCATTGCCACAAATCCACTCAACGAAATTCACAGCAGCCGCTACACTAAGCGAAAAAATAAGCAAAAAAGAAGCCTGAATCAGCCTCTACCATTTCGCATCCATAGATTTAAGCCAAACTTTTTAATTAAAAACTTTTTTGCTGAACTCCATTTCGTTTTCATTTTGCTTCACGTTTTCGCGCGTTTTTCGTGATTTTTCCCTTTGGTGTTTCCACGCAACATTTTTTGTGCCTTTATTGTATTTATTTTTTATGCGTCTTTTGGCTGGCGCCTGTCTGACGTTGCCGTTTGGGTCTGTTGGGGGTTTCCCCGCTGCAATCGTTCTTGCCACCAAAGCATTTGCCTTTGGGGAGCGACCGCAAAGAGCACAAACTTATTATTATTGTTGTTGCTGTTGCTGTCGTTGTTTCTGCTGCTGCTGCTGCTGTGGTGGCAACAATTAAAAGTACGCTACTGGTGTGGGCGTGGCAAGAGCATCAGCACTTAATGTCACATTTCATTAGCCGCCCAAAAGCAGCAGAAAAACAAAAAAAAAAATGTTTAACTGCCATGATTGCTGTTGTTGTCAAAGTTGTACAAAAAAGAAAAAGTGCTGCGAGTATTTTTGTGGCTAATAAAGAAAATGTGTTGCATACCTTGCAGAGGGAAATAATAATGAAAACGAAAACTAAGCGTGAAATCGTTCAAGTCGAACAATGTTTACTAAATGCAATGATAATTGCAAATTTTCGGCTAAAGTAATTATAAAGATAAAATAATGATCAAACGAAAATATGCGGCATGGACATCGGTTCAGTTTTGACTCAGTTATGGTAATAGAAAATCTTAAAAGATGCGGAAAACAGACAACGAAAAACTTTATAAAGAAATGCAAAATTAAATTACTCGCTAATTAGGCACAAATCCATCAGAATTAACCACAATTAACTAAACTTTGTTGCAACAAAATATTCTTGAGTTTGCCATCCTTGCGGCCTTGCTACTGTACAGACAGGCTTCCTGTACATCCTCGCTTCATTTCAATTATTCAATTTTACACCTTGAGGCATTTCGCACCGAGTATAAGAAAAACCACGCACACACACCACACACACATATAACCGAGCAGCAAGAAATGCCACCAAATTTGGCATCCCAGTGCTGGAAGTTGAAAGAATCCTCCTTCATCTTGTACTCCGCTTCATCCCCATCAACCTTCATCTTCGCGTTCTCATTCTCGTTCCCGTTCTTGCGCTTGTCGCATTAATCGCACGCGGCAAAAGGACCAAGTTTTTCCCCTTTCTTTCACTCTTCAATTCCACAGCTTAGTTGCAAAAATACCGAAAGAATGGAGCTAGCTTGAGGTATACAGAGAATGAGAGCTACTGAGCATCTGGAATTTACAGCAAGGCTAAATGAAAAATTGCAGAATACTTCACGGCGCTTAAAGCAAATGGCGGACAGCAGCCAGGAGCCAGTAGCTGGTAGCCAAGAGTATTTCCTTCAATTGCGATAAGTCCTGGCCAAAGTAAAAACTGTAGCCACTCTGTAGCCTGCATTAAGCGTGTCTGCCTTTCGCTGTTGTGGGCGTGACTCTGTGGTAAATACAACACCCAAAAGCACCTAATGACAATTGGAATCTCGAAGCGTAATGCGCTTAATGCGATATATATATATTATTTTTTTGTGTGCTGTTGTGGATTTTGGAATGCATTTAAATGGGAATATTTGAGATTTGAGCAAGTGATACAATCCCAAGTATGAAAAGAGTAAGACTGCAAACAATTTCGGGCGCATTTTCAACATAAGACCTTCAAGACAAAGACTTAAAGGAAAAAAACCAAGTTTATAGAAAAGGAAGGTAATTAAGGATTTTATTCTTCTTACTAAAAACATATCTTTGTCATACGATTATTTTTATATCTATAAATTTTTATATGGATTAAAAAAAAAACGATCAAATAAATTGAATAAACAATAATTGACATGCATAAGAAAATTCATAAATTACCAAAAGCCATTAAAAATATTTATAAATACAAATGCCAAATACGTGTCTCTATTACGGCTGCCAATTACACATGAAAATTATTTCAAACTGTCGACACAAAATGTATCTATACACAAAATACGCAATAAAGCAAAATAAAACCTACAAATTGTCGAGTTGTCGTTGTGCCCCAACCCTTTCTCTTTGTGGCACCGAGCCAAGAAATTTGACTTTAGAAAACTATAATTTGACACGAATTTATTCTATAAAATATTTCTTCTTGTAATCGAGTACTATTTGACGTAGTTTTTCGCCTGCATCTTTATTCGAGTCTAACGAAAAAGAAATACTGTCATGTTTTGATGACGCAAATGAATACCCTCACTAGGGGAATTTGTTGTTTGAATTTCAAAAGTATTAAGTTAGGTAAAACTGTACAGTGTAATGGCTCACATAGTTGATGATCAAATTAAAATACCCTTTGCAAAATGAGCATAAAGTATTGCAACTGCAATGGCCTTAAAATGAAATTAGGCAACATTTAACTGAGCGTGCCAAATGTTTATAAACTAAACAGACACGCCGCAAATATGTAAATGCAATGTAAGCATTTTATAATTGAATTTCACAGGCGGATGCTGTTTTGTTTTGCTTTGTTTCATTCGGTTCGGTTCTGATCGACTTATAATTTAGTACGCATAAAATCAGTGGCAAGAACTGCACAACAATTAAATAAATGGATTTTTGCGAAATGTGCATGTGAAAATTTTAAATGATTGCGCTATGCGAAATTAACTCATTATAAAATTAATTAAACAATTGATTGGAGCCGCACAACGCCAACAAATGTGACTGTAATTGCAAATTCTATGTACCACAGCATATCTCCCTCTCTCTCTCTCTCTCTCTATATATATCTCTTGCACTCACTCACTATCTCTTTTACTCGCTAGCTTGTCGATAACCAACGGAAATTGCACTCAACATAGGCCTAAAGCAGGACAAACAGGAGGATGTGTGGATGTGTTTGCAATCAGTTTTCAGTTCCCAAATCGCCAGCAGCAAAACCGAACAGCAAACGATGCGATAGCAACAACAACAACAACAACAATATCAACAACAACACAGCAAATGCGTAATGCGTTTGTGGCAGAGTCGAGAATGGATGTGTGCGAGAGGCGTGGCAAAAAATATATATACACAATAATAGAATCAATTTGTAGTAAACCACATGAGACACATGAAAAACGCAATAAAAATGAACAGCAGTCGCCTCAATTTTCTCTGTATGTTGCTGCCGAATGCTTTGTGGTCGCTTTTGGGGCAACCGCAAAAGAGCTTTAAATTATTGCATACTTTAGGACACAGCTCACTGGAGAGTTGTTTTTTTGCCCCCCTTTAAAGAGCTGCATTCCTTTTTTTTTTTTTTATAAATTTAATAAATGCAAATACAATGAAAATATCACAAATATTTTCATGCAAAATAGCCAAAAAGTCTGTTGAGTAGACAGTAAACAGACAGGGGCTTTTATTTAATCAATCTAGAATTTTAAATTTGCATTAAATAATAAATTATTATTTAACATTTTCTCAACTCTTTTCATCTGTAACGAAAATAGGTAACGAAAAAAAAAATGTCTCTAGACTATGCACATGAAAATGTCATTTACATTTATTTTGCAAACACAATATGCGCAAAATGTAGCAACAAATGTCGCTTAATTGTTGACACTGTCTGTCAGCCTGAAGAACATTTACGAGTCCTCGCTACTGAAAATATAAAACCTAGTAGAAATTTTACATAACACCAAATGTTGCCTTGTTTGGTTCATTCCGTATTTTTCTGTGGCCTGATATCTGTTTAAAAAGTAAAACTCCGCTCTGGTTGTTACATTTAAAACTCTAAAAATGCCACCAATAGCAGCAAAAAGTCGTTTGCATAGACGTAAATTAAGTTTGTGTGTGTATGTTTATGAGATGTGTGTGTTAAGTATTCAACTTGCATACAAAGTATTGTGATAGACTTGAAAAAAGCCTACTCAAAAATATTAACCAATACAAACTAAATAGTTAATCTAATATTTAATTTTATGATGGTTTCATTGTAGTGCAACATTTTGCTTTTTAAATTCATTAACTAATTTAAGTATTGTGTTAAATGTCTGCCATTGTCGAGCATATCCTTGACGCTGTTTGCTTACAGGGTATGAATTAATTGTGCTGGAAGCAAAACGCGTTGCTCAATTGTCTTGTGCCTTTGCCACCTGTCGCAAAGTGTGGTAAAGTTGAGTAAAAATAATGGAAAACAGTGTGAAGAGCAATGCGAAACGAAACGAAACGAATCAAGGCAACTTTTATGATTGTTATTGTTGTTGCGTCTGCCGTTGTAAAGTACACTTACATACACACACACACACACATTGTATCTGCGCAATCCTTTGTCTATAATTTTCATTTTGTCAGCGCATTTAGTAACTTAATTAGCATTTTTATAAATCTTTTTTATTTTGCTTAGCCAATTTCTTGTGGAACTTTTGTTGATGTCAAAAAGTGACAGCTTTTAGTTGTTGTTCTTGTCACGGCTTTTAATTAAGTGTAAATTAATATAATGCGACAAATTTAAAGTCATAAAGTGGGAAGGATTTTAGAAGGAAACCTAGTAATATACGCAGAATACCTAGCATACAAGTAAATGCTTTTATTTGCAATATTAATATTCAGTTTCTTTAGTTCTATGGCAACTCACATTCAAAATTGAGTTCTTTTCAATGACATTTCTAAGCTGCAATTAAAGGGGACACTTGGTGCATATTTCATTACAATTTGTTTCAAATTTGCGTGCAATTTATTTAATTATTTTAACAATAATTTAAGCTGCTTGCTGCGCTATTTGAAGCTTGTTAACATGACTTGACAAGACACATACAAAAAGATACGACACATACACACACACACAAACAATTTTGTTGTCTCATACAAGCAGAAGACACATCCCTTCACTCCTCTCCTGACAGAAATGTCCTTAGAGAACGACAGTCTGACACTTGTCTGAGCTGGCGGCTGCTGTGTCTGTCCTGTGTTTGTTTTGTTTTGTTGTTGCTGCTGTTGTTGTTGTTGTTGTTGCTGGCATTGCATAAATGCCTTTTAAGTCGCTTTAATCTCCTTACATTTCAAGTTGTTTGCTTTTACTGCATAATTAATTAGTGAAAATAGCAAAGCAAAAATAAAAGTGATGCAAAGATGCGAGAGAAGCTAGAGAAACCAAACTTGGCAGCTTTTGACGAGTGCTGCAAAGTGTTGCATTGCCTGTTTACATTCACCCAGAGTCTGAAAGGACTTACACACACACATATACACACACACAACGAGTGTCTTTTATTTTTGCTTTACCCTTTCTGCCCTGCTCTATTATTAGTTTTGTTGTTCACACTTGCCAACCTAAAATCCTGCCGTCTCTCCCCCCTTTGCCACTCGTCAAGACTTGTTTCAACTTCTTTTAGCTGATTATTTTAATGAAGCATCTTTGCCAGCTGTCAAGTATTGCCAACTCTGCCGCTTATAGCCGATGTGGCGTATGCGTGATATATTGTCAAAGGTGGCATAGTGCAAGGCACTTGTGGCATGCTACTTACGAATTACATGATGTGTAAACAGCTGAAGTGAACTTAACATACCTGCAAGCAGAAGAAAGAGAAAGTACTTTTAATTAAGTGCTGAAATAGTTGAATTTAATGCAGTTAAAAAGCTTTAAAAAAAAGTAAAAAAAAAGATATTCGTAAGAGTTTGCATATGTTTTCAGCATCAAGTTCACTTTCGACTCGATTAGCTGCTTAGCATATCAGCGAATATCCCTAATGACCCACAGAATGCAGAAACTATGAGCTGACTCTTATTTTATAAGCACCTCGACACTTCCCCTTTCTGTAATCTCGACTTAATTTACTGCCATTCGTTAGGCAACCTTAATCTAAGCCCAAATGACAAAGCAGCTCATCTTAGTCTCTGTTTCTCTTGCTCCTGCGCTTACTTTTCTGTCTATTTCTATTTTTCCATTGACTTCTCTGCTGCTGTCATCAGCATCAAAGCAACTTGGCTGCATTTTGCACTTGGACTTGGGAGCAACCTCAACTCTGGTTCAAGCGCACTTAATGTGCAACTCAGCACCACACAATCTCCATCTCCATCTCACTCTTAGCCTTACTTCCTCTCTCTGTCTCTCTCTCCCTCTGTCAGTCTGTGGTAATCTGGGCCAAAGCTTTCGCGCACTTTAAAATGTAACAAGAAAATTGGTAATTGCTGCAGGTCACACGCCGCTGCTGTCGACAACGACTTGCAACACGCCACAGACACAGTTGCCCCTCGCACATACATAAAAGGACCGCAGCAGCCGCAACAACATCTTTGGGGCCATTAACGACAGCAGCTTTGGCAACAACAACAACAACAACAGCAACAATGCTTAGAACTTTAGCTTTGCGAGTTACTCGTACATTAATGTCAATTCTCTGCCACGTTGCATACTTTCGGGCGCCATTTAAAGTTACCCAACTTTTGCCCCGCCCAGGTGTCAATCATCAAATTTGATATGCCCCATTGCCACGCCCCTCGGCCCCCCCTTATGCTCCCCAGGCAGCCGCACAATAACGCTCCAATTCAAATCACAACAGGCACTTGAGAAAACTTGCCAAACTTACACAACTGTCATAAAATAAAAAATGAAATCTCATGGCTTCTAAAGCCACAAGAGTAGCTCGACTAATAGAATACCCTGCATGTCGAATAAAAAATAATAAAATTAAAAGAATACCTTTAAATCAAAATTAAAGTTGCTCTGAAAGGATTAACAATATTTACGACAAATATTTATGTTGATATCTAAATATTAAAAAAATGCAGACAGTAAGTTCTGGTTTTCGTCTATCCTTATATATGCAAAATTGTTACTGCAAGCAGACGCTTATAAAGAACCAAGATACCAAGTTCAACATTCAACTGCTCAGCATTAAGATACAATGAGTGCGAAAAGATTCAACAAAAAACTTTTGGGCACACTTTAAAACCCATTTCGAAGGCCACAAAATGCCAATTGGCAGCACAGCGGCATTGTCTTAATGTGCCCGCCAGCAAGTTAAGAAGAAAAAGAAAAAAAGAATGCCAAGAAAAAGGAACTTCAGAACCAAAAAGTACTTTAAATTCAAGTGAGACGAGCATGTTGTCGGTCAGGGAAAGGGAGAATGTCGAATGGAATCACAGTTCTCAGTTTGAACATGGCTGCATTTGGTTTTTATGCGCCCAATTCAACTGGCAGTAATTTAGTTTGATGGGCGTGTCACAGACGCCGCCCATTGCCCCAAAGGCAATAACAGAACTTCGTCACATGTTGCATCTGCCATTCAACACTGCCCGATTTAGATCTCCTCCTTATACATTTATTGGCCAACGTAATTTTCGCAGCTAGTTGGGGATTATGTTCAGTTTGAACTCCCGTCGAGTTTTATGTGTTTGTAATTAGTTTTTCAACGCGCGCAAGGAGAAATGGAAAAACAACGAAAGTTGTGAAAAGTGGGGAGGGTCGAGAGTCGGAAATGAAATTGCTTGCAATCATTTTTCAAAATAGTAAATGGAATATTTCCAAATTTGGAATTAGCGTCAGAGATAATAATAAACAACAGCGGGCGACGTTTGAGAATGGCTTCAACGAAGAAATTTGTGGGGCGTTTTAGCCAAAACAGATAGGTATGTGGAAGGGGGAGGGAAGGCAAGGAAAAGAGAGGGGGCTTAATCGCTTTTTGGGGTTGGCCATTTACAAAACGCGCGTTAAGCAATTTCGCCGAGTTTGTTGGTTTTTGAGCTCTGAATTATTTAAATGAATTTGAACGACTTAAAGCTGTTAATGTTAATGTCTAAGGCATAACCAGAAATAAGTATTTAGAACTAATGAATTGAGATTATCATAAAAAATAAATTAAATTAAAATTGCAGTGAAGTTAAAATTAATTAAAGTATGAAGAAATTAATTAAACCTTCGAACTAAAGCTCTCTTGACTTTTAAATATGCATACATTTAAATTTCAAACGAATTTCATATCTTTTAATAAAGTTTAACAAATTTCACGTCCTGTTTATTTACTGTCCGTAAGGAATAGATAAATAAAATGCATTTAAGTGAATGAAAATTATGAAAAGAATTCAGAAGTCAATACTAAAATCTTATTAAAATTATATATAAATTAGACATTTAGACGTTAAATTTCAAACGAATTTTTTATCTTTAATAAAGTTTAACAAATATCACACACTGTTTAGTTAATGTCCATAAGGATAAGATAAATAAATTTAATTTAAATGAATAAAAATTATGAAATTAATTCAGAATTCAATACTAAAAGCTTTTTAAAATTAAATACAAATTCTTATATGTACATTTTAATTTAAGCATTAAATTTCAAACGAACTTCATATCTTTAATAAAGCTTAACAAATTTCACACACTGTTTAGTTTCTGTCCGTAAGGAATAGATAAATAAATGTTATTTAAGTGAAAAATAATGAAATTAATTCAGCATTCAATACTAAAATCTTTTTAAAATTAAATACGAATTCGTGTATGTACATTTTCATTTCCCAAAAATTTCAAAACAAATCAAGTTTAACGAATTTCACACTCTGTTACAAGCTTTATGTGCTTATTTCTAATATAATTATTTGCATTATATATACGATTAAGCGCCTCTCAATGAAGCTTAGCAGCTTCGTAACTCTGCTTAAAGTTGATACACAGCAGGAAAACACACATGTACTCGTATAATCATCATCATTAAATGACATTATGTAAATAAAACCGAAGTGGGAAACGCAGCCTCGCAGATTTAGCCAACTTTTCAATAGAACTTCAAGGCAACCAAAAATGTCGCCAAGTAAGGGAAGCGAATGTGAAGGACGAAGGACGAAGGAGACGCCTAATAAACTTCGGCGTGCCCATAAAGATGCGCTGACAATTCCCGCAAGGCAGCAACAGAACAGTTTCTGGGTGAAGGGAAGTGTTATCAGAGGGATATTGGTTAAGGCAAGCCAAAGAAAAACTGCTGGGTTACGCATACGCCATGTGTGCGCGATACGAGAAGAGCTTCCGCAAAAGGACTAAGCAAATGCAAAATTAGAAGCAGATCGCAGCTGACAACAAGCAAGACAATGGAGAGAGGAAAGCAGATGGGAGAAGTGGAGACAGAGAAGGGAGAGCATCGGTTGGACAGTTTCATTTCGTTGACACTTTTGTCGTTGTTTTTTTTTTTTGGGCGGCAAAGACAAAGCAGCCGCCTCTTAAATGCCTCGCTGCGCGCAATGAATTTGTTATGAATTTATGTAGCGTTCGTAGGGGGCGTGGCAGGCAAATGAAAGTAATAAGTTCCATGTGGCTGCCTCCTTCATTTGCAGCAGCGAGTTGGCAGCCAACAAACGTGCGACAAACGGCAATGATTATGCGCCGAATAAGACAACAGGCTGCCTCATGCCGCATGCCACAGTCAAGGCAGAGGGCGCAGGTTAACTCCAATTTGCCAGGCACATAATGCCGACAATGCTGACAATGTCGTTTGTACCAAAAAAAAAAACAAGAGGAAAAGAGAGAAACCTCCTTAGGGGGTAGCGAGCACTGGGCGCGAAAAACATTTTCTATTTGGCATTGCTTTCGTTTTCAATTTGGCTGCCGCCGGTTTTCATGTTTCCTATCCTCCGCATCAACATTGTCATTCTCATTCTCATTCTCATCCCCATTGTCTTTGCCTTTGCCTGTGTCTTTGTATTTGAACTTGCCTGCAGGCGTTTCTTCAGCTGCTTTGGCCAATGTTGGTAACTGAGTAGAGACTGTAAGCCGAGCCGAGGGAAGGAGAGCAGCAGCGCTGTGCTTTTCTCAGCTTTCCGTGAAAAACAATAAATATTAAAATAAAATTTGTTATGCGAGACAGGCAGACACGCTAGATGAACGCCAAAAGCAGGTGGCAGGTGGCAAGGGCGAGGGCAAGGGAGGACAAATGTCGCTGGGTCGTCTTTCTGGTAAACGCTTTAAGCGGACTGACAGTAATTTTACATGTAATTTGAATGCCATTTCTGTTATAAATGGATGGACAGAGAGACAGACTGGGGAGCTGGCAGTTAGAGTAGGTGGAAGACATTATAGGACAGTTAAAATTGTTAAAAGATTTGATGGGTTTAGCTACTTAAACTGTATAATAACCTAGCATATAGACTTGAGATCCACACACCAAATAAAACTCTACACTTCAATATATTTCAACATAATATAATTAAAATTCATTGCATACTATTTGGGGCAAATTAGAACTAATTTATTTATTATATTATTATCTACATAGATTTTAGAATGTAAATTATAATAAATGGAAAAATAAAAGAATTTGCTTATAAATAAAATGCAAACATCTCGAGGCTTGTAATCTTTTATGAAGCTGCTCAATTACAGACCAAGTGACGCCTTCAATAGTTCAAGTTATACAAAAATTGTTTGCACAGCGTCGACACGCAAACTCAGATACTTAGAAAACAGATACTTGAGCTTTAGATACAGGGAGAGAAACTGACTGGGACGCTGTTTATAATTTTATCAACTTGTATAAATATGACAAATCGCTTTATGACTTCTCACGCAGAGAACGGGCCGCAACGGATGGCGCCATGCTGATATGGAAACCCGCAGCTGGCCAGGAAAGATGACAGCCAGAGGCAACTGAAGCAACAGACACGCAAGAAATGCTGTACATACAACTAAAATAATCAAGAAAAATGTTTTGTACTAAATCAGCAGAGTTGCAGGGACACGAAAAGCAACACCGGTGAAGAAAAAGTGAGTAAAACAGAGAAAAAACAGATAGATAGAGAGAGGGAGAGAGAGAGAGAGAGAGTGAGAGAGACTGAAAGAGAGAGGGCCAAAGGTTGCCAAGTCGAGTGTGCATTCGTATTATGGCAGCAAGGAAATGAAAACCGCAGGCGACACTGACGACGACGACGACGTCACTCCATGGCCACTTCCTTAGCGTCTTTTTAGCTGGCTGACACTTTTTTCTCTTTACGTATTGCTGTTCTGTTTCTTTTTTTTCTACTTGGCTACGGGCACAAAGTTATGTTCTCTGTACGTCGTTGTCTCTGTGGCTGCAACACGCGGCGTATACGCAACGTCAACGCGTAGCTTATGCGCTTTTCCGCTTTTCCGCTTTTCTGGTCCAACACGCGAATTCCGACAGCTGCAGCTGTCGAGTGGAAATTGTGAAGCACATTTGCTTGATATTATCGGTGCGCTTTATGTTTGTTTTTTCATTCTACCCTCGCCATTTTAACCTTCTCTCTCTCAAGTAATTTACGTAATTATTCTTGCCTCTTCTTTTGTTGTAACATAGTCTGTGTGTGTCTTCTTAAATTGAGCATTTAATTTGTTGTTCAAATATTTGAGGCAAACTTAATTAGCGGCCACAAGAAAAGCGCGGACACAATGAAATACGTTGGGTATGGAAAACTCAGCAGGAGCAAGAATTTAATTCATTTCACTCTTTCTTTTAATCTATTTTTAAATTTATTTTCGATTAAGCAAAAGCAGCTATTATTCCATCTTTATCTTTTACACACATATCCATTGGAATCATCCAATTTAGTTTTAGCCTTTCATTTAGAGTTCTACTACGTAATGTTCTGCAAAATTGCCATGACTACAGTTACAGTTACAGTTACGTTTACAGATACGAGTTACATTTAATGTCTTGATAATTCTGGCAAGGCAAGTCACCTGCAGAATTCACACCCTCTACAAAATCCGCTCCCTTGTCGACTGTAACATAATTTTGTCACTAATCCGGGTAATAAGATTGTTTAATTTTGCGCTAAACTTAACGTATACTTTGCATTCTTCTTCTTTTTTCTTCTTTTTTTGTATTTTGGCAACAGCTTTGTTGTCGTCTTTCTTAGCTGTTTGCAGTTATTTTGCTGCCGTGGCACGTTCTTTGCTACGTATAATGTATATGTGTTTGCTTAGCTGCCCCATCCAGCAGTTTCGGTATCTGCCTCCCTCATCAGGACGAGGGCGTCGGCAATGGCGAGGGCTGATCTATGCAAATTGTGGCACACCTGCCGTGAAGCAGCATCCAACTAGAGTTGGGGGTCTCATGTGGCATTGGCATACATTACCCCCTGGTAAATGTTACAATCTAGTTGTTTCGCTCTATGAGTGTGTGTCCGGGCTTTCCCCAGAGCAAGCCATTCCAATTTCTGTTCGCAGTCTCTTGGCAAAGCCTCTGTAAAATGCTTTATTTGCACAAAGCTTGCGCGCCAGGATCCGCATTCACATCCCCATCCACACTTTACTTTCTCGTGTATATGTTTGCATCATTTCGTTTGATTTTGTGCTCTGCGACTGCTGTGACTGCTGCTCCTTCTGCTGTATCATCTCATCTCTTCTCTTCCCTACTACTTTTTTACTGTAGCTACTACTACAGCCAGGCAGGCTGCTACTTTTTTTTATAGATTGCCGACGCCAGAGTTGCTTGCCCGTCTGCATCGTCTTTTGCCTTTTGTGTGATAATAAATTTGCTTTGGTCTAAGGCAACAACTGGGGGATTGCAGCTTCAGTTCCTTTGCACAAAGACCCAATCCCTACTCCCATTACCCTTCACTCCATCTCATTTGCCCCAACTACGTTTGTCTGCTGCCTTTTGCTGCCTTTCATTTTCTGGCCGTGCCTTTTTCTTTTCTTTCTCATTTTTGGTATTTTTATGCAAACAATGCTCGAGTGTATGCAAATATTTGAGTTTTAAGTGTGTTTGCCACCCATGCACACACTCACACACGAACACACACCCAGCACACACACACTCTCCGACATCTATTGAGCAAAATTAAAAACCGACACAAATGAAGCAAAAGGATGTGCGTGAAAAAAAAAGTCCTTAGTCTACAACTTGAACTCGGTAGCTGTGTGTGAAGCTCCCTTTGCCGTTTTCTTCGTTTTGTTTCAATAAATGTGAAAATTATTAAATTAAGTATGTGCCTTTTCCATTGGCCTTTTCCTTTTCACTTCCTTATTCAACATATGCCTAACACACACACACATATTTATATGTAGGGAGTGTGTGTGTGTGTTGCCATTGTTCAGCGAAAGTGGTTTTATGTTTATAAGCAAATAAATTACTGTGTAAATAGGTTAAATTCTCTCGCATGAGCATTGGAATTTGCGCCGCTCCTCAGGGTAGAAAATATCCCAAAACAGGCGCCAGCTGCTCAAGAGAATTTACTCTTCGAATTTCTAAGTAAAGGGGATTCTGTACGTGTGTGTGTGTGTGTGTGTGGGTATCTTAAGGGACCTGTCTTTTAATTCCGTGACATTTAATGTGACAATTAAATTTCATTTTGTGAAAGACTTAAATTATTTTTGCTGTAGGCATGAGGACCCCAAGGACCTTTAAGTAAACCAAACATGCAAATCTCAGACAATTAAGAGTTGAAGTTGGAGTAAACCAGAATCAGATTTCATTCAGAAATGGGAAAAACTTACTAGATTTCAAATGAAAATTTAAATCGATAAAACTCCACTATACTCGGCGAATATTCAAGTGCAAATTTAATTAATTTACACGCTTCGCAGATTCCACTTAAACGGAATTGAAGATACGAATATTTCTCACATGTTCGCCAGAAAACTTTTCTTTTTTTTCGTCTTTCCGCTTGACACTTGCGACTTGCTGTCAGCATAAAAAAATAATTTTTTTCTGTTGCGCACTGAGAAATTATTAAATAAAAGTGCAAAAATAATTACAAAAAATGTGACAAGACAAATAGCAGCAGTAAAAGTTGCCAAAATTAAAGGAAAGTAATTAAAAAGTGCGATTAAAAACAGGAGAAGAGCTGACCGACCAGGGGAAAGAGGGGAAACATGAAGATTGAGATGGAGATGGAGACGGAAGAAACGAAGTTGGGCAAATTGTTGACGCTTGCCATTAAGCTTAAAGCTCAAAGCTGTGCGCTGTCAACGCTGCGCTATAAAGTCGACGAAAGGATTTAAGCCGAAAATAATGATAATAATAATAATAATTATGAGTGAGAGACAGATTGTCACAAGTTGTCAAAGTAACTGCGAAAAGGGGAAGAAGAGAGAGAGAGAGAGAGAGAGGTGTTAAAATAAATGGGAATGGGATCGTTGATGGATGGCTCGTTGGCCCTCAAAATCTTAAAGAATTTGCGAGGTGGGAGAAAATAAAAGTATTGTGACATGACCTTGACGGGATTGCAAAAGAACTACAAGTATGTTCATGAGTTGTAATATTATTTTACTAGATAATGCCTTTATTATGAAGATAAGTTTTAGTTTAGTTAGTTTTAGTTTTAGTTATAAAAACAAATGTAATGATATAGTCAGGGGTTATAATAATAAGTAAATACTCAGACTTCCGATTTTTAATAACTTATTCAATCTTAACCGGGCGGCGTCTCTTGAAAAAGTGACGCTTGCTCCATTTCAGCTAACTCTTATTCACGCCAGAGGGCGCTTCTTAGTAATCGATAAATGATTAATTATATTTACAGTGCGATAAATATAATTAATAAAACTATTTACAATATAATACAGTCTTACATACTACTTATGACTACGTGTGCTAAATATTACTACAATGAGTATATTTCTTAATTCAAAGGATTATAGTATCAAGCATATCCGTAGAGATTTCAATTTTTCACAAAGCATTTTAAATCTAATGACTTAACAAAGTGTTGTCATTGCCTAGATTCCCATCTGTGACACACCGTGAGAGTATACACAATGGCATAAGTACGCGCAGCTGTTGACATTTATGATGCCAGCTTCGTTTTAGCTTCAACTCTCTGTTCGTTACGTTTCGCTTCCCCTGTCACCTTTCTCTTCACGCACACACACACACTTCATATATTACTCATACGCAGCATAGGCCAAATTGTTTTCAATGAACGAGCTCAACCCGCAAGAGAGCTCGGCCTGACACTTGAGGCTGTCTGGGCTGAAAGCAGGTGCTTTTGTTTGTGTGACAAGGTGAGGCGAGAGAGTGTGTGTGTGTGTGTGTGTGTTTGTGTGAGTATGTGTTACTGTTTTTATGCCACTCGAGTGTAAAGTAAACAAACACAGACACAATGCCAAGACGAAGGTAAAGGCAACGGCAACGGCAACGGCAAGTGGAAGAAAAGGAAGCAAAGGACACATTTACCTGCTTCTCGCACTGCTTCAGCTCTTGAAACTATTATAAATGTTGACAATAATGGCTTTTTAAGCCCATTTCCAGCACACAGTTTGTGTGCGGCGTCTTAACAATAAATGTCATTTAAATGAATGCATAATAAGTCACTTGAATTAAAACTCACGTCTTGGGAATGGATCACATACATTTCTTAGATAACAAACTGAAAGACGGAAATCGTTTTGTAACCATCATCAATTATCGGGTGACATTAAGATTGCTGTATATAATTTACGCAAGGTGCAATCAAAGCTGAAAAGGCTATTAAGTCATAATCATTTGGTAGCAACAAATTGCCAGCCTGTTTTTAATTGGTGAGCAAAGCTTACAGGCGTATCAGTATAACGAGAAAAGAAATGAGAAAATGGCATCTGAAATATGGAAAAAAATATCACTAAGCTTTTGCCAGCAATCGAAATCGAGGAGTAGCTAATCTTTAATCTCTAGCCAAACGGCAAAAGCCACAAGCAGCATATGCAAATCATGTTTGACAGCGCAAAATGGCAAGGAAAAAAAACGCTAAAGCAAATCAAGCAACCACACACACACAGAAAGAGAGAGATAGAGACAGAGAAAGACATATACAGTTACTGGGATGCAGCTCTGTATCTATGATACATGACTCTTTGCGCTGAGATTATAATGCCGCTGATTGTTTAATCGCTTGGAAAGTGATTGAAAAGTTGACGTCACAGCGCTCAGTTCGTTGTGAGCAGGAGCGATAGGGACATAGGGATAGATAGGGACACAGTGCGAATGAGTCAGTCAAGTGGAAGCAACTTGGCAGGCAGTTAGCATATGCTTAAAATTGAGAGACCATAAAAGCTCTTTGAAGCTGAGATTTTGCAAGAACTGAAATGCTTACAAATAATATTCAAATATTCAATAATGCAATTCAAATGCGACAAAAAAAAAATAAAAAAAACCTTTCAAAATGTTTATTTATTTAAATATCAAGTGACTTTCGTATTGAATACTCGTTAAAACCCATTCACTTCCGTCTATTACAATAGCAATGGGGCAAATGCAACTCTGTTTGTGCTGTTACTTAGCAGGCAGCTAAGCTGTCTGCTGCACATCATCAAAGCTGCCTGCTATGACAGCGCACACTTGAACAATCAGCTCAAAAGTGCAGCTCATGACGCACTCAAAGAACAACAAAAGCAAAAACAATGCACAAATCGTGTACAACAAAAAAAAAATGGAAACAAAATCAATAAGCCAACATTTAAGTAAGCCGCTGTCATAACAATGCCAAGCTAATGCGACTCTGCCGCCACCCACACAATAACAGTGAGTGATATAAATAAGCGCCCATCTTTGTCGTTTTTTATATATATCTATGTATGTTGAAGTATTTTTACTGCGACTATGTGGCGCCACTTTGATGAATGGAATTGTGGGCTAAAGGGATGGCAGTTGGTTAGATATATAGCCTGGCATAGTTATAAACAGTAAAACTGTCTAAAAACTGCTGGCACAATTCAAAAAGGATAAAAATCTCTCTCGCTTTCGCTATGTCTCTCCCTCTCGCTCTCTGTCGCACTCTCTCTCTCTCTCTCTCTCTATCTGGCCCAGCGACAGCCGTAAATCATGAAAACGTTGACTCGAGCTCCATTTCAATTTTTATTGTTGTCGTCACTCTACACTCTGTCTATCTCAGTCTCCCTTTCTCTCCCTCTCTCTCTCTCTATCTCTCTTTCTCTAGAGACTACTTCTTCACTTTTGCCTACTTTGCTGCGGCAGTAAACATACCGAAAATGCTTTTTGAATTGTAATTTTTTTCTACTCAGCTGCTGTTTCTGACGTTTGTCGCTTTTGTAACTCCCACACTCCCCCCGCTCCCCTTTCGCTAGCCAGCTCGTTGCCTCTGATAAGCGTGATTGAATTGATTTTCTATTTCTATATATTTATTTATATATATATATATAAACTCTGTATTTCCCATTTTTTTGTTGCGCCACTTTGCTGATGGATATCAATTGAACTGCTTAAACAGTCGCTTTGCGCATTTTCAACACTGAGCAACAAAAAATAATTCCTTTTAGTACACCCAGAGAAAAAACCATAATAAAAAAAAGAACTTAATTTTAAAATTTAATAAAAAACTCATTTCAATGTAATTTAAACACTATCTATACAAAGTAAATAATAATACATTAACATAAAAGTCAAAATTACTCAAAATTCCAATTGCCGTATTTATTATAATGTTAAACCATTTTACACTAAATTGAATTCATATTAAATATGTTTAAAATAAATTTCTTGTATTTTTTTCAAATTAAAATCAAAGAATAGTGTTTTTATTTGCACATTTTCATTGAATTTGAATTAAATCAAAGTGTAAATATTATTATTTTTAAATACATAAATGTGTAATTGTTATTTATATAATTTTTAAGTTAAGTTGCTTCTTTGCCAGACAACCTTAAGTTGCACTGTCTTTGGCTTAGCTTTCAAATATATGTATATTCAATTCACACACACACACACACACAGTTACACCTATATTAATTCATACTACTTCCTTTCATCCTTTCTTCTTTCCTGTTTGCCTAGCGCAAATTGTTGTTGCTATTTCGTGGCTGGGCCTTCAAGCAAGCAAAGCGGAAGTAATCCATTGATTGCGCATCTTTTGCCCAAAATCTTGTGTATGTGTGTGTGTGTGTGTATCTATGTGTTTTCATATTAGATTTGTGTTCTATGGCACGTGTAGAAATTGTTTGTCATTGATCTGATGAGTGTGCTTAAAATGTTATTGATATGGATATTAAACGGAGATATCATGTGTTTTGGAATAGTATTTGAATTGAAGCAATTACATTTGAATTAACTGTTAAAAGAATAATCTAGAAGTATAAGATAAATATATATATTTCAGAAAACTGTTTACAAGTGACAGCTTAACTTATTTTTTAGCACAACATTAAGAAGAACAAGTAAACCATAACCTCAGTTTTCCGGCCAAACACACACTACACTACACACACATGCATATACTTTTCTCATAATATGCAAATTGAATTGGCAAAAGCGACAATTTCCCTGGCCTGCAGCTTCTATTGTCTGCATTGTCACCCCGCAAACAAAATTCAAACACTTATTCAAACATTTATCGATCTCGTTGTTGATTAGCATTTTTGTGTGTGCGATTGCTCGTTTTTCATTAGAACGAAGACGAAAGCAAATAATAGCAGTAAAAGCAACAGCAACAACAGCAGCAACAACAACAACAAATCAACCCCCTTTGGAAAATGGTCTATGAGAAGTTTTCGTATTTCATCCCTAGACGAAAAAAGGTGCCACCTGTGTAGGAGGCTCTGTAATTTGATGCGCTTGTCTTGTCCCTCAACTATTAAGTAAATTGAAAAATCTTTTCTTTTCCCCTCTCTCGCTCTCGCTCTCTTATTCTTATATTTTTAGTCAAATTTTTCAATCGGAGAGCAGTTAAGTGGAGTTCTAAATTACACTAATGGACACCGAAATGTAACCGAGCAAAGTTTTCAGATGAACTGCACTGGGCATTGGTCATGGCATTTGTGGGTAAAGGATCTGGGCAAAATCAACATCAACATCATCATCATCAACATCATCATCATTATCATCATCAGCATCATCAACAAATAGCCAGAGTAGAGAGCTCACTAAATAGCTGCGCTTCAAGTGTTCTCCACAAAATGTGTGCAGTAGCAAACTTTTGACCATAAATTATGGCATTTATTCAAAGGCAAACCCGGTCAGTTCCAGACAGACTTGACTGGTCAGACACTACACACACACACACACACACACACATACGATAAAATGGCTGCAAGTGGTCATCACAGAACTGCAGGATGTCTATCGAATGTCGAATGTATTCTGTCTTTTAACCCCTTCACCCCTTTTGACTGTATGCACACATTCATTTATTAGGCCAAAACTTAACTCCCAATTGACAGGCGAGTCCACTACAGGCTTCGAGTTTGAGGCAATTGAAGTTTTGGCCACTCAAAATCGAGTTTCTCATTATTGCTGCATTTTCCGAGATATTCACAATTTGAACTGGTACCGAGCTCATTTAAGACTGGGTTCTTTTCACAATTGCCAGAGTGCCCTCTCAGTATGTCAACAACACACAAAAATGAAGCATAAAAAGCGCAAGTTGCGCCAATGGCGCGTGCAACTTGAAGGCGCTTGCCGCATGCCGCAGCTTCATTAAAATTGCAGCAGCAATGCCAACAAAATGGGAAGATGGAGCCTTAAGAGACGTTGTAGAATGGCCTAACGATGTCAGCACACAATGGAGAGCACACAATGTGTGTGTGCACATATATGGATGTGTGTGTGCTTGTTTGTGATGTTGATTGTGTGGGAGAAGGCTGCGTTCTACTGCAGAAAAAGGCAATAGAAAATTCCACAATATACCCGCAGCACAGCAAGAAGAAGAAACTGACGGGGACAGTTGGCAGTTGGCAGAGAGCAGGGATTGGAACGCCCTGGCAGAGTCTAAGACGAGCTCTACAGTGGATCAAATATGTAATTTTCTTTAAAAAAAATCTTTTTTTTTTTTAAATATGGAAAATGTATTTATTATTAAGTGTTTAATTTGTTATATATTTTCTTATACGCCTCATACATTTTTTGTATTCACAGAAATTGCATTCTTGCCCACTGTGCCAGGCCAAGACGCCGACGACAACTCGCGTGACCTGAATTATTGGTGGCATATTGCCACTCATTGACTTTGCCGCAACGCCAGCGGCAAAAGAAAATGCTGCAGTCACCAATGAAAAGAGGCAGAAAGAGAGAAAATATATATATATATATATGTGTATTCTAAGAAAGAGGGGGACAGGGGGATGCTTGGAAACTAGCGCGTGGCATGAACTTAAAGTTCAGTTTGCAAACAATTTGGGCCGCTTTAATCAATGTCTGCTCAAAAATTTAACAGTCAAGACAATGAATGCCTGAATAGATGCCAGAATATTCACTCAGCGAACTCCTGCTGCAATAAGGACGACAAGGCTGACAATTGTTTGTTGAGTTTGTCAAGTGTAAAAAGTCGACACGGCAACGGCAACGGCAACGTTGAATGCAACAGGACCAAGCTGGAGTCCTGTTCTCCCACTGTTTGCTTGTGCCTTTCTTCGCTGCCTATGTCCTTACAAATGTGCAGCAACTGCTTTGTTTGTTTGTCTCGCTATATTTCGCTTGCCATCTCACTCTGTCTCTCTGCTCGCCACAGTCGTCGACATTGCGGTTTAATAATGTGTAAAGTCAAAGTTATTTGATATACCTAAACTCCCATTTCTTCTCCTTGGCACTTTGTCACTACACACACACAGACTCAAGTCCTTTACTTGCTTTTCTTCTTTAAATTTATTGGGTTTTCTGTCTTCTATTATTTGCTAAGCCCCCCACTCCCCGTTTCACAATGCCACGTTTCATTCCATTTTATTCCGTTTCATTCCGTTCGCCAACATTTTCCGTGACGCTCCGCAAAATTGAAAATAAATTGAATGACGTTTTTATTGATCCCGATTTTCGTTCAACGCTTCAAGCGCTTTTCCCATCTCTTCCACCACAAAGTTACCCATTTTGACGCTTGACTGTCGTTAGAGCCTTGCAGAGAAAATCTGGAAGAAAGAGATTTTTATGCTGCCAGACAATGAAAGCTGTTTGTTGTTAAAGCTTCGCAGCCTTTAAAGTGTGGAACATTTTAAATCTCATCTTATTTTATACAAGAAATTTAGTTTTTTATTTCAAACTGAATTCAATCTTTATTTATTTAAATTATGCTCTTTCTTTTCCATATCAAGCTAATCCAATTACAGTCTTACAAAGGTAACTGCAACTTTATTAGCAACTCTCGCTGAAAAACATATGAAATTGACAACCTCTTTTTCTGCTGACATCCATCACAAGTTCGTTTGATTGACAATCACATGAATATGTAATACGTGAAATGAAATGAATTTTGGCAAATCTAATGGAAATCAAAATTTGTGACAAGTAAAAGCCTGCAAAGTTATTTTCATATGCACTTTTGACACATTTGTCAAGTGAGTGCATTAACGCCCACCTGGGGGCATGGCAGCAAATGAAAACTTTACATTTGACTGAAAACAAAAAAAAAAGGGAAAAAGGGAAAAACTTGTGACATTTTTCTTTCTTAGATAAGTTTGGCGAACGAACATTCATATTCATTGTAGTCGAGCATTAGTTTTTATTTGCTTGCCAAGTTTCTGGCATCCATGCGAGTGCGATATGAAAAGAAATGGTTGTGGAGTGATATTTGTTTGTTGGTCAGGGTGCAGCTCAGGAACTGAGAAAGTTCCCAGTTGGAGTTGAAGTTGGAAATGGATTTGGAGATGGAGATGGTAGTTGCTGGAGTCTGGGAGTCTACAGTCAGACGGCAATTTGTCAGGCTCGTGACTGTGTTTAGTTGCTCGTACTCAGGCGCTCGTCTCTACACGTCTGTTGCTTCATTTGTTGGCTTAAGTAACTTAACAACTTTACGCTTTCAGCTCGCGTACGCGACGCGACGCGACGCGACGTCCTCCTCTTGTTTATATTGATAATGTGCCATTTATTTTATTTAAGACATGCCATGCCCGCTCGATTTGCCGCCATCGTTGCTGCAGTCACGTTCCGGACGCAGCCAGGACGAATGAATTGTGTAGGTTTCAGCAACTGCAAAATGACTGCCACACTGCACACAGACTGCACATGTGTGCAATTTACTCTCATCTCCTCACTCTTCCCTTTCTGTGCAAGGACATGCCACAACTTGCTGCTGCATAATGCATTAAGTGCCGGCTCCTGCGGGCTCCTGACAACCAGCTACTGAGTTATTGACTTGAAGTTTGTTGCGGAATTTCAAAGTGCAACGTGTGTAAGGCATAACAAATTAGCGGCAACTCCTTGAACACAGATTTTCGTAGAGCTTAAAAGGTGCTGGCAATGCCAAGGATTATACGGAGTGCTCATAGCAGCCAGCCTTGTGTTAAGCTTGGACAGTCAATCCTTAGAATCGCATTTTAAATTATTAATTGACAATTAACTGAAATCCAAATCGAACGAATAGATTTCAAAACAAGTGTAACAAAAACTCAATTTCACAGAAAATTCGAAATCATTTTCATCAATGGATTCATAATGCTTTCATTGTCGAATTTTCACTGCAATCATTTGCTAACAATTTGCAACTTATTTTGGTTTAATGACAACTGTAGAGTTTTCTTACTTTCTTTTATTACTTTATTAAATCAGCCATTCAATCGTCACGACTGTCATTCAAAGCACAATTTCAGAGAGCTCTCAATTTCTCCATTGTACTCCCGCACTTCCAAATGCTTTTTGTTAAGCAACAAAATAGCTTTATTTAGATTGAATATTTTGGTTTATTTCTACGATAAATTTGTCAACTATAAAATGGAATAGAAATAAACAACAATGTTGAAAACTAAAACAAAATAACTTCAAAGTGGCGCACATTGTTGGCTTTCCGATCTCCTCAAACCAACCCACTTTTCATACAACCATGCAACCCATCTGTCCACTATTTCGAGACTCTCTTCTCACGCTTTGTGGCGGAAGAGTTGCCATTTTCATTTTCTTTTGCGGGATGCCATATTCTTTTTATTTTTTCTTATTATTTTATTTTATTTTATTATTTTTTTGTGGCTCAAGCTCATAATTTGCATGGCATGGAACTTGACTTTTGTTGGCCCAGTGAGTGCCGAGGGGAAAGTGTGTTCGTTCCAGTGGCAGTGTTGAAAACATAATAGAAAAATAAGGTGCCACACAATATGGCCGAGAGCTTTACAGTTGGTTAAGTAGCAAAAGCGCGCGAAAGGCGAAAGGACGCAAAATGCGGCCAAGCCAGCCGGATAAAGTGGCACCAACCAACAGCCAGCAAGAAGAAAAATCCCCCTGAATGGAAGTGCGGGTAGGGACACCAGGACCAGCGCCAAAGCATAGCGTGAAAATTGTTGTGACAAGAAAATTATAAACCGGAAAATGTTTTATGTTGTGGCCATGGCATTTTTTACTCCTTTCCGAGTGCCTTTTCTTTTAAAGTTGCGTGTGCATTTTCAGCTGGCTCATTGTGCTCAAATTGAGAAAAAAAAAATATTGAGAGGAAATTAGCAAAACGTTAAGAGACCATATCGAATGAGTTGTGTATTTTTATAACCTTAAGAAAAATAAAGCTGTTATGGTTGATTAGTTGGCTAAGCTACGAAAAATTACGGAGTAATCACTACTAACTTATAATTTTGATATTTTTTTAAATCTGACTACAAAAATATGTATAAAATTATTTACGAACGATTTAAACTTTGTGAAGTACAACAATTTGACATTGGCCTATTTAACAAGTTATTTTTATATTAATACAAACACTGCTTGAGTTTTTAAACGAACCTACAAGTAAATTTCATTGCAAAGTCCACAATGCGGATACTTAACTATAAATTAGTGTCGTGGCCATATGGAAAAAGTTGTTGCCACACACCCACACACCCACACACACACACACACACATACGCGCACGCCCACACACTTGGGTACTAGCGACCCGTAGGCCTCGTGTCCTTAAACTGGTTGACATCCATTATATGCTGGTTACTTGCACGTTTAAGTTCGTTATACATTTAAACCCAACTTGCCGCATGCCTCCCGTTTTGTGTGTCAAGCACACACACACACACACACACACACACACACACGCACACACACATGCACACACACTGACTCTAGGGAAAAAGAGGTGAAAATGAGTACAAACACACTCAGCTACAATTACAACACTCAAAGCCTGAAAATAAAAGAGAGAAAAAAAGAAAAAAAAGAAAACTGTTCACGTCATGCGACTGGGCAGAAAAAACTCGCTCAGCGAACCAAATTGCTTGGCAACTTTACTGCATAGTTAATTAATAGGATAACACAATTAATTTGTGGGCAATGAATGTCTGAGCTTTATTTGCCAGCAGCAGCAGCAGCAAAAACTTCTTCCCTATGGAGGGACTGAGAGACTGAAGAACTGAAGAACCGAGAAGCTGGGCAACTAAGGATCCCCTTTATACGACCGTGTGGTCGATGGTTCGTTGCCTTTCGCTTTTCATTTTCATTTCCATTTCGTCTAGCAGCTGTTACAGGGTCGAAGCTGACTCATTTTGTGACCAGTTTATGTGGGTATCTGAATCAGAACTTGCTTAGCCCAACACAGCTGTGGCTGGGGTTCAGTAATTGCCAATGTCTTAAGGGATTTCAAGGGTAGACGATGAGCTTAGCTAATGCCTATGAACATGCAAGTGCATACACTCTTGTATTAATAATAATATTTAAACAATTTAAGCATACTTCTTAAATAAATTTTAAAAAAACTCAACAGTCGGTTCAAATGCTTTTAAAATGTTAGAGATTTCATTGCTCGGACATATTATCAATAACACAAAAGTTGACTACCATAAATTGCAAATTTCAAACATAATAATAAATTGTTTTTATTTTTTAAACAATATTTATTTAAATTTATTTGAAATATATTTCATTAGTTATTAATAAAATTAAAAATAAATTGATTTGAACTCATTATATTTAATATTTTAATAAACCTCTCAAAAATTATTTTAACATTTGAATTTGATTTCTTCTGATATCGCAGATATCTCAATTAACAGAATGGGAACTTCCAGATAATTTAAAAGATAACAAAAAAGCATATACTCGTGTATAATAATTTTTTTAAAGCCCTCGGAAATGCTTTTATTAAAGTGTCTATCAAAACAAACAGACTCCATATTGAGGGAAAAGCAGGAAAACAGGACATGGACTACTAGAAGGAACTGCGTCCCTGGCAGTGGCTCAATTAAGGCCGCCGCTCCTGTGGACAGGCGTGAAAAGTACAATAACAAAAGCGAACCCCGACAACAACAACAGCAACAACAACAACAACAAATAACAACGAGCTACTTACAAATATCAGTTTTAACTATTGTTTGCACACTCGACTCGGGGATGCGAAAGAGCGAAGGGGAAAGGGCAAGAGAGAGGCCAAGAGTGGGAGGCTGTGAGATGGCCAACTTTAAGGCTCGACTCCTCTACGCTTTGGGGTTTTGTTAAAATAACAAAAGCGTTCGCCACTCGCCGCAGCCGTTAACCAAACAAGTGGCAATGGCTGACGCCTAAAAAGCGGCTACGAAATTTTTCAAACATAATTTTTTATGCTGTCACAAATTTGATGATGATGACAAAGATGATGATGATGATGATGATGGTGGTGGCATTTTGTCAACATTAAACAAGTATATATAAAATACTTTACTTTATGTTGCCATTTTACATAGTTGCTTCGTTGTTGTTTGTGTTGCCAACATTGTTATCACACACATACACACAAACGCAAACGCAAACCCAGAAACAAAAAGCTTAATAAAGCAAACTACAACAACAAATCGGGCAACTTAATTTTTCCGCATAGCCCACGACATTGTCAAGGTATTGTCGCCCTTTGTTTCATTGCTGTTGTTGACGTCAAGCTGAGAGGAAAAACTGGGAAAAAAATCTGAAAAATTGAGCCGTACTCTTCGAAGCTTTGATGCTTTTGTTTTTCACTTGGCTAATTTTCCACGTTTCACAATTTTTTTCTCTGTCGCTTTCAGAGGGGAAAATTCAATATTGCATGATAAAAAGCACATTGGAAAAAGGACACTGCCAATTGTGCACTGCTTTTTTACGAATAGAATGAAACTGATCAATAGACAGAGCTCTGTTGGATACAGCAAAAAAGTTGAATGGCCAAATGGAAAAATGTAAATGGCAGGTAAAGAAGTTAAGTACTTAATGGAAGGAAGTGGTATAGAAAGCTTAAAAATATAAATTTACAGACTGTATTATTTTTTCTTTGTGGTTTTTTGAAGTATTACTTAAAAACGTGATGTGGTTTTTGTTGAAACATAAAAAGCATAATAATGACACTGGCTTAATACAATATATCTTAATGTGAAACTTTATAAGGTTTACCTTCAAGTTATCCATGTCTAATTGCAGCGTCGCCTAGAATCACTCAAAATGTGATAGAAATTGTATTATTTATGATACTTTTGTTCACTTTTCTTTTCACTTAATCAATTCGTTTCAATTATTTAACGTTTGATTCGTTATCGATTCGTTCTTTTGTATTATTTTATCACTGGAATTCTCTCTACTCATTCTACAACTTGACAAGCACAAGATCGTCATTCACATACAAGCGCACGAGCTTGGATAAAGCTTTTAAAAGCTCCCTCACGTAAAGGCTTAAAAGCGCACAATGCTTAGGGCAATTAGATAATAAAGGCAGGAGCAGCGGAGGCAACACACAGGGAGAGCCAGAGAGAGACTGTGACTGAGAGTGAGTGACAGAGACAGCCACTAAGCTTCAGCTATATATTTAGATTTAAGCACAAAAAAGTAAAAGCACAAAAGCACATTCAACATAAGCGCGACAAGATCAGTAATTCTCTTATTGGGATTCCCCTAAAATGCATTGGTTGGAGGGTTTTGTCTTATATAGGGTAAAAGTACTTAAGCCATGATGGATTAAAAGTAAAAGTAATAGTAAAAAATAAAAAATAAAAGCTTACAAGCTACATTCCATACATGTACACGATAGAAGCAAAGTGGTAATGGGCTCATGTTTTGAGGGGGGGTAGGTGGAAAGGGAAGGGAATGTTTGGTACTCTCGTACTGGGATACTGACCTTGATACTGTCATAGCAAGCGGTAACCTTGCCGTTCTGCACCTCAACATTGGCCGGGGGATGGGCGAACTTGCACTCCGTATCCTGGCGCGAGCATTTGTTGCGCTGAAATTCGCGGCACACCTCCAGTTGCAGCCAGCGCGAGTCCTTGCCATTGAGCAGGCTGTTCATATTGACAACGTTGGCCATTGCAGCGGCAATTCTTCAGTATTATAGTATATAGTAGTAACTATACTATATATTAAGTATATAGTATATGTATTATCTTTTAGCTGGGAAGGCTTTATAGATAGCTTAGCTGGCGACTAGAAATGTTGCGCGTTTTACTTTATGACGTTGGCTTTCAAATATATGTATATGTTTTTCTTTTTCTTTTTTTTTCACATAAAATTCAACAGCTCTTAGCACAGATCAGCACCTATATATATAAGGTATACATATATATATATTTAGCATAAATGGTAGCGTTATTGAATGAGTTCGTATTTTGTGCTTTTAGCGCTTACACTTGTATCGGTTTTTTTTTTGTTTGTTTTTTTATTTGTGGATTACAAAGCTTGGGGATAGCTGATAGTTGATAGCTTGGGTACTTGAAGCCTTTCTTGGCTAAGAGTTGTAAATGTTGTTTAATTTTGATTCGAACGACCGTTTATATATATAAATACTTATTATGTATTTTACATATGCAAATACGCTGCTGTAACTTTATTTTGGTTTTTGTTTAGGTTTGTAAGTTTAGCGGCTTTTTGTTTTTGGGTAAGCTTTTCTTTATTGAGCATACGCTGATTTTACATTATCTGAAATGAGAATAAAAAAGAGAAATAGTCGTTTAGGCTTATACCAAATATACTTGGTTTTTTTATCTTTTTGTTTCTGAGATGTTTAGAAGAGTAGTAAAAAATTATTAAGAAATTGACCAGCACACGCGCTTGGATGAACAGAAACAGACAGAGAAGACAAGATAGAATATGACAAAGACAGAAAGACAGCGCAATGTATGAATGTATGTGAGTGTGAAGTAATTAATGAATTTTAGATTAGTAGAGCGCAGTTATTGGGAGCTTTTGTTAGTTTTTATGTGGTATGCAATGAGCGGAGTGTAAACTAAGTAAACAAATGAAACAATGTGCATAATAAACTAAAAGTGTACATAAAATATTATTACTTTTATTTTCGAATGAATAAATTAAAAACCTGTCCATAACTTTTAAAAATTTATTTCAACTATAATTAAAATAAATCTTTAAAATGTAAAACCAACTACAAAATGAATTGAAAATTAAAAGTATGTGTGTATAAGGGAATGAGTGCATAAAACAACAAAAAATAAATAAATAAAGGCAAAATAAGTTTTATTGGTTCATATATTTGTGTTGATGTGGCAATTATGGTATAAATATATTTAGAAATAGAGCGTGAGCAGCAACAGCAACATACACTATGCAGCCACAGACCGAAGTTGCCACAAATTATATCACGTTGCGCTCGGAGATTTAGCGAGAAAGACCAAACCAAGCACGGTCCATAACAGCAGCAGCAATGCACATTGACAAACTACAAATAAAGTGCGTCAGGTATTCCTTAAATTATCTAATATTTCATATATCATTTCACTCAGCTGCATTTAAATTTTTAGCGCTCAGCGTAAATAAAATACAACAATCATAATAAGTACATACTAAAAATAAATTATTTTTTTATAGCAAAAGCTACAGATTAAAAAATAAGAGATAGAGATGGAGAGAGAAATCGAGGGAGCCACTTCTCTACTTATAAGTAGAGCCAGATTTTATTTATTTATTTTTATGGCAAGTGACAAATAATTGTTGGTCGATTGCCTACCGAAAGTATAAATTTATATTTCTATCGTATTACTACGCGTCCATAGCAAAGCGAATACAAAATAAAACGCACTTACCGCTCAATTTGTTTAATTATACATTTGTTTATGATTCTTATAAAATTTATATAGATATTACTGTAAAAAATGTTAGTTATTCTTGACAAATATAATAAGTTGCATTTGTTGTTGTACGTATATATTATAATCAATTCGCAATGCTGTGAGCAATATTTATAAAAATTAATCAGTATAAATTGCAAAACTCAAAATGATTCAATCATCGATGACGCCACACAAATTTCATTTGTTGTCGCTTGCTTTAATGTCTTGTTTGATTGTTTTATCTCTGGTTTTGGCATTTTACTTATTATTGTCAACACTCTTATCTTATCTACCTTCTTGCACATGAATCAAACTTTTCATTCAAACTCAAACGAAAGTAAATTATAATGTCTGAGAAATCAAAAACGTATATAATAATTTTTTGTTTCTTTATAATTTCTTTTTGTACCAAATTAGCATTAGCTATGGGCCAAAGATAACCGAGATTTCGTGAAAAGACAAATTAATAAGTAAATAAACAGAAACTTGAAATAAATGAGGAGGAAATACATATTAAAAAAAAATATATACGAATATAATTTAAAGTGTTTTATTCCAATATAATATGTAAAGTTTTTTTTTTTTTTTGAGTTACCAAAAGAATTTTTGAGATTATTTTTCATACTGAAGAGATCTAAGCTGAACACATTTCTTTATATTTTTAACACGGAAATTTCAATTAAGAAGATATAATTAATATATTTATGTATTTAGACTTGCCCTACACAACCCTAAGCAACATACGAGTACGATTTTGCAATATCTAAAACAGTTTTATTTTTGTTTCCTACCAAGTCCCATAACTCACTATCTAGCCTTTTGAAGCTATCTACACACTTGTAGATACAAATGCCAATACATTTGCAGTATATTATCTATGGCTATTTTCGAAAGATAAAAACAAAAGCGAATACTAATAAAAATTATAATACAAAAAAAAAAAATATCATTTATAAGCTTATACATTTTGTCTATATTCTTTAACTTGTTGCTTAGTCGGTCAGCGCATAGGAAACTTATAATTGTCTTAATTTCTGATATGCTGTTGAGATCTGCATGATGTCAGCTGCAAATTGCTTTTCCGTATTTCAAGTTGATATCCACATAAATTTGAAAGAAAAAAAAAAGCAAAAAACGCAAATATAAAGTATAAATTCTAACTTAATTTATGAGTTGATTTTTAGACGAAACGCGTCTGTTGATGTGTGTGTGTGGGTCGTAGTTAATGTTTATAGCGTGTATTTAAATAATTCCTGTACGTCTCTCTATTTATTTTTTTTTTCTGAAAAACTGAGAAACTTTTTCTGTTTCCACAGACACAGCAAAAACTTTTAAACAACGCAACCATCGCCCACACAAAAAGTGCTACCAAATCGGACGTGCTGAACATCCAATGTGGATACAAAATATAAATATATGTATATATAGATATAGATATACATAGATATATATGTAAATGCAGATTGAGATACACAGCTAATGCTACGCATAGAGGCATGTCATTGACGTAGTTTTTGGATCCATGGGCTAGGAGAGAATTTATAGTAGTGTGGAGAACATTTACAAAAATAAACTTGCCTACAACTAAGTAGAAAAAGTGGGCCAAAAATAATCGAAGGCTCCAACGATATCGATAGGCGATGACATTAGCATCCGCTGACCTACAAACAACCTTCAGCTCGCTCATAATTATTCGATATGCATATGTAATTGTACTTGTATAAGGATATTAATTTGTTGCTAATTGAGACTGCGCACTTCTATTTAAAAATTATTAATACATTAATACAATCTGCAGCAGCAACAATAAAATTAATTTCAAAAACGAAACAAGAAGATGCAAACTGCTTTAGACGCGGACTACAAAAACAAACCAAACAAGTTCCACAAGTTTTTTTGGTCAGGTATTAAATTTTTTTGGAAACGCTTTTTTCATTTCTTTTCTTCATCTCTGAAGGTTAATTCAGAGAAATAGAGAGAGAGAGAGAGAGAGAGCAAAAGAGCAAAAGTTTCAGCTGCTGCCGCTGAAACTGAAATCGAAAACTGTTAATTTTTGTAGCTGTTAGCACAATCTCACTAAATATTTGCATTCACAGTATTCATATTCGTACGAGCATTCGTTATTGTATTCGTTTATACACTCATAAGTATTTATGTAAGCTGTTCCAACAACGCAACAACGCAACAAAACTCACACCAGCTGTTGATAAAATGAGTCGAAATTTGTGTATCACATGCGAGGACAATTAACCGACAATAATTGCAAATATTTTCTAATTATGTATGTTCTCATTTTGAACAAGCGGAAACGTGGTATTGCCAACCGATGCCTTAAAAGTTTGTAGAATATTCAACATTTTATAGAAATATGTTAAGCTAAGTTTCTGCAATTTGTTGAACAATAAATAAAATTGAAAAAGAAAATGTTTGCAATATATGTAAAGTATACACGGGGGACTTTTTATTTTAGTCACGCAATTTATCCAAAAAAAAAATCTCAAATGAAACGCATTTAATATTTCACCAATAATTAATTTGTTTTACCGTTTAAATGAAACGCATAAATAAATAATAAATACAAATTAACACTTTGACAACTTGGCTTTTATTATTGATCGATTGCTAAATATTATCGAGTTTTGCTATCGTTAGCAAGCTTCCTCTTTCAACTAACTATTTCACTTAACCCGCATGCCCCACTTATTACAGAGTACATGGAATTGAGTACGCTCTGCTGATAAGGGAACTCACAACACTTACAACCGCCTCCGCCTGCGTCTCTGCCTTTGCCTCCGCTGGCTGTTCACAGTTTGCTGTGAAAAGTTGTCGTATATGTTATATATATTTCTATATATATATATATATTGTATATTGTAGTTTTTAGATATGCAGTTTGCAGTAAGTATATATTTTGTATAGGGTTCTCGAACCGCATTGGCAAGTGATTAGCAGGCGGGTTGACGGGCTGACGGGTTGACGGGTTGAGGCTCCAGGCACCTAACACTGCCCATAAAGCTGACTAACAATGGCATTGCATGTTTCCATATAGCCCGTATGCCCGGAGACCGTTGACTGTTGGCTCTTTGGCTATTTTTAAAGCCCTCACATAATCGCGGCCGCAATAGCGGCCAACAGAAATGGGAAACCAACAAGGCAAATGCCTCGTGGCATCTCAATATGGAAATAGTCGTATACGCAACACTCTTCACTGCCCTGGAAGCCGTAGCAAGGCGTTACTCGTTGCTGGGTCGGTCACTAACCGCTTTGTTGCAACATTATACAACATAAGCCCCGACTAAGTGAACCTAACGACCCACCCTAGTATGACACATATATTAAACGAAGCACCCATAAAAAATAAAAATAACAGAAAACATAGTGAAATGTGAAAGAAAAACGCAAAAAGCTCAAACAATGAAGCCCCTGCCGGTAGAAAGGGCGACCCAACTCGACGCGGCTTCGACTGTTGCTATCAATAAATGCGATTAGATAAAAGTTAAACACCGTTGCTTATATGGCTGCCTCAATAGGGAACTAAGAACCACCCCTTCAACCAACCTGATAAGCAATTGCAGCACTGCAGCACTGCAAAGAAAAACACTTGATTTCCCCAGCAAAATGTCAACATAAATAGCAAAAGAGTTTGTCTTATGACTCAGTAGAGTTTAATACCCTCATCAACATTGTCAACTTTAACATCATTTCATTGGTTCAGCTTATGTCACCACAGGTGACATTTGTGGGTGTATCTGATGCTTCACTGTACCGCAACTAAACTGTAAGTTGACTTTAGGCTAATTAATTCTCATTGTCATTCATTGACGTGCATAATTAATATCGCATCTCACAATGCGTGGGTTATAGTAAAAAAAAATCATCTGTCGAAAAATTGTCGAGGTATTCTCATAATATTTCCGTGTCAAAATGGCTTTGTGACGCTGACTGATTTCTTTGACAACCATTGAGCATTGAAATCTTTTTCTTTTTTTTTTTTTTTGGAAAGTTTTACATCAATTTAATTGTTCAAGTTGTTGTTGAAAAATAGCTTAAGTCAGCCCTAAATATGGTCTGAATATATTCATTAGCAAAAGTGTCAAGCTAAGATTTTTCAGATTTAAAAATCTTCTTAGACTTTCGATTATTCAAAAGGTTTGCCCATATATGGATTTCTAACTAGTGGGGAGCTAATAAAACGTGCCAAAACTGTGAAGAGCGATGGAGTGAAGCATAAAAGTCTTGGAAATGCAAATGAGTTGGCGTTAAATGATTTGAGATTGATTTCCTGATGATTCAGTGCAACACTCTGCAAAGGTTTTATTGGCATTTCATGAATTTGTTTGATATGGAATATTGAAATTCTGCGGGCTGATTAAAGTCGAAAATGCAGAATTTTATAACCAAAGGTTGCGAAAAAATCTAGATAAATCCACTTTATAGTGAAGCAATGACTTGTTATGCGATCTCAGACTAAGTCAGTTGAATTTAATTAAGTCAATGTCTGAGTTTTATCTTTTCTATGTTTGTATTGGAGCACAGACAATTGGAATAATTAATTAGAATTCAAACTTTGCCAGGAAGTTCCCATTAATTGGGCATAGATAAAGGTAACATTTCGAACAATTCAAGACAACTAATCTAATCACATGAAAAGTTGATATCTTTGCCCTAGTCCTCAATTAAATCAGAAAACAGCCTTTAAATTAGCTTAGATTTTCTTCGATTTTTATTTTTCTTTTTGTCACGTTTCTTGATCAAAATTCACAGTGCACATTTAAATTCATCTACTCACACATAGATTTCAACAAAATCAATTTCTTTAGAGGCAGCTAATTACGTCAGAGTCTAAAATCTGTTTTGGAGGCGCACAAATATCGTCTGAGAAAAAGAGCACGCGAACGAATATAAAAACATTTCATAAATGCCAACGGCTAAGCAACTTTTTGAGACTGTCGAAAAGTGCTCTCTTTTTCCCATTCCTTCACTCTCACTCACTGTCGCTAGCTCTCTCGCTCACACAATCAACGTCTTATGAAACATGCAGTCATATAATAAATTTTGGCATATTCATAAACTTTGCTTATCTTAAAATACTCTCACTCGCACAAAGAGAGAGAGAGAGGGAGGAAGAGAGAGAGAGTGAGAGAGAGAGAGAGAGAGACAGAACGGGTAAGCGCGAACTAAATATTGAAATTTGTAGCATGAACAAATTTTTAAAACATTTTTGCTTAATAATATTTTTTTGCATGTGCAAAAAAATCATTTAATGATTTGCTGTGTAAAAATAGCCTACAGAAAGAGAGAGAGAAAAAGTGCAAGAGCGAGAGAGAGAGAGACAAGGAAAGAGAAAAAATTAATTACATTTTCTCAAGAGCGTTTGAATAATGTGGCGCCAAAGGCAGCAGCAACTGAAATTAAATTAAACTTTGAACTAATTTGTATAAACTGCTTGCAGACAGCAGCCGTTACGCCCCTACGCCTCTTTCCCATTGCCCATTGACCCTCGTCCTCCCCTCGCAAGCTCCAAGAAAAGGTTAAACAATCAATTTCGCTTTCAATTGATCTCAATTTAGCATGAAGTGAAGGAAGCGAGAGGGCTAAAGCGGGCAACGGGGCGTATTAAGTACGTTGGGCCAGCCAAGGGTTAACATTGCACTGCTTATGTAAATGAGGCAAGCGCTTGTTGTTGCTTATATTGTTGTTGTTGTTAGCTGCTGACGCTGTTTGCATCGCCTGCCAAAAATTTCATGCACGAAAAACTTATTTTTGGTGGCGACGTTTCCAAAATGCACCCAAAATGGGCCCGCTGATGGGCCAAGGGGCAAATTGGTGGCAAGGGGGCGATGCTATGCACTGCACAGCTGCAGATACAGATACATCCAAAAATGTATATTTCACCACAGCTGTCGCTGTTTGTGTGCGAGAGAAGAACAAGCGCAGAGAAGCCAGAACACGTTAGATTTCATTTTTCATTTCGAGAAATGTTCAAGTTTTCAAATAAAATCTCTTCTTTTTTTAAGTAAAACAAAATGCACTAAATTTAATAAAATTTTCTTCTATATGGACAATTAAAAAAAAAATTGAGATAGAAAATATAACAAGATATTTGTTAGGCAGTTTTCATTCTTTCAACTCTTTTGCTAGCGCGTCACTGAGAGGCGAAAATTTGTGATATTTTTAGAAACGAACACGAGCACATGTTTCAAAATATCAAATCAAAAAGCATACAACAAAAATGAAATGTGAAAAAAATATAAAAATAAAAATGATGAAGAGAAAGAGGAAGCTAGAAATGAATTTGAGAGAAACCAATTTGTTTATGTACCAAGCCACAAAAAAAAAAAAAAAAAAAACACAGAAAACCAGACAAAGCGAGCATTGATATTAACCGAATGTAGTTCCAAATATCTGGTACAATTGGAACGATCTTAATAATAATAAAGATCGCTGTTTTCCTACTCTTAATATTAAAATGAAAACAACTTTAGCTATTTCGATGCAATACTAATTCACTTTCTTATGAACAGATTACGAAAAACCAAAGCAAAAGCAATTTAAAAGCATTTCCTATTTATTGTGCAATTATTTAACTTCATTTTGCGCTACAATTTGTATGAGTTAAAAACTGGTCACACTGTTATTGAACGCTAATTAAATTTCCGTGCTTTCGCAACTTTTCATTCGCAATTCAATAAATAAATCTACGAAAATTGGTTTTCTCTTAATTTAAAATATACTCAAGTTTAACTCGTGTGTTTATTTGATTTTCTATGCAATTTTTTCCGTTTCGTTTTACACTGTTCTGTTAGTTTCAGCTACTATAAAACACAATGTCTGACCTCTCGGCACCTTTTAGATCTCGTCGTCATCGTTGTTGGCGCATCATTTAAATTGCAATTTCAAATGTCGTCGTTGGCACTTGAAAAGCTCCTAAAATTTGTCCAGTGACTTTCAAGTTTTTTTTAGCGGGAATCGAAGACAAAACGTTGAAGCTATCGATATTTATTTATTGTTGTAGACAAGAAGACGGGGAGATGGGAGAGGGGAGACGCAAAGAGGCCACAAATGCGATTGCCGGCCAATATTTTTGTTGTATATGCTGAGAGTTTGGCATGACTTTCTGGGCGAAAAATCGAATCGATTAGTCATGCCAAGTCCTCAGTCTCAGTCTCAGTCAGAGTTTCAGTCTTGGTTTCCAAAGCAAAAGTATCTCGGCCTCACCTCTCACATTTTGGTTGAGTTTTTTGGGTTTTTGAGGGGTTCATTGTGTGAGCTTTTAAAGTTGTTGTTGTTGTTGTTGTGATATTTTTTGTTTAAAGCGAATGACTTGTCAGTGGCGTTCGAAAGACGAATATCGACAGTCAACAGAGACATGGCAATTTATGTGGCATTTTCCAAGCGATTTCGTTGCTTCATTTATTAAATTTTGACAGTTGCTGTATGTTGTTTGTTTGCTAAACTTGGTAGAAAAAGTGTCAAACATACAAATGCATGTTTATGGCACTATTTTTGCTTTCATTTCAGGCGCTAATTCGTTTGAACAATTCAAATTACAACGAGTTATTATAGAAAATTAAACCAAACATGTCTAAAACTGCAAATCGAAATGCCAATTTTTAAAGTATACACAAACTTTATGTTAATAACTTAAAGTTATGCCAAAGGCCACTCGAAAAGCCGCCAGAGAACCAGAACAAAAAGCAAAACCAAAACCAGACCTAGAATAAAAACTCGAACCCGAATCGACGACAGAAGCCCCCGGCTTGAAAAAACGTGACTTTTCATAACAAAAATAAAAGTAAGAAAAAAAAAAAATGCAAGCAAAAAAAAATAAATATCTCGCGCTTAAATCTAGCGCAAAGTAAAGCAAACAAAAATAAATAAAAAGGGAGGCAAGACGAATTTGTAGCCTAGGCCTTGCCCGGCATTAGGAATAAAAATTGCTAAATTTGCATTAAGTTTAAGCATGATTTGTGTTTTGTGTGTAGATTTGTATGTATGTGGGCGTGGATGGAGGTGTATGTGTTGTTGTGTTTGTGTGCATATGTGTGTGTGTGTGGCCAACTTAAAATTCTGATCAGTTTCTAGAGCGCTTCACACACCAAGTTATGTCAGAAAATGGAAGTTTTTATACGTAAAGGAGATGTAAACTACAAAAATATAACTTGGATAAATCTGATGATTAATTAATCATTGAGTTCACAAACTTATAGAGATGACTTCATACAAAACATCTATATAAGTCTTATAATTAATTTTTTAACCTAATTGTGGTTTGCTTTTCTCACGACTTTGGGCGAAACGCAATACGTAACAACATACAATACATATTTAAAAAAAAAATTATATTTTCTGCTGATCACATATAAAATACATTTTAATGGCTCGGAGTTCATTAGCCCTGGTTAAATCAAATATGGCTCAAGACAATAAGAAAATCTATTGATTTATTTAAAATCATTAATTATTATTTAAAAAAAAAAAAAAAAAAGATATTAGTTTCGGCAATAGATAAAAATAAATTAATGTGCAGATTAACGAGAAAGCAATAATACTTTTAAAAAAATGATTTATAGCTACTTTTCATGAGGTTTATGTTTTTCCAAATTTAATACCATTTTCAATTTATTTATCTTTTATTTGGCTTTTCACTATGAAACTTGACACCTTTAAACTATATTTGACATATCCGGCAAATATATTGACTGCAAATAACTTAACTTCTGACTTTTTGCGTTTTTTCTTTTAACGAAATTATGGAAAGTAAAAGTTACGTATTCTTGTTGTAAACATAGGTTATTAAAGAACAAGAAATACATTATGTTAATAAATAAAGAAGAGAATATTCATTAGTTTTATTTAGAAAAAAAACAAACTACAAATTTCTTATTAATTTTTTACCTCAATCAATACTAACGATCTTTCGATTAAAACAACACAAAAACTGCGAGTTCAAGTGGTAGAAAGATAATAAAGAGAAACGAACAGAAGTAACAGGAAAAAATAACCTTATAACTAGATAAACACCTTGTGCTACAGCTGATGAGAGGGCGCTCTGTTTGTTGTTGTTGTTGTTGAGGCTGCTTTTGTTTATTTGCCTTGTTTTGTTTGTTGTTACACATACACAAGTCTCACACGTAGCTGAAGCTGTATTTGTTGTTGTCGTTGTTGTTGTTATTGGTGTAATTTTCAACTTCTTTTGCGTTATTTGTTTGCACGCGCACAGCTGAGAGAGCAGAAGAAGCGCACGAAGAAGAAGACGTATTGGCAACTGACGAAAAAAGACGCGCTTGATATTATTTTTTTTTTTCTCTTGACTTTGCTGACTTTGCAGTTGTTGTTGTGGTCGCTGCTTTTGCTGTTATTGCGCGGCTGCCTTTGTTGTTGTTGTTATAGCTGCTGCTGCTGCGTCTTGACGTGACGTCATTAAAATGCCGGTAAAAGCTTCAACACTTTAATACAGAGCACTCGAACTTTTGGTTTTCGTTATATTCTTCACTGACAAACCGACAAACTGACAAACTGACACTAAAGACGAGACTGAAGCGACACACGCACACTGATAAAGTGACAAGCACACACACACACACACTGACAGCGACAGCGACACGTGAGTGAGGAGGAGAGCAGATGTCAAAAATTGACAGGCAACAAAAACAACAACGAAGCAAGTTGATAAAAAAACACGAAATATTTTTGTTGACAGCTGTTTGTTGTTGTTGCTGCTGCTGTTGTCGTTGTTGCTGTTATTGAAACGCGCGCGATTTTCAAAGAATGTTGCTGCTTCTTCAACTTGTTAACAATGTTGCATAATTTATGCTTATTTTGAATTGTTTTAACTGAATTTCGTTTTTTGTTTTTAGTTTTGAATACTTTTTTAACACTTATTTTGTTTAAATTTTGCGGGCAAGGCAACTCTGCACGATTTATTTAATTTTACAATTTATGCCTTCTGTACGATATTTGTTAGTATAAATAATATGATAACAGCGTTTGTTGTTTTGCCGTTAGATCTCACACACAGAAATTTCTAAATATTTATCAACAAAATGCGCCACACACGTCCGCCTTGCTCGGTGTTGTTTTTACTTCTGTTCGCTTGCTGTTATGCCGCTGTTATGCACCAAAAATTCCAATCAGCAGCCTAAAGCAGCCAAGCAGCCAACAGCCAACAGAGGCAGCAAATGAGCAGACACACTCTCTTGCGCTCTCTCCATGCTGGCAGCGGCTGTTGTTGTTGCTTTCAGTCTGCACTGAGTCAGTGTCGGCTGTTGCTCTTATTGGTTTATTTTGCTGGAGTTCTTTTTGCTGTTGCGTGAGCAAGCGAGACAGCCAGCCAGCGAAGCAAGAGAGCGTCTGTTTAATTGAGAGCGCGTTTTGAGCATTTTTACATTTGAGCGCTGAAATATGGTTTGAGTGCTTTTGCTTTTGGCTTGCAACTTGCAAGGGGTTGAGTGTTTGAGTATATGGGGTTAAAAGTAGCTGACTTGGCAATTCACTAAGGGTTAAATAGTCCAAAGTGCACAGCAGGAATATTAGGAAAAGAACTCTGAGTAAAAATTAAGCCTTAGCTGGGAAAAATGATAACTAATACTTATATCTTTTATTTGGTTTATTAAGTTAATATATTATTATATTTTTTTTATTTTATTTATTTTATATTCCACACAAGCATAGTCAAAATTTCAAAATTTCTCAAAGTCACCTTCAAATTGGTTTAATATTTTCATTTAATATTTTCAAACGACCTGCACAAAATGCACATTAAAATCGACTCATAATTACGCACAGTTGGTCAAGTAATTGTTTTTACAAAATAAACATTTAACATGATTGTGTTTTATTTTTAAAAAAAGCTCAATGTATCTCATTAATTTATTTTTTTAATTTGTACTAAACAACATAATAAATATAATTATCATACGAAAAACCAGAAAACATACATTTTATTCAAAAAATAGGATGATGATAGCATACTATTTAGATTTTTATAAAAAATATATATATAAAATATAAAAGACAGTTTTATTGAATTAAAATCTTAATAAGTATATTTTTTGTTGTTCTAGGAACCATAGTAACTGATTTGAAAAAATTCAAGAATATGTATTTTAGTTTTAAAAATAATATAAGTGAGTTGCTTACTAAAATAAAATATTTAAATATAACAGTTCTATTCTTAAAAATACTTAAGCACTATAAATGCTATTAAATGTTATTTTAAATTGGTTTAAGAAGAGACAAATTAACGAAAAGGTCATTTAAAAATGTAAATTTTCAGTTTAGTCAAAAAAATAAATTTCTTAACTGTATGTAAATAAATAAATATTTATATCTATGGAAGTGTATGCGCCCCAAAAATAGCTCAAAAAGCTGAAAACTGAAAGCACCATTTGTTTTGGGTGTTTTAGTGCATTTAAATTTTGACATTTGTATGTCATAAATTTGGCTTCGGCTTCGGCTTCTTTTACACCCCCACAGAGAACAACCCATAGAAGGAAAGTCGTAAAAAGTATCTACACACTCATTTATGTTATATACAAGTGAATGTAAATGGATTAGAAAAGCAACAACAAGATATCTTAAAGATATTGAGATACAGAACAGAAAAAATAAAACCACACGCGATACAAAGAGCAGCAACAACAACAAGAGCATAGTGTGAAAGCAGGCGAAATAAAATACAAAGAGAGCGGCAGCAAAGTCAAGTGAGAGCGAAGAGATCGAACGCCCCCGCAATGCTGTTGTTGTTGTTGCTGTTCTTGTTGTTGCTTGGAGAGTTTCTTGTGTTTTATGTGTGATTATAATTATTATTATTAGAAGTTTTTTTTTATATACATGATTGCATGCTTATATGTATGTGTGTGTGAGCGTCTGCGCTATTTATAAAAAACGTTTGGAAATTGGAGTTCGTTGTGGCAGACCACATGGAAGCTGCGCAGCGACGGCGACGGCGACTGCAACGGCGACTGCGACGGCGACTGCTGCTCGAGGGCAAGTGAAAGGTTTATTTGTCTTGTTATTTTCTATGCGGCAAAGCTCGCATGCAGCTTGCCTGACATTACAATGCACACACACTCACTCACACACACACACACACACAGACACAACCACCTCTGCACTCATTCATTATGCAAAATCGAAGAAAAAATAAGAGAGCAGACAATTTTTAGTTATCCCACTTTTGTTGTTGGGCACATGCCATGAAAGCACAAAGCACACATTGAAAGTGGAGTACAATGAAGCGACCCAAAAGTTTTCAATGCACACACTCACACACACACACACACACACACACACGTTCTTATGGGAAGCTGTTTGGCCAGGAGACAAGCAGTCAAGACATCGATTTCAAGATCATATTCTCAACTAGCAACAATTGCCAAATGTTTCCGGAAATACTGGCTTTTAACTGGTTTGTTTCAGCTAAATTCTTAGTCAACTTTCTGAAAAAGTATACATTTTATTTTGCAAAAAAATAAATTATTTTACTCTATTTTCTTATGGTTCTTATAACAAGTTAAAATAAAACAAATATTGTTATCAGTTGGTTTTCACAATTTAGGAAATATATAATATATGTAAACATAAATTCCAATAAAATGCGTTTTATTGATTAATTTGTTTTTTTAAGTATATTTTCGATTTGTAATATTTCCCTTGGGAAACACTTAAAAATTACTCGCCATAAACAAGTGTGCGTTGTTATCAACGATATCGAGTTTCATACCACACATAAGGATTTCCCCAGAAAGATCTTGGCTACACAAAACGCCCACAAAACAAACACTTGAGTTGATCATTTAGTACAAATTTGTCGGTTGTGTCGCCGTTGTTAGTTGTGATGTTGCGCGTTGTTGTGGGTTGTTCAGGGGGTCAGTTGTAGATACATACATATACAAGCACAAAGATACACACAGACTCCGCAGAGACTCAAGACTCGAGACTCGAGACGGATACTGGAACTAAAACTGAGGTGGCAAACCGGTTTCAGGCAAAATCAAAAGTTGCGCAGACGCCGACGTCTCAGTCTGCGTCTCAGTCTACACTGATAAAAAAATGCGTTGTATTTTCTAAATCTCATAGTTCTTAAAATTAACTATGCAATTTTTTTATTAAACTAATAACATACTTAAATGGCAAAATTAATGTGAATATAGTAAACAAAAGTGAAAAAACGTTAAATCATATTTATTTTAAACTTAATTCATATTATTATTCAACTTAATATATAAAAAGAATGTTTTTTTTTATAAATAATTGGTAACAATGTTTATGTTAAATATTATTTATATATAATTTAATATTACCAATCGATACTAGGTGCTAGCGAGCACATCGATGGATACTAAAAAATGTTACTTCCCTAAATCATTTCTTCACATATTTTTATGCTGGAATATAATACGAGTATTATTAATTTTTGGCAATTATGTTTGATTTTTGAATGAATGATATATAAAGTATGTAATATTTTTGTTTTTAATTTAGTAGCTAATGCTTATATTTATTCTATATGCCTCTATAGTTAAAAGACACGTTATTTCATGTTATAATATTATTTTATCCACATTAAAACAAAGATTTAAATGCAAGTGAACAAAAGAATTCTACAGTGGGAAAGAACTGAAATCAAAGTGTAAATAGATTAACTTCCATGGGTTTCTTTTTTCTCAGTGTACGTCTCAGTCGATGTCTTAGCTTCAGCTGCTGACCGAACTGAAGTTCGAATGTAGATGAAAAAGCGAAGCTGAGAGAGAGGAGAGGAAGAGGGATAGGCAGAAGGAGTACAAAAGCAAAGTTAAAGTTTCGCCTGCTGATCGCTGGATGCTGTTGAAGTTGGGCACAAAAGTAAATCACTCGAATGCTGACCGGCAGCCATTGAAACTCGTTTTGTGCTGCACCTTTTGTGCCTGTTCCAAGAACGTGTTCAAGGCTTTCTCAGGGTGTGCCTATATCTGTGTCTGTGTCTGTGTGTGTGCCTGTGTCTGTGTGTGTGTGTCGCCGATCTGTGCGTTTGTTTGCGCGAGCAACCGAAAAAGGAAAAGGAGGTCGCAAAGGTAGAGCAAAAAAAAAACGGGCGCATAGGGATTGGCTACTTAACCAGAGCGAAGAGAGTGCGCGAGAGTGTAAAGAGAGTCTAGGTTACGCCTTTTAAAACAGAGCAGCTAGCTTGTCATTCTAATTGGAAGCTAACGGCAAAGCAAACGCTGCTAATGGGATTCAAATGTGAATCTTCATTAGGTGACGGCACACACTCGATTGCAAAGAGACCGGCAAACTGATCGCCTGCATATCAATTTGAGTTGAGTGAAAAAGTCAAAAGCCACAGCAAACCAGTTTGCACTACTGAGATAGACAGAGAGCGGGAGACAGAGAGAGATACCAAAAAAAGAATCGATAACAGAACCAGTAACTAAACTGCTGGCACGGGCCAGACGAGACGCTGATGACGTCGCCGTCGGCGTCGCAGTTGATTATATGCAAGCACATACATACATACACACACATCTGTTTGGGAATTTACATATGTATTGCAATGTGTGAGTCAGCCTCCAGACGCAACAAGATCACAGTTAACAGCCAGACAGCAACTCTCTCTTCATATCTCGTTCTCTCCCTCTCTGACACTCTCTCTTAGTGAGCGCCAAGACGCCTACGCACATGTGCTGCTAAATGTACTCAGTCAACGCAAAGATCAGAGATCAACAACTAACAAAATTACTCAAAGTTCGACGCTACGCTATTTTGAGTAACATTTGTCCTGCTCTTGAGTGGTTCGCTTGCAGTGCGCTCAGTTAACATTTGTGAGTGTCTTTTCTACAGAGAAAACATGCTAACAGTAGCATGAGCACAAATTGAAAAGTGTTCCCAGTTTTGACAGCTGCTTAATGTAATTACAGTTCTTTTGTTTTGTACGATTAATTAACTTTATAATGCAAAAAATTAATATATTTAATTATATTATAAACAAATTGAAATATGTGAAAATTTTAATTTTCGTATTAATTTATTTGTTGCATACAGAATGAGTTCTAATGTTTTTTTTGTTGCATACTTTAAAGAGCTGTTAAAATCAGGAATTGTTATAAAGAGTTGAGTGAAAAAAAAATTAAGTTAAAAATAATAAATTATAACAAATTTGTAAGAAAAGTTAAATATTTGCAAGAGATCTTTATCGTTTATCAAGATTGGATACAGATAATATTTTATTTTCAAGAAATATTTTATTAATCGATTAAAATTGTTTTTTTTATATGTTATTTGTAGTAAAAATTCAAAATTCTAATTTCATAAAAATATGTATTTAAAAATTAACTCTAATTTTGTGCTTTACAGACATAATTAAAAGTAATAATTGTTTCTGATTAAAATATTTTACATTTATAATTTAAACTTAATTTTCTAAAGATTTCGCTATCTAGGTGTAAGCCCCTTCCCACCACATTATAAGGTAAATCTGCATTCAAATTCAAATTAACCAAATTACCAAAAATTTCGTCTGTTTCGAGGCTTCATTTTCAGCTCCTTTTGTCTGCTGCTTCTAGCCTTAATTACTTACAACTAACGGATGCAAGTGGGCTAAAACTTTGGATAGTCAATTGGCAGCACAAGACGCACCCCTTGCCACACCCCCCGCCCTACACCTGTAACGACGCGTCGTGCAATGCAATTGAAACCATTGAGCCAAGTTAACAGCGAACAGCAACAAAATCGCTTGTCAGCCAAGGAGACAATGGAAAATCGGAGGAGTGTCGGGGTGGGCGTGGCAGTCTGTGTGACTGCCTCCCTTGCCAGCCTGCTGCAGTTGAAGAAATTACGCTGATTGAACACTAATTTATTTGTTTGTTTGTTTTAACATTTGGCGCATTAAAATGCGGGGAGAATTCGCCGAAAGTGGATAAAAACTTTTATTTCTCGTTTGAGTTGCCGGAAGGCACTAAAAACGCAGTCAAGGTGCAAACACCGAGAGTTTGGTTAGAACAGCAAAAGAGAGAGAGAGACAGAGGGAAGAGAGAAGAGTGAGAGACAGCGAGAGAGAGAGAGATAGAATACTTGTATTGATTGTCTGCAGCTGGTAGCATCTTTTGGCTTTCGTTAATGTTGCAATGTAAGTGCAGTAATTCCTTCTTCTTCTTCACTTTCTAGCTGTTATTTGCGAGTCCTTTTTCGCTTAATTGGCTATAATTGAAATCAGCTTTCGGAATGGGCTAATGAAAGACTTGAAACTTGAATCTGATAGATTCGAAAGTGAATAAAAAGCTATTTGAAATGAGCTTTAAGCAGCTTTGCAAAGCCAGCTTTCATGCAAAAATCCAAAACCAATAGAAACATAAGTATAAATTTAAATTAATAAGTTATACATAAATTTCAAATATTTGCATTAAAATAAATAACGTACAAGTAATTCTTTAAATGTTGATAAAAAGAGCTTTCACACAATGTATTAAAGAAAAACACATTTTAAATGCAAATAAAGCTAAAGTGTGCTTTAAGGAGCTCTTGAAAAGAGCTTTGAGGCAATTTGTCAAAGAAAAACACGCAACAATGCAAAGCCAAATATAAACATAAATATATAAATAAATAAAGCCAAGTGGCGAGACCAACAACTGGTCAAATAGTCAACCTGCCACGCCTACACTAATTCACTGACCAGTAGTTGGGCGTGGTGGTGTGTGTGTGTGTGGGAGTGTGTGTGTGAGAGTGTGTGTCGCTTTTAAGCTGCCAAATCCGACAATTAAATTATTGCATGACAAAACATGCGCCGCAAAAATATTCAAAACGCGCCAAAAACAGGATGTAAACAACAATGGACAATGGAAACATGGACGGACAAGGACACAGAAAAGGATACAAAAAAACCTCTAAATACACAAGCACACATACCACCACAAACAACAACAGCAACATGAGTAACAACTAGTATAAAAAACTCCCCGAACCGAAGCAAATTCATCTTCCGCAAAAAGAGGAGAAAGGCGAGAGATGGAGAGAAAACTGCCCAAAAAGCTGGAAAAATCGTAAAAAAAAAAATAATGAAAATACACAAACAGGCAGGAAAAATTCGACACGCTGGCAAGTAGGAAAAGCGTCAGAGGCTACCGGAAAACGGCGCGTTAGAAAAGAAAACATTGCAAATAAAAATAAAAAAAATACAAAAATGTATGAAAAGAAAAAGAATTCGACATGTGAATGTGTCCTGTGTTGTCCTGTCCATTCTGCATGTCAGACATGAATATAGCTCATGGCAATAATTTGAAATTCGATTACCATAACCAAGTACTATGAAAACACAAACACTGTCCCATAGAGGGGCAGGAGGAGGAGGAGAGGAGGGAAAACAGGCATCAAGAGATACGAATTCACATGAAAAGGCAAAAGAAAAGCAACATATAGTGTAGTATAGTACATATATATGTATTCAGCGGCCTACTGTGTGTGTGTGTGTGTGTGTGTGTGTGTGTGCCACAGGCGAAAAGCTGCAAATGGCGAAAACGTTCGTTAAAAGGTTGCCAAAGCGGCAAGAACTGTGGCCAAAAAGCCAAAACGTGAATATATCAGAATTTTGAACAAACAAAATAGCAGTGAAAAAAAAAAAGACACAACAACAACAGAGAGAGTTGTTGTGTGTGTGTGTGTGTGTGTGCGTTTACACTTTGTGTGTTGCCTCGCATTGGGATGCTTTTGGCCATTGCCACAAAATGCAGTTGTTGGCCTCAAGTCCAAGTGAAAAAGCCGCCAGCTTCAAATTTCCAGCATTCGAGCGCAACTCAAAGGAACTTTGCTCAATGGCAGGAGGTGGGGAGGTGTATCTGGTATCTAGTAGCTGGTATTTGGCCAAATATGCCGTTTGATAATTTGTTAAATGGATTTGCAAATAGAGCAAACCGAGGTGGATTCAATTCTTGAATTTCTCCGGGTGTCTTTATTCAATTTTCATGTCTTTCCAAACGATTTAAGTACTCGTATTCGTGCCTGTATTTTTTAAGTGTGGCCCGATTCGAAAGTGTATTTGATTATGTTGAATTTTTTTAGAGATTATTTAAAGCAAACCTAGAAAAAAATAATTTATCGAATAAGTTCAATAAAAAATCTATTTAAGTGAATTAAAAAACTTAATAAAAATTAAAGTTAATATAAATAACTATTTTTGTGTTATATAAAGTCAATATTTAACTAAATTAAGAAAATAATTTTTTTTGTTTTGCTTATTAGTTACCTTTTTTATTTTTATGAAATAAATAATTGTTTATTGTTATCGTATTCATATTATACATTCACATTGTACACAAAAAGATTTAAAAAATCACAGACTCACAGTCAAAACGTGGATTGTTAGTTACCAAATTGAAATTTGAAAATTTGCCATAATAATACTTGCTTTATTTTAGTCCATTCAAATAAATACCATATGACATAATTTGATTGTTTTCATTTTTTCTAATGCTTTGCAAATTGTAGGAATTGCATAATTTTAGTAATTCCTAATTATATAATTTATTAATAATATAATATATAGTTTATCAATATTATTTGAAATTTGCTTTGCTTTTATACATGTAAATTTCATTTTGTAAATTAATAATTTTAATGTAAAAATACTACAAGAAAACAATATAGATATTGCAAACAAATATCAACATTTTATTGTTTAATTATTTTTCTAATATTCTGCAATTGTCCAACGAAATTCTAAGGATTTTATTTAAAGTAGATATTTCTGTTACTTTAAATTTGCAAAATTGTAAATTTATTTTCGAATCCCTCATAGATATCAAGGACACCTTCTGTTACAGAACTAATCATCTGCAAGGTAATGGGTTGCATATTGAGTAACCAGTGGGTGAAGGAGGTTAAAGGTTAAAGAGGGAACGGAGGTATAGAAATGCAGTGATCCAATAAGCGATGTAATCAGGTCGCCCTCGGTGGCAGCCTTGTTATCACTTGCAGCTGCTATCGTTGCATTATAATTAATAATCAACAGCAGCTTAAAGATTTTAATTAAAATCAACAACAGACGTGAAGGACGCGAACTCAGTTGCTCTAACCGTAAACTGTTACTCTTACAGTTGCAGTTACTGTTGCAAGTTCCGGTGTCCATTGTCCGTTGTCCGGGTCACCTTTATCTCTGGTATTGTTAACTCTATGGCAACACAAGGTGCCACCCGCTCGATTTCTTTTAATTTAGCCGCAGTGACCTGCATCGAAATGCTTTTGTTGCAAGTATCCATGTGTCGTGGACATTGGCGCTGCTGACGTTGCATTCCCGTATCCCGTATCCCGTATTTTATGTTCTATATTCTATATTCCGTGTTGCGTATCCGCACCGTGTACTCTATTCCCTTATTCTGTATCTTGATAGCTGCTGCTACTTCAATTTTAGTTGCAATTCGTTTCGTTTCGTTTCTATTTTCTTTATTTAGTATTTCTTTTTTCTTTATTTTTATTATTTGCAACTTTGCCAAGTTTCAGTTTCAGTTGCAATTACTTGGCGCACCTGAAGTGGAAGTCGGGTTAAGGGTTAGCGACGATTGCGACCATTTGTTTGTTTGTTTGTTTGCTTGTTTCTTTCTTCGTGATGTTGTGGTTCTTTCTCTGACCATGCATGAGTGTGTGTGTGTCTGACTAACGGTTTTAAGCTTGCACCAGTGCCCCATCCAAATGCAGCAAGAATTTTTCTCCCTTTCTCCTATTTATATACTACGGGCCCATTGAAAATGGTCAGGAAAGAATAAGATACTTTTGTGCAAATGTAAGCAACAGAAGGCAACTTCGAGTTTAAGTATATATATATATTCTGGATCAATATCAACAGATCCTTTTTTTGTTTTTAAAGGATCCAAATTTCAAATAAAAATTCTGAATGTTTAATGGAGAACGAAATTACTTAATATTTTTGGAAAAAGGATTTTTTTTAATACTTTCACTATAAATACATAAAAAAAAAGTTTCAACAAATGTATAAGGGAAATTTACATTTCATATTTTCTTTCACTATAAATATATAAAAAAAAATGTTTCAAAAAATGTATAAGGGAAATTTACATTTTCTTTCATATTGACTTTAAATTATTCTATTGAAAAATTCCTTACATGTATCTTAAAGTATTTATCTTTGAATAATTATTAAAAAATAAAACTCAACTGTTAAAATAAAAATAATTGAATCTTTGAAGTATTTAAAATATTAACAGTACAAAATTAATATAATTATTGAACATTAAGGGACTGTGCAGGGTATTTTGTAGTCGAACTAGTTTCTCAACTAGCGCGGTCTTAGTTGTTTCAGTTTATTTTTGAACTTTTCTGTTGACTTTGTGCTTTCTATTTACGCTTTGCTGTTGTTTGTTGAATTCCAACTGCAATTATGTGAATTTTTACCGTGCACAGCATAAAACATTTTTTTCCCTCACGTTCCTTGGCATTTAGTTTAGTTTTTACTCGTTGGTTGTTTAGCTCTCTCCAGATTTTTGGTTACTCCATACTTAAAGATACTCTATGTGGAAGTCCATACGGATATATATTGAAATATAAGTTGGCCTGCAGAACATTTTACCCGAGCTCAAAGTTAAACAGCACGGGAAAAGTTAACTGAGCCTGAAAGTCAACCAATAAAAGTGCAGGGAAAGGGCAGAGATAGAGGACAGCGAGTTGAAAGAAAAGCGAAAATATTGGGTTGAGGTTACGATAAGAAAACTCTTAGATTTTGTATATTCAGCAAACTTTTTTATTTATTATTTTCAAAGTCTAAGCAGGCTCTGATAACTAACCCGTCGAGCTAAAGCTTGTTTGAAACATTAAAAAATTTCAGTTTACTCATTGAGGTCAACTGAAACAAGTCAAATTTTTTTTAATTTTATAATAGTTTTTATATACATTTTTTTTTTTTAGAAATTTTGAGATATTTTTAACATGAAAGCGGCTAGTTCAAATACCAACGTAAGTAGACGTCTGAAAATGGATTAAAGCCCTGTTTAATTATATTATCTCAATGCAGTGCCAAGATGTGCCCATGCCAGATTCACCGGTGAATCCTCAAGAGCCACAGACTGCTGACAGTTCCCCGACAACGAGCCAAAAGCTTCGAGCCCGAGCTAAGAAGCTGTTAAAGCCAAGTGTTATACGACGTGTTTGCAAAGTACCAAAAGGAAAGCTGAGGAAGGTTCCCAAAAAGACACCCGCCAAGGTTGTGTATACGAACTCACAGTTTGGGCAAGAGCCAGTTCCCTGTGAATCGGGTTGTACCTCTTGCAGTTTGGCCCCTCCCCGACCTAAAGAGGGCAAATTGTCCAAGATGAAACGTCAGTGTACCGAGTGCAAAGAAAAGCATGAATCTGCAAAAAGCAACTTAATTATAACTCTAACTGAAGCTGAGGAACGTGTTATGAAGGAACATCATTGTATCTGCACGGAACATGATGGTCAGCTCTACAAACTGATGGATGACAATAAGGATTTTGATGATCTTAGCTCCCTTCTGCTCGCTTTTCGACAGCAAGCCAGAATGCCACGCCTATCCACTAAACGTAATGTGGGCAACAAGCCAATGGGCAAACGGAAGCGTTGATTTAAGCCTCGAAGCAACAATCTAAATTTAACTATTGTGATAATGGATTTTATGATATTTACTACTGATATTTGACACGCCTAGATAGTAAAAATATAAATATCTTGATCAATTGTTTTATTTTATAATTAAGATGAAAATATCGAGAACTCTAAATTAATCGAGACTCATTTAAACTATGGTACAACTGTTAAGATATTAAGACTGAAGAACGTTGCGATTCGTTAAATGAAAAATAAGGAATACCGATAGATAATAAAGCTGATCAGCTCTGCTAAGTGGAGGTTTAAAAGTATGACATTCTCAGTCTGCTTTTCGCCATGTTTACCTCCACTTCCGGTGCCTGTCACGTAGACTTTTGCAGTTTGCTTTGAGTTTTCAGTTACAAGATTTGGCCGGCCAAGCAATCACCAAATAAAAAAGCGAATGCCTGCCTGGACAGTTGCTGAGCTGAGTTTCAATTTTCACTTAAAACAAAGTTGGCACATGCCGAGAAAAAAAAGTAAAAAAGAAAGAGATGGGGTATAGAGAGACAGAGAGAAAGAGGAGCATAAAAGGAATTTTTGTGGGGCGCTTGGGCGTTAACAAAGCGCGTCTAGCATTTGTTGTTATTCATGTTGTTGTTGGGCTTGTAATCAGAGCAAAGTAAACGTAGACACATGACTCAAAACCTCTCAACCTCACCCTTTCTAGCCAACATTGCCAGTTTAAGCCACCAAGCAGCGACTTACGTGATTTGGCCTCTGCGTTTGCCATTGCACCATATCACGGTTCAAGTCGAGCCAACTAAAGCAAAAACTAAAAAAATGAAAAAGAGAAACAACAGAAATTACGGAAAAGCGAGAAAAGGGGTAGCCAAATATTTTTATGTGTTTGCTTTGTCCTGATGAAAAAGAGAAAATAAAAAAAATATATTTATATAGAAGCAGAAGAAGTATAAGTTTGTGGCTCACGTGACATTTGTTTTGGCAACTGTTTCCTTTTCCTCATTTCAGTGTTGGCAAATCAACAGAACGTACCTGCAATGCAGAAAAATAGAACAATAAAAAAACAACTTGGTTAATGCGAATAAATCGAAGATACAAGAAAACTTAGTTATGAGGCCAAGAATTACCCCATATTGTGAATATTATCTTAAAAACCCTCGATATTATACGATTAGAAAACTTTTTTTTATAATTTTATTTTTCTTTATTATATGTTGCAATTATTATAAATCACTTTTATTGGATGAAAATTTTTGTATTTACATTATATAGTTAATATGTAAGACATTTAATTGAATTCGTGATAATATTCGAAGCAGTGTTAATCCTTGTTTTTACCAGTGAGGATCATTCCGGCCAAAGTCGTAGCCATAGCCAAACCAGCCGTCCGTGTAGAGTGTCGTCTTTGGGGTTACGGGTGCTACCGTGCGCTTTGACTCTGTGGTTGATGGAGCTATATGCTTATCCCAGAACTTCCTAAATGTGCCCTTCTGATGTTCTATATCATATTTGATTCGTCGGCACTCATCCATTCGGCCATTCTTCTTAAATCCATAATCACATTTAGGCGATCGTTGAAGAACTTTTGGTACACACTCCGTTGATTCTTTGTTCCATCGGTAACCCGGAGCACAAGGAGGAAGCAGTGATTGCAGAAAGTCCAACAGTTCCAGTTCCAAGTTTGGTGGTGGTGTATTTGGCATCAAGAGATCCGCATGTTGGGGTGCAGATATACCAGAGTACAATCCCAGTGAACCATCCAAAGTTGCCATTTCTTAACAACTGAACAACTTAATTCATAGAATATTTTTAAATATCAACTAATCTAATCTTATGTGAACCATGCAATAGTACAGTTTAATACTATTAAGTTCAATTTGATTTGCTTGTATCTTTGTGAGAATTGAGATATGGAAATAAATATAATAATAAATGTCTACTTGACTGAAAATAAACTAAACCACACATAACAGTATAGTTAACAGTTTCAACACTTTTAAGCATTATCTCGAAAACAAATAATAAAAAACAAAATTAAAAATATAAATATTGTATATTCTTTCTCTTTCGATTTGTAGAGCATAAGAATGATTAAGAAAACTAGAAAACAAATTTCTTCATCATAGACCCTGTTAGAATATTGGCACAAAATTTGGTAGCTCTAGCTCTTATAGTTAGTGAGATCAGAATGTTAATAAATTTATCTATATCTATGCGCCAATTCTTCCTTCTATTGAGTATAAAAACATAACATTACATGGTACTCACAATCATTCTACTCGCTGTAAAACATTTTAAAGTGCCTCTGATTTTAGTCGCAGCAATAAATTCAATTTTCTGGCTAAATAATCGCTGTAATTAAGAGAAGCCCTCACGCACACTAACACACACACACACACTGATATAGATAACAACAAATCAAACAAACAGAGTTTCATTACATTCTCCTCCTTCTCTCATTTCACTGGTTGCCCAGTTTTTTGGGGCTGTATATTGGCCTAAAGGTCCACGCTTAACAAACCTGTAGAAATGTTCGCATGCCATTAAATTGGCCAACACACGCGTTAATGGCTGCCTGTTGTGTGTGTGTGAGTGAGAGTGTGTTTAGTGTGTTGGTTGTACAGGATGTACACGTGGAGAAGGAGGAGGCTGAGGAGAAGGAGGAGAGTTTGATTGAATCCCTGCCTGGATGTGCCGACATTTCAGAATTACCTTTGCCGGGAGGCAGACTCTGAGTGCGCTTTTAATGAGTGAAATGAAGTAGACTACTTGTCGATTACAAAGTGATTCAACTGATGAGTAAGCGAGCAAAAAATGCGAGGGTGGCTCTTAAAGTGTGTTCCTAAGTAAACGAATATAAACCAAAGATTTCAGTTAGTTACTGAAGGTGCAACTCATGATATAACAATTAATACAATTTTTTTAATGCATTTTTCATTTTCACTGGCATTGAAGAAAGTATGGCTAATAAAAAATTTTATTTACTTGCATTTTATTTTTTGAAAACAATTGAAATTTAAAAAATTAATAATTTTTATATAACGTTAAATAAATATAAAAAAAACTTTATTTAATTGGCAAAATGAAATTACATATTTTAAATTTGGAATTATAAATTATAACTTATATGTTACACAATGTTTATAATCTAATAATTTTAAAAATGTAAAAAATGACTAAAAAGTTAATTTCAAAAATGCTAGTGAAGTGAAACACTTGAAAATTATGATAATGCTCGTTGATAAATACCAAAGTTGTTTAATCATAGCAAATTATCGGCTGTTAAAATTCTTAATAAAATGCAAATTATGTCTAGAATATACACATGATACTAATCTAACGATAAAGTCAATCTTAAACTCAGCGACAACTGCGAAAATCTCTGTCAACATCTGTTGTCAATGCCAAGCGATTGACAATGGCAACTTGAAGGTGTTTTAGATGCAAAAGTGACTGACACTTGGCCAAAGGATAGCGAAGTCATTTTGACTTTTCAATGGGCCAAGTCTCTTTGCCTGTATGTCTGTTTGCTTGTTTGTCTGTTTGCTTGTTTGTCAGTTGCACTTAGAGAGTCGCCTGAAAGCAACTGATTCGTGAAGTGAGCATCCCATCTCCATGTCCACTGATAACAGTTTATCTGAGCTGCAGCAGCTTAGAGTTACCTTTCCGCTTTGAGCATCAAGTTGCCGTCGACTTTACGTTGACTGACTTGACTTTCATTATCATCAAAGCGAAACGGACTTAAGAAAAACGTAAACAAATATCAGTTGTCTTCGTATTTAATAAAGATGATGACTCTCTAGTTTTTTACTTGCCACTTTCATTTTTATGCATTTCGTTAGATGCTGAATCCGAGGCATCGTTTTCAATTACCAAGTTGATGTCTCCGATTGCGAATCGAAAAAGAAAAGCCACTTTAAAATTAATCTACGATAATGATATAGATGTGGAAGTTTTACAAGTCAAATATATAATTATTAAAGGGAGAATATTTATTAAAATATTCTACATTATCTTACTAGTCAAAAACTTTTGTTAACTATTTTATAACAAGATTTATATATAATTTAATTCAATTTCAACTTATTTATACAAAGTGTATATAGTGTGAATATTGATTGTTTTTCAATTGTTTATTGAATTTTGCTATTTTAAAATTAATTAGATAAGCAAAAACACTTATGTAGTTTATTTTGTAAGATGCATAGTACAAATGTCTTGATTTATGTTTAATTTTACTCAATTTCTATTTATTTTTAAAGTTAGCACAAGGCTGCAATAAATTGAACATGAAGCAAAGTTCAAAGCAGCAAACTTTACAACATTTTAGAGTAAATCCCGTTCGGTTTGGATATGTGAATCCACTTAAAGTGCCCCTTAATATACTCGTACACACGCATGACACCTCGGGGCATTACATTTGGCTCATGCGGTGTCCATCAGTTTTATCTATGTAAGTTTTGCTTGGCAATTGCAACATGTTGCAGGCAAGATGAGCATATTGCAGCTTGTTATGTCTCTGCTGCCTCGTCAATTCCCCGCGCTGTGGCAACAACAACAAGGGAAAACTGACAACTCAAAACTAAAGGCAGTGAAAAGAGAATGTAGAATAGAGAATATAGAATGGAGAATGAAGAACTGACAGTTGGCTAAAAGTGAAGGCGGCAAAATGTTGCGGCATTTGCTGCCTGCCATATGACATGATTTCTCAGCTCTGATTCGGCATCAACTTCAGCTCAAGAACTTGCCGCAGGATGACGGCAACGACGGCGACGACGGCGACTGCATGCAAACTGCAGGCAACAACAACAGCAACAAAAAAGAGGGAGCAAACTTTTGCTTATCTGCAGCACAGCCGCAAGCCGTTGCCCAGAATGCGAGCAACAGCAACAGCAACAACTTCTCACCCATCCAGCGAGTGGTGGCAACGTCTTGAGGCATGCTTCCCTTTTTTCCTTCAACTTGCTCGTCCTTGTCCTGTGCCTCAATCCGTTGCACATTGCCATTTCTACACATGGTGCCGCTGTGTGAAGTCGGCTCTTGGCTCCTTGTTTGTGCGTGTTTCATTTTATTTGTTGCACAAAATTGGGTTTTAGTGGAATTTGTGGCAAATGATTTTTGCTGCTGCCGTTACGCTTGCATAAACTTTAATTTAATTTTGCAACACAACGAACAGAACACAACAACTTGGCCAGAGGAAAATGGAAAATCACAGAAAAAAAAGTGAAAATGTAAAGAAAACATGTTTGATTCCATCACAGAGGTTGCTGAAAATTCTCCTTGTAGTTTGAGCTACAAGATTTTGCTCTTTGAAGTGTCGAAAATGATTTAAGAAATAACTTATGTACATTATTTAAGAAAACATTTCATTGTGGAAGGCAGTTGGGTTTTGTTTTTAAGGCTTGTACTCAATTTCCTTTTCAATTACTTGTGTGTGATTCAGAATTCAAAAGACAACTATTCATTTTTTCTAGTAACTTCATTTAATCCATAGCCAAATAAATTCTTAAGTACTTATTCACCTTTTCGGCAAGTTATATTACATGGATCATCAACTCACACACACTGTGAGAAAGGGGGAGAGAGAGAGAGATTGGGTCTTTCACTCTTTAAAAAATGCACAAAAGTGCAATTGACTTGAAAGATGAAAGGCAAAATGGCAAAGGGTGCACATGCCAAGGAAAAAGCCATAAAAATGGCACTCGCACATGCACAGGTGAAAAATTATAGCGTAAAATTCATATTTGATGACTTTTTGATTGCCAGCCCGAAAGCAGTCGCTGCCTCAGCTGCAGCTCCAACTTCAGCCTCATTCTCAGCCTCTTGGTCTGCCTTAGTTGCAGCCACAACTTGAAGGACTGCCTTAGGAGGCGCTGCCACATAATGCAACGAAAAGTGCTTTCAATGCCATCATTGTCAACGTTGTCGTACTCCGCATAATCATCATCATCATCATCATCCTCAGTTGTAGTAGTTGCAGTTGATCCAAAGAAATGCCAAGCACCGGGATTAAGTTGAAGCCAGATTTGGGGCATACACTTCTCGTGGCCGCAGCATCTGCTGCAAATACCTCACAAAACTGACAACAACTTTATGTGTGTGTGTGTACAACATTTGCCCTTTCACATTGCACTGCTTTTCATTTTTCAATAGGTATTTTGTAGAGTTTTGCACTCCCCCGAGCTGTTGCTCTGCGTGTCTTGTTGATGATGTGCTAGAATTTCAATTGTGATGCAAGGCATAAAAATAACTACACGGCGTATACGTAATGTGAACACTTTGACGTTCAGTCGATAAAGTTGAATATGGCACTGCATTTATTATCTTGTCAAATGAATATTTTATTTATTGTTTAAGTTCAAGACGTTAAATTGAAATCGTAGCAAGACTTTTATTGCAGATTTGGAAACGATCGATTTTATCTGTTGTTAATTTTTTTTTTCAATGTGTAGCTCACTAAAATTGGTCAATAATATATTTAATTCATAGAACTACTAAAATTTCTCAACCACATATTTTATTAAAATTAAAATAATAAGTATTTAGTTTATTTCAGAATTTTTATTTATTATTTTTATTTAACTAGATTTGAAAACCTTTGAGTTTAATGATTCATTCATTAAAAAAAAAGTCTCCTTGAGTCTATTAATTCTTTTTGTACTTAACTAAAGTTAGTTAATTTTTTATTTGGGTTAATTTAATCCAAAGCTTTAACTTTAAACGTTACCATAACTACCATTTATAATATTAATGACTTTTTTTTTTGGTTTCACAGAGTAAATATACATACAAAAGTATGTGTACGTGTGTTTGTATGTATAAGCTTGTACCTGGCTTAAAATCCCTGACAATGTGCAATTAATTGTGCAATTTTTTATGAGCAGGCTAATTTCAATTAAGAACCAAAGAGCGAGGTTCCTGAGCGAATCCCCAGTGATGCTAATGTGTAGGCGGCAGGAATGTTGATGACACTAATGCTTACAGTTACAGAGAGAGAGAGAGAGAGAGAGAGAGAGAGAGGCAAAAAGCAGGACTTACATGACACACACCCACACAAACACACACACACACACACATAGCATGTCCATGTCAATGTGTTAATGACTCGACGGCATTGCATAAAACGCGTCGCTAATTTGCATTGTTGTTGGACTCCTGACAGTATGTGTGAGCGTGTGCGTTTGCATGTGTGTGTGTGTGTGGAAGTGTGTGTGTGTAAAGTGGCCGCTGTCAACGCCCGTTTGCTCTTGTGTGTAATCATTTGTGCCAGTTTCGCAATTTTCCTTATGTTCGCCGTCCCTTGGCTTATGTCATACAATTTATATAAACTTTTTACCAACATTTAATGCGCAATTATAAAGCAATGCCTGCCCCCTTACCCGTACCCTTACCACCACCCCACTACCCCGCTATTTCTCACCGGAAGAAAACACTCACAATTTTGTTACACATTGACCTTAATTACGTGAGGTGACAGTACGCACATTGTGACAAGGCCATTCAGTTGACCTTTTAAAGTGGATAATGTATAAATTTTAGATATCGATATATCGATAAGGTGTGTGAACAAAGACGAAATAATTCCAGACCAAATATTTATTATTAAAAGCAACAAATGAAACCGAAACCATTAAGTTTGGAAAATTTGATAGATGATGATTAAAATTTAAATCCAGAATCAATTTAGAGTCCAAATAATGATCAAAATGACATTCCGCTTGAGAATAGGATTTTTTAATGAAGTTATGAGAGATCAAAGTTTTTGAAAAAATGTCAAGGGGTATGTATGCAAAATTTGATGATAGATGGCTTAGTATCGAAGAAATATGAAATTTTCTGGATGATACAAATTTAAATGCAGAATCAATTTAGAGGCCAAATCATGATCAAAATGGTATTCCGCTTGAAAATCGGTTAAGTTTTGATGAATTTATGAGAGATCAAAGTTTTTGAAAAAATTTCAAGGGGTATGTATGCAAAATTTGATGATAGATGGCTTAGTATCGAAGAAATATGAAATTTTCTGGATGATACAAATTTAAATGCAGAATCAATTTAGATGCCAAATCATGATCAAAATGGTATTCCGCTTGAAAATCGGTTAAGTTTTGATGAATTTATGAGAGATCAAAGTTTTCGAAAAAATGTCAAGGGGTATGTATGCAAAATTTGAGGATAGATGGCTTAGTATCGAAGAAATATGAAATTTTCTGGATGATACAAATTTAAATGCAGAATCAATTTATTCCGCTTGAAAATCGGTTAAGTTTTGATGAAGTTATGAGAGATCAAAGTTTTTGAAAAAATGTCAAGGGGTATGTATGCAAAATTTGAGGATAGTAGGCTTAGTATCGAAAAAATATGAAGTTTTCTGGATGAAACAAATTTACATGCAGAATCAATTTAGAGGCCAAATCATGATCAAAATGGTATTCCGCTTGAAAATCGGTTAAGTTTTGATGAATTTATGAGAGATCAAAGTTTTTGAAAAAATGTCAAGGGGTATGTATGCAAAATTTGATGATAGATGGCTTAGTATCGAAAAAATATGAAGTTTTCTGGATGATACAAATTTACATGCAGAATCAATTTAGAGGCCAAATCATGATCAAAATGGTATTCCGCTTGAAAATCGGTTAAGTTTTGATGAATTTATGAGAGGTCAAAGTTTTTGAAAAAATGTCAAATTTGATGATAGATGGCTTAGTATCGAAAAAATATGAAATTTTCTGGATGATACAAATTTAAATGCAGAATCAATTAAGAGGCCAAATCATGATCAAAATGATATTCCGCTTGAAAATCGGTTAAGTTTTGATGAAGTTATGAGAGATCAAAGTTTTTGAAAAAATGTCAAGGGGTATGTATGCAAAATTTGATGATAGATGGCTTAGTATCGAAAAAATATGAAGTTTTCTGGATGATACAAATTTACATGCAGAATCAATAAAGAGGCCAAATCATGATCAAAATGATATTCCGCTTGAAAATCGGTTAAGTTTTGATAAAGTTATGAGAGATCAAAGTTTTTGAAAAAATGTCAAGGGGTATGTATGCAAAATTTGATGATAGATGGCTTAGTATCGAAGAAATATGAAATTTTCTGGATGATACAAATTTAAATGCAGAATCAATTAAGATGCCAAATCATAATCAAAATGGTATTCCGCTTGAAAATCGGTTAAGTTTTGATGAAGTTATAAGAGATCAAAGTTTTTGAAAAAATGTCAAGGGGTATGTATGGAAAATTGGATGATAGATGACTTAGTATCGAAAAAATATCAAATTTTTTAGATGATACAAATTTAAATGCAGAATAAATAAAGATGCCAAATCATGCTCAAAAGGACAATCCGCTTGAAAATCGGTTAAGTTTTGATGAAGTTATGAGAGATCAAACTTTTTGAAAAAATGTCAAGGGGTATGTATGGAAAATTTGATGATAGATGGCTTAGAATCGAAAAAATATCAAAAAATGATACAAATTTAAATGCAGAATGAATTAAGAGGCCAAATCATGCTCAAAATGACATTCCGCTTGAAAATCGGTTAAGTTTTGAATCGAAAAAATATCAAATTTTTTAGATGATACAAATTTAAATGCAGAATCAATTTAGAAGCCAAATTATGACCAAAATAACATTCGCTTTAAAATCGGGTCAGTTTTCTTTAAGTTATGACAGTTGGAAGTTTGTCAACTCTTTGAACTAGCAACTTTACCACGACCGAACCGGTACAAACGTTTCGGTTTTCGGTTCGTGAAAGAGAATTAATTTCGATGACAGTTTCGGTTCCGGTACTTAAAATGAAAGTGTTAATTCGGTTAACGGTTCCGATACCGGTTACAGTGTTATTCCCTAACTAAAAATAATTATGACGTTATTCAAAAGGTATTAGTATTTCTTGTTGATTTCTAAGAAATATTTCATAATCATTTCTTTTTTCTATTTTTAATATTAATAAATTTATCGATATCTCGTGTTTCGTTAAACGTTCGATACGCTTAAAAAAGCAAAGGAAAATCTTCTCATTCTAACCGCACTTCCGTTTTTGTTTCCTTACAATGTCACACGCTCATGAATCTCAAACTGAGCTAAGTCCGTTGGATCGAGTAGGAGAGAAAAGAGAGGGGAGAGTGGGGAGTGGGGAGTGGGTAGGGCGTAGGGAGTTGGCTTGACGACAACAATTCCAGCGATTTTTATATGCCATTTGGCGATTTTACAACTTAGCTGGCGCCTGCCTTATGCCAAACCCAAACCAACTGTGGCGCGCTCGTCATCGTCATCGCATCGCAGTCTCAGTCGGTGTCATTCTCCGGCGCCATGTTGGCCAAATCCCAGCTAGACTCAGACCAGGTTCTCGTCTCTGTGTGTGTGCGTGTGTGTGTGTTGAGGTCGCGTGCTGTGCTCGTGATGGCAGTCGCCAAAATGGCGTTGCGTGCTGCCACAAAATGTTTGTTAAAAATTTCTGCGAGCTAACTAAATAAAATTCGAGTAATACATGTATATATACTATATAACATATATACTCGTACTACGAAACGTGGAACGAGTCGACGTATTAGCAAACACACATAGAAAATTTGTATGCGTCACAGTTAGAGACAAATCCAGTGACAGCGAACAAAGTCATTTGGTGCTAAACAAAAATCATAAAAAGATTTATGGCGCTTTCAAGGCAACAGAATCGGAGACAACATGGAGTCGAAGACGGGAATGACATCGACATCAAGGCATAAAAGTCGAACCAAGCGCCAAAACTGCGTGCGAAAAGTGCTTTTGTGTTTCGTTTGTTTGTTTGTTTGTTTGTGAAAAACAGGCAAAGTTGATAACTAAAATGGCATTAAGGAAATGGATAAAGTTCAGCAGTAAATGGCCATAAATCGAATGGATCGAATGGACTGCAAAGCAGTTGAGGTGATGACTGCTGATAGTTAATGAGGCGTGTGTGTCTTAGTCATGGAATGACATTGAAACTCTGCACAGAAACGCACAACATTAGCTCCAATGTGACCTGTCAATCAAACAAATTGTCACATATATTCATAGCAAAAAATACAAATTATTTTATATATTATTGTAGCTTAGAATAAATTATAAACAACGCTATTTATATTTTTATTTTATATGTTAAATACTGAATTTCAAATCTTATAGGAACTTCTGCTTAGCTACCATTTAAAATAAAGTTATAAATTAAATTTTTAAATTAACAAATAAATTATATAATATGTCTCAGCTATGTTGTGTAAAAATTTATATGTTAAATACTGAATTTCAAATCTTATGGGAACTTCTGCTTAGCTACCATTTAAAATGAAGCTATAAATTAAGATTTTAAATTAACAAATAAATTATATAATTTGTCTCAGCTATGTTGTGTAAAAATTTCATCCTCCTAGTTCTTATGGTTTGGGCTGTGTAATGATCAGTCAGTGAATAATTGAGTCAGGACAAAGAGACAATATATATATAGATACCATATTAAATTTAAAACTGATAAGTTGAGAAAATTTAAGCTCTGGTTCTCAGCCTTTGTGTCAGGTGGCAGAAGCTAGTTGCATGCCTTGCTGCACCTGTACATTTTGATAGATGCTTCGATTTCAGAAAAAAATCTGAAATCGTGTAACTTGCCACTGTTGGCCCTATTCTGCAATTTTCCAGTCCGTCTGTGGTGTGAAAGGTCAGTGTGAAAAATATGTCAAAATGCCAGTCAAATCGAAATGCTTCACAACGCATCGATTGGCATCGAGGGTGTCAGCCTGTTGCCTGGGAACATGCCACAAATCCATCATCACGCTGCCAGCAGCTGTAGACATTCTTTTGGCTTTTGGGTTTTGGTCTTTGGATGTCGGCTTTGGTTTTGATTGTCGAGTAAGCAAATTTATTGGTTGCCTGCTAATTAAACTCGCCTCCAGAGCGGTAGCAACTCAATAAATTAAACGCACGTTGGCCAAAAGTTCATAAATTAAGACTATGGCGCCTGCAGTTGCCTTTCGCTAATTGTTGTTGTTGTTGTTGTTGTTGCAACAGCAGCAGCCAACAACAAAAGCAAACAAAAACAATTATGAGCTCAAAAAAATAGAAACAAGAATACAAAAGAAAGACCCAAAATCGAAGCTCAGCTATAAAGATACTCTGTACAAACATTAATGAATTATGTATTTAAGAATTTAAAAATAATTTTAAATATCTGTAGCAAATTGATCTATTGATCATACATGTTTTCATATACTGTTTTAGATAAATGTCTTCATACTTTCCCTTTTCACTAAGCCTGTTTCTATTTCTAATTTTCCCGCACAGGGTAGACCCTAAAAAGGGAGGCATTGAGCATAATTTACCACGCCGGAAGTCGCCACGGATGCCGAGAGTTAAATGCGGCGGCTGTTCCAACAATCTCTACCCGTGCCACGCCCCGTCTCGGCTATCCTCATTTTGTAGCGCCCATAAGTAGGCTATAGTAAACGTAAAGTTGCACTTTGTTATTGTCTGCTTGCTGGGCGCATTGTTTGCTGTTTTCCTTTTATTTTTATTTTTTTTTGTTTACTTTTTTGTTGAGGCCTGGCACAAAATTTTATTGTTACACAAAGTTTCCAATTGCACACAATGAAAATAGGCAGAGAGTGTGAAGGGAAGATGCAGTGAGAGAGAGAGAGTGAAAAGTCCTCTGTTGGTTCTGCCACTGCCAAAAAGTTTACGCCCACTGGCCACGCCTTGTGCAACGCCTCAAAAGTTTCGGGCGCACAATTGCAAATGCATTAAAACAATGAAATTTTGCTATATTGAGCATGGATTGCGTTCCACTAGTATCCCGTTTTCTTTTGTGTCCCTTAAATCTGTTTGGCGTTTCCAGCGACTCGCAAGTGGCATGTGGCATGGTCTACAGGAGCCACTGGAAGCTAGAAATATGACGTTATTTACTAGTGATCGTCAGCTGATCGACTCAAAGATTTGGGATACCCAAATTGGCTAAAGTTTGTGGTAGTATTTGTAATTTTTCTATATGTATTTAAATGATATGACAGCAGTGAAGTGTTGGCATATTTGAGAATAAGATAGATCTGATTGGGATTTTAATAGAGTAAATACCTATATTTATCTATGCCTTTAGAATTTTTTATTAAAATCAAGGGATTTGATTACCAGTTCAACGATTAAAATACGCTGCCAGTTGACAACAGTTGTAAGAGAATCTAAAGCTGGAAACAACTTGAACAGCATCAGCTCAGTGGCCCAAAAAGAAAACACAACCACCAGCTACCGCCTACAGGGTACACATATTGTGGTCATATGCAAATCCGAAAACCGGCAATGTAAGGGAGCAGTAGCAGCTTCTTTTACAGCGAAGTTGAAGCAGCAGGAGGAGTAGGAGAAAAAGCTAAAGCGGATGAGGGTTGCGGGTTTCGGGTTTCGGATTTCATATGTATGCGCATGAAATTAACACCATGCAGCGTGTGGCATGTGTGAGCGTACTCCTAGATGCAGATGCAGATACAGATACAGATGGGTAGACAGTGAGTAAGACAGAGAGGGAAGGAATGGATAGACAGCTAGTCGAAATGCAAATGCAAATTGCATTTGTTTGCGTTGTGTCATTTGTCGCTTGGTTGCTCTGAGGATGCGTAACTCCAGCTAGAGATCTCGTACATTCAAATGCGACAACTTGTTACAAAATTCATAAACTTATGAAATATACATCACACCGAGTCAGATTCACAACCACACCAACACTCAAACTTTGACTCAGACTCAGTCTCATACACAGACAATTTGCCATGCAGCTCATTTTATTGACTCAGATGCCAAATGTGAGAGTAGTTCTTAAATGAATTTGCAGCTTAAGATAATTTATATTTTATTGAAGGTCACTCAGTAGGCTAAATCAGACTAATGACAATTGGCCTACTTGGATATTTTTAAAATTCAAATGGACAATGGTATCAGTTTAATAGATTTCGAGTAATTTCCACGGAAGGACTATTTTTAAAAATAACAAAAAATTGCAGCTCAGTTGTTGAGAACTAAAATATAAAAAGAAATATAGTTATGTTTGAAAGTTAAATATAGAAATCAAACATATATTGTGTGTCTACTCCATAGTACTTAATATAAATACAAATTTAAATTGATCTTAGTGAGCCGAGCATTTGAAAATGAGTACCTTAGGAACTCAACCTTAAACTTTCCTCATTCGTTTCCTACTGCTCGGACGAGAAACAACATTAAAATTTAACATATAAAATTTATTTAATAATACTTTGGTAATTTAAATGTTTTTTAATTTTACAATTTTGTTTTCTTTTTGTTCTAATATCCCGTTTAGTATTTAGTATTCCATAGAATTCAAAAATGGGCGATGAAGCAGCAGCAACCCCATCACCAGCACCCCCAAAGACCACCACTTCGGGTGCCCATGCGGTCCTCCATGCCAACGCTTGGCTAACTGCAGCCGCCGTTGCCGCCTATTCGACCCGTGCCTTGTGGTTGAAGATGAGGAAGTTGTTGGGCGCAGACAGGTCTGCGAAGAATGAAGACTGTGCGGAACCCGAGGAGATGCCAAATTCCATGAAAACAGTTACTGATGTTTTGGATGAAGTGGAATGTGAATTTGAGGCACCACATCCACCTGGACTTATTCAAACACAGGCCGTTAACATAAATCCTATTTAGCTAATGCAACGCACACACACACAGGAAGACAATTTCACACTTACACACACGATAATTGTATGTTAACCAGACACGGAAGACATTAACCAAGAAGAGTCGGAGGACGTTGGAATTCTTGCGACTTTAGGGGGGTCGCAAGACATTTGAAACGCTATATCATACACATTCCTTTGCTGTTGCCTAGTTTAAATGTTTGTAGTTTGTGCTATGATGACAAGTGAGGTGCATAACATCATCAAAATTGATCGAAATTAAAAATTGTATAAAAAATAAATATCTAGTTTTTATTTTTACATCGCAGAGCTGACTTATAGGCTATTTCCACCACCACTCACATTTGGCACATTTGCTCACATTTGAATGTGTCAGATTTTTGGCTATCCACGACCAAATGTGAAACTGTTAAGGCAATTTCTATTCACTCGATTTAATTAAGCAGTTCGATTTCTGAGCGAAAATTATAAAATGCTGAAAAAATTACATTTTCATTTTTATTTTGCAATTATAATTTTGTGCCAAAACAGCTGGTTAAAGTGATAATTGCATTTATTTCACGAGCTTATCGATAAACATCGCATGCTCGATAAAAAAAAAAATGCTGAAATTAGCCGGGGCGAATGGCAAAAAATCTTCACATTCATTATGAATGAGCCGAAATGATAATTCGTCGTGAAAATGGCGTCGAATGAGCCAAATGTGCTGTCGTGGAAAAAGGCTATTATTCTATGACAGCTATACGATGTATTCTATCAACATTTGGTTCAGATAAGACGCGAGCAAATCTACAAATATTTGATATGATTGACCGCTTGTTTCATTGATATAGTTGCCCAATTTGAACCAAATTTGGAAAGGATGTATAAGACCAAATGAAATGCATATTCTGTCAGATTATTTGTGATATCTTAAAAATCAACGATTTTTATACTAAAACTTGACTTTCGACTTTCCGATCGTTCCTATGGCATCTATATAATAAAGTGGACCGACTTAAGCCAAATTTGATCAAAATCGGTTTTCTGGTCCGCGATGAGAAGCATTAAAAGGTGAGATTTTCGACCGATCGTTCCTATGGCAGCTATATAATATAGTTGAGCGATTTGAACCATTTTCGCGGGAAGGGATCGGTATATACTTAATGAGGTCTTCACCGCCTGCTTAAATTTCAACATTTTTACATCAAAAAATTTTGATATTTGAATAAAAAAAATTCATCTTAGCATGCGGCGGTCGAAAAAAAGTGTGACCTATGGGTTTGCTCTACAAATATTTTCATTATCAACCAGCACTTCAGTCTGAAAGCAACACAAGAAATTTATCAAGTTTATTAAACAATTTAAAAAAAGTTTTCAAATTTATTATACTATTCTAAGTAAGTAAATATTCTTGGCAAAAATATGCAATTAATATAATAATATAATATATTTTACAATTTCTGAAAAAATGAAGACTACAAGAATATTAATAACTTTCCTTCCATAGTATTCAAGAATGGGCGAAGAAGGAGCAGCAACCCCATCACCAGCACCACCAAAGACAACCACATCAGGTGCCCAGGCACTCTTCCAGACCAATGCTTGGCTAACTGCAGCTGCAGTTGCCGTCTATACCACTAAGGCTTTGTGGGTAAAGCTCCGAGAGATGGGATTTGGAAAGGAAAAGAAGGAAGACAATAAGGAGGGTGCCAATACAGATTCCAATACTGAACACGCTAATGCAAATCTAGTTGATGACTCGTTTCCAGAGGATCTGGATCAGGAAATCGATCAGCCGCAGTCCAAATTGCACTCGCAGTTGCAACTGAATAATGTTGAAGTATCCTAGGTCCAGCATGGGTAACAAGATGAGGACACCGTTTGATGAATTGCATTTTGCAAAAAATGCCAAATTTTTTTTGTTTTCAAAATTTTAATTTATTGGTTTCTGCTACGGTTTCATGTGATTTTTGTCTCATATGAATAAAAAGTAAATAATGGCGCAACAAAATTATTGCCCTTTTTCACTGTGGTTATTAATTAGCAATCGATAAGTAACTAACTGTTAAGGAGGTAAAATAAATGCTATATTTAGTTTTTAATTTGGATTGCCAATAAATACTCTTGTTTAACTATTTATATGATGCGTATATTAAAAATGGGTATTGCTGGGGAGAAAATGTATGTGATACAAAGAAGTCGTTTGCTAGCCTTATTAGTAAATACGGATCATGATCGGAAAGCCGACAATTAAAGTTGACCCCCAAGGCTGTAAACCATATTTCCGCTTCAATTGAAAGAATGGGAATTAAACTTATCAGAAATGTTACTTTGCAGAGTTCTACGTGTTTGGTTGAGATATTTCTAGAATAGAAAAAAAATGATGTATAAGAAACCTTAATTTTCGATCGACATGTGACATATTTACTGCCTGCAGCAAAAAAACGGGCCTGAACCAATCTTCTTCGAGATAGCTCCAAAACTGATAGATAAATATAATTTACGATGCCTTTTTGACAAAATTATAATACCGCGTCTACAAGGGTATAAATAAAAGTCTACAGCAAAATAAATTTAAGGTTATCTTAAATCTGTTACAGTGTATTTCGTATTTTTTAATTTAATGGAGTAGGCAACTAAAGACAAGTCAGTCTGTGACTATGACGGAAAGTGCTAAGCCAGTTGCGTCTGTTTTTTTAATTATTCGAAACGAATTTTTATTGTGTAATTTCTTGACCAAAGATTTTCATTCTCATTCAGAACTCCGATCTGAAAGTAACACTAAAAATTTTAACAAATTTATTCTACTATTATAAGTAAGTATACAATTTCTGAACAAATTTGAAACAATTAAAATTAAAAAAAAAAAACAAAAAAAAAGGAAAAAATCTTTGAATTGTGTCTCGTTTGCTTTAAATAAATTTTCTTCCATAGTATTCAACAATGGGCGAAGAAGGAGCAGCAACCCCATCACCAGCACCCCCAAAGACAACCACATCAGGTGCCCAGGCACTCTTCCAGACCAATGCTTGGCTAACTGCAGCCGCAGTTGCCGTCTATACCACTAAGGCTTTGTGGGTGAAGCTACGAGAGTTGGGATTTGGAAAGGAAAAGAGTGCCGATGCCAATGCCGATAAGATGGGTGATCGAGATGCTCAGAATAATTCAATTGATCAAATTATGTCGGAAGATTCCCTGGATTTAAAGCAGGAAACCGGCCAAATGCAGCTCCAATCTCAATCGCAGCTTCCGTCGATGGACCTTGACGTTTTCTAGGCCATTAAAAGGGAACAGGATGAGGACACAGCCAAATATTGTTAAATTTTCCTTAGCACGGTTTGCTAATTATTTTTCTTTCAAAATTTGTACTTAATTCATTTTTCATGTGGTACAAAAATAAATACATTGGGGTCAACAAAAAGAAACTGTGCAATTTGTGTAATGAAGACTCTTCTAACAGCACGTACTCATGCTCGAGTACTTGTTTTTACATAATCTCTGTTTAATATATTTACCATCAATAATTTGTTTACAGCGAAGAAGCCGGCAAAGAGAAAAGCAAACGAAAAACGCGTCAAATGAATGTACAAAAGCAATATCACAAGGTATGTTTAAGATGTCAGATGAAGACATGACTGAATCTGTTAACAGAGAAGACTAACCAAATGGTGTGTGTGGTATGGCTGATGATAATGACAAGGCAAATAGGAATACGCTAAGAGTTTGTGGCCCGGTTGGGCTCTGTTGCAAATCTGTAAATATATGTTGAGCGTTGACTCGATGGCCGGACAAACATAAATATTATTTCCCATTGCATTTTCATTGATTTGTAACACATTTGGCAACCGGTTGACACCTCATCAATTTCAGCTCTCGGCTCGGCTTAGCCTCAGCAAAGCAAAGCCGAAAGCACCATCAATCAATCAAATTCGCAAACGCACGGTGCGTCATTATGTCACGGCAGTGTGGCAAAAACGCCACAAAATCGCAGCCAACGGCAATGGAAAATGGGAAATTGGAGCACATGCAACGAGCCGGTTACAATGTTTGTTTCCATTTCATTCCATTCCCGTTACCCGTTTCCCGTTACAGTTCCCACAACTCTTGTGCCGTCTCTCGGTTGCGTGTTTGTCAATCTTTTCAGTTCTACGGAGAGAAGTAGAAAGCTAATGAATGCAGCTGTCAATTAGTCATGTGCGATGGTCTGTCAACATTCGATCGATTTGCATTTAAAGTGAATACATAAACTGTATTGAAAAACATCCAAAATTCACAGCCTACTAATCGAATATATACAATTAAAAATTTATTTGTCAGTTTTTGTATTAAAAATACATTTTTTGTTGACATATTTTGTTGTAGAAAAAATATAGAAATTATTTAAAGGGAAGATATCAATTAATCGGTGAGCCAAGATGTCTGACGACGGTGGATTGATCGCAATGACCGAAGCAATTCCAAATTCAAGCATCATTTCAGTTTCTCTTGACGTATGTCTGATTGCACCTACTATAATTCTAGGTTTGTGGCAGACGCTGTGTGTGATGAAGAAGATGATAGTTTCGAAAATTTAGACATGTTGCATTTGCTACTTTTCTATTTACACAAAAAAACTTTGATGAATATATAAATTTTTAAGAGTAAATAAAATGAACTTTTTGTGTCTGTATTTTATAGCGATTAATAATTTAACAGGTTATTTTTAGATTTTATAGCCTTATAAATGGTAGCGCAACTAAGTGCTAAAAGATTTGCAGAAGGCTTTTTTTATTACTGACAATTATCAATCTGTTTTATAATATGCAATACAATTTTAATTCAATATTTCGCACTTTTTAATTACAGCTAAAAATGGCACAGTTATCGCTGCCTTCTTACATTTACTGACTGAGTGGTAATTGTTGTTGCTTTTCCTATTACTTGCTTTTCTTTTTGCTGTCGTTGTTGTTGCTGTTGCTGCTGCTGTTGCGGTTGTTGTACCCGGTGTAATTATGCTACCAACGATTTCATAACACGCCGCAAACGTGTTGACGCTGAACGCTCTAAAAACCAAAGCTCCAGCGAATCAACAACAAATTTTTTGCTATATTTCTTTTTTTTTCCAGCTTTTTCAATTTTTGTGTTTTAATTTTCGCTTTATACCCTATTATTTGTGCGTTATTTGTAATTACAGCAGAAATTGCAAAAGCTGTAAACCTAATTTTAATACATTGTTCAATGATAAAATAAAATAAATATTATATAAAATAAATATTTTAAATTATCATACATTGGTTTTATTCTTAATCAATTAATAATGTATATTAAAAAATTATATTTATTAATCTATGTATTTAATTTCAACTAATTATAATTACAGGAGAAATGGCAAAAGCTGAGAACCTAATTTTAATACATTTTTCGATGATAAAATAAAATAAATATTATATACAATAAATATTTTAAACTATCATACATTGGTATTATTCTTAATCAATTGATAATGTATATTAATAAATAATATGCATTTATCTATGTATGCAATTTTTAACTAACTATAATCAACTATAAAATTTTAAACTAAAATAAAATAAAATGAAATATTTTAATAGCACAGTTAACATTTAAAATTAGATACTAGACATACCTACTGAAATTAACAATATTCTAGTTTGTATTAATAATATTCTTAAATATTAAATTAAATACTTTATTACAGGGTATAACGCAGTGTAATTCAAGTTTTTTTATAAGTTTTTATGCAGTCAGATCAATTTCCTTGACGTCTTTTCCTCAACTTTTCCATTTTATTTTTTTTCATTTTGATTTAATATTGCTTTCGTTACAATCTGCCACACATACACGCACACACACAGACACACACACTCTAAAACACACACTTACACACATAATAAACGCGCTTTTGGCATAATTACTGGAGCCTGTGGCAGCAGCACAATCAATAATTATGATGTCAGTCTGGCTGTTGTTGTTGCTATTGCCAGTGCACTTGCTGTTATCGTCATCGACAGCCTCGATAATGTGCAGTTAAAACTGGGCGAGGCCAGGCCCCGAATAACGCTTTCAGACATCGACTTCGACATCGACTTCCACTTCGACGTTGACGTCGACGTCGACTTCGACTTCGGTCTCATGTAATATTTGCCCGCAATTATTGCGAGACGCCAGAGTCAATTTTGTTGTTGCGGTTGCATGTTGCAAAATGCGCATTTCGCTTTCGCTTTCAGTGGCAGCCAGAGCTAAGCCAGTTAGGCATTACTTTTCTTCATGCGGATCGCATTTAATTGTGAGTCATTTGTAGCGACATCGACCGCAGCGGATGCAATTCACATGAAATGCCTGTGGATATGGTCATATATAGGAGATCGGGGAAATGGGGGAATATACACATACATTTTGGGGGTAAGCAAACACTGTCGATCTGGTTGTCACGCCTCAAATGTGTAGCTACAACAATTTGTCGTTGTCTGTTGTTATCTGCATTTTTCGACAGGCGTTTGACCATATTATTCCCCATTCTATGACTACATTTGGCAAGAGCATTTTATGGCCATCGATTAAGTTGGGAGACACTGAAAACTAGTTTCAGCTTCAAATCGCATTGATTTAGGCACAAACAGTTAACAAATGTCGCATACAGATTACATAAGTTAATCCAAACTTAATACTATTAACTATTCGAACGGAAAACTAAAGAAGTAAATGTATTTTATAAAAACAAATTAATACGTTTAAAGCACAAATGTTAATATAATTTTATATTAATAAGCTTAAAGAACAAAGCAGCCCCACGACATATTTTGTATTATTAATATGCGCAGTGTATGAAAAGTTTTTCGTTTAAAGTTTTAATAATACGGAAATGCACACACACACACACAAGCGCAATCTCATGTCACCCTGTGCCATCATTTGAGCTACAAGCAGAAAACAAATGAGCAAAGGATTAAAAAAGTTGGTCTCTTTCTGCCATCCTTTTTAAACTTCTTGGCTTCTGAATTCAATTTAAATTTAATTACTTCAAAATTTGCAACTTTTGACACACATTTTGTGGGCTAATGAGCCAAGACTTGTGCCAGCCAAGACGTTGTCAATAAGCTTGGCAATCTGTCAGTCACTCAGTCAGTGCTTTGTTCATGATATTATTTTGTATTTAGCATAATTTATGCGCACTGTCTGCAACTTATGTAAATGTATTTATTACAGTGTATGAGTCGATGGCATTTCCTCAAATGGCCCAAGGCGCATTGTCGCCGCCTTTAATCAGATCAGCATTATTAGCATTGAGAGCAACAACAATAACAAAAACAACTAGAGGATATAAATCCTTTTTCCCCATCAAGCATCAAGTCATAAAGCACGTTTTAGACCCTCTCCTGTTCTCAACTCCCGCTCCAATTCAATCCTTCACTCAACCCAGTGGCAATTGCCTTTGAGCTGATGTTTGAATCAGTTTCATTGGCTGTTACGAGTAGTTTCCCCCCTCTTTTCCATATTCTCATTCTCATTGTTATTGTTATTGTTGCTTAATATTAATCTGATTGCTGTTGGCATAATCTATTCCTCTGTGTGTTATGTGAAAAGTGTTTTGTCAACTCTTTAGAATCATTAGCAATTATTATGTTAATCTGATTTAGTTAGAAAATATATTATATATAATTATGCGAAGTTGTAACGTTTTTCAAATGATTTAAAAGACTTTGCACAAGTTGTTTGAGAGATTGCAGCAAATCTTTAAATTAAATGTAGAGGGATTGAAACAATTTGATTGTAATTCAGCCGAGCTCATGACTTATTGAATTAAAACATAGGAAGCAGAAACTTTAAGAGCAAAGCGAATTACAAGCTAACCCCAAGTTAACCTCAAGCCCAAAATGCCAACACGGCGACAGCCAAGACAGGGGATAAGAAGCTGAGGCAGGAACAGGACGAAGGCAAAGTGTGAAAATGGCAAAAGTGCCAGGCGCTACCGGAAGGAATCAAAAGACGCAGTCGAGTCGTCGCGACGGCCGTGTAGCATGTTGGGATCGTCTAGAAACTTACAAACATGACATTAAATGTTGCCCGTGCGTCCCAGACAGCAAAAGGAGTCGAAAAAGAAGCAGGAGCAGCCAAGACAGGCGAAATCAAGACAAAAAAAAAAAAACAGGTGAACAACGCACTGCAGCTAAGTAAAAGTTTTGCCAAGCAGACTGAGGAGTTTCTTTCTCTTATTTTCTTTTTTTTTCCTGGCTGAATATGCAAGTTGCGCATACGCCACATGGGTCCAGGTCAGACTAGGAGCACATCGTTGGCTACCTATGGGAATTTCATTTGTTGTTCATTTTTAAGCAGCTCGCGATTTGAATTTTCTTTCGCATTTATATGCAGCTTTATGAGCAATAACAGCAACAACAGCAACGAGAGAATCTCATGAGCAGTGCCGCAGTAAATTTACACAATGAAATCTTAAGCGCTCCCCTGAGGGGCTCAGGAACTTAGCCAAAGCAGGCAAAAGTTTTGCAGACACACACACCATTGTATATACACACACACACACACAGGTACCCACTGTATTGAGCAGTGCACACTTGACTCCAGCACTTGAACAATGCCACATTTGTATGCCTCCCAAAACACACATATGTTATAAACCAAACCTGCCGCATGGATTCAAGAGTCGCTCGCCATTTGACCGGAAGTTCGACAAAGTTCAAATTATACACACACACACACACACACATATAGAGCATAAGTCGTATGCGTGTGCGTATGCGTGTGTATGCGTTGTGTATGTGTGTTGTGGGTGGTTGCGTATGTGGCCTGTTATTCATTCGTTTTTGCAAATAAATGAACCGTATACTAAAACAAACAAATTCAATTGAATCACTCTCCTGGGCATTACAATTGAATGTGCCCAGCGAGCAAAACTCAATAGAAAACTCTATCGAACGGGATTTGCCGACGTCGCGTCGTCTGCTCTCGAATTTTCTTTGTTTTTCTCTCTCTCTGTGTGTGTGTAGATTTTGCTGTCCGCCCAGCAAGCACAAAATCTAATGAAAATGTTCAATTTGATGTAAAAAAAAAAAAAATCCAAAAAATACAAATAGAATTCATGTTCAGGCACAAAATCTTCCAAAAATTGAACACACACACACACAATTGTTATTGGGCAACTGACTGCACTTGGCTGATTGGAACTTTGGACTGTTTTGTTGAATCAAGGGCAACATTTCAGTTGAATATAATATCATTTAAATTGTTTGAAATATTCTTAAGGTATTTCGGAATTTACATCCGACTAATTGAAACTGTTTACTGGCAGGGCAATAAACAAATTAACTTTATTGCTTACTTTCAATAAACTGACTTTAATAAACTACCTATTCATGAATCAGTCTAAGACGAAAACAAAACTTCAAACTAAAACCAAACAAATTTCCTGGGTTTTGTGAAAGGTTTTTCCTGGCTTCGGTTTGATTAGAAACACACCCACTCATTTATTATCCAAGACTATTTTGATACTAGTTTTGGCATTTTTACGGCAATTTTATGATATTTGTGTTGGTTGTTTTTTTTTCGACTTTTTACTGGCTGGCAATAACAATCAAACAATCGCCTATTGAGCTGAGCTCATCAGCTGGCTGGCAAAGACAACACCGCACCCTTACCTTGACGGACAGCTGCCACGTTGTGGCAAGCTCTTGAGTTGCCGCCGTCTCTTTCATCAGCTGTCAGACCAGGAAGCACAAGCAAGAGTCGGACCTCTGTTTGGACCTGCCGTTGTGGTCAGGCTGGTATTAAGTATTATGCATTTATCAAATGAAAATCATACAAAATTTGACAGAAAATTACACGATGAAAAGCCGCCCACTTAGTGTTGGCTTTGTGCAAAAAAAGAAACACAAAATGCACAAATTGAAAACGTTGGTTAAATGTGATGGACTGAAACTCACCCTATACTTTCAACGGTGTACAAAATTAACTTAAAATTCCTTGCTTAAATCATAATGGACTATGATCAATTGATATAAGCTGAATTGTGTTTGCCAGCATATTCCATTTTGTGCATTAGTAAATACAGGGTATTAAACGGCAACAACAATTGCATTGGTCATTTGAATTTCAGTTGATTTTGTTATTTTACTTAGCCAACGGGGCGTATACGCAACGCTCGAAATTAGTCAAAAACAGAGAGGGCTTAGACAAATGGCCAGTGCAGAGTTTTGGCGAAATGAGCAATTTATTTAATGATGATTTGCATGGTGCACAATCCAAGGAGGAACTTTGTATGTAGTAGTTGTGAATGCCATTTCTTGTAATTGCAGTAAATTTACAGCTGAATGTTTGAGTAAGTGACCTGACCAAATGATCGACTTTTTATGAACCACAACAATCAACTGAGCATTTTCGGCACTTCCTTATTCGAGAGCTTATTAAACTGACACAGCTTGCGGTTGTTAATACCCATATTATAGTTACACACCTTTTCACTTTAAGTGCAACTCTTAGGACCAGAAATAAATGCCAGTTGATCATCAAACATAAAACTTTTAATGATTATGGGAGGCACATACAGCACGTAATAATTAAAAGCATAAATGGTCATCAATTGGGTAATGTCTGAGTACGAGAAATTAACAATTTTATTAACTGTGCATCATTGCAACGTTTTCTACTTATGACATAACTTAATCAGCTTAAGATGACATGTGATTCGTCTGCCTTCTACATTTCAAACTCATCTTCACACACGCAATCACAATGTGTCCATATAATAATAATAGTAAAAACTAAAAAGCTAACTGAACTGCAATCAGAGCTGACGTTGTCCAAGTCCAAAATGCATCAAATGTCCAAATCAAAAACCAAATATTAGCTAGGCAGTCGCCGCAAGAGAAGTTGCAAAAATGTTTTCACTTCACTGACTTTTCTGGCTCCATGCAATTTTCGCACTCAAGTGGAGTAATTTGCGGTCGTTGTTTGGATTGGCTTCCACCACTTGACGCCACCTCCCCATCCATCTATCAGAGTTTTCGCTTTTGACGGCACGGCCAATCGAAAGTTGAACAAGTCCATTTCGAGGCTGTATCGGACACATATTGTGCGCCTCCAACTCTGAGCCTGAGCCCGAATCTGTGTCTGAGTCTGAGTCTCAAACTGCAACCGCGACACCGACTGAGTGATTGTTAAACGTGATGGCCAAGAGACAGGAAGAAAGGGAGAGCGAGAGAGAGAGAGAGAGAGAGGACGCACATGACATAATGATGGCTGAACATGCGGTAAACATTTGTTATAACATTTTTGCCGATAGCCTCAAACACACCAAACAACATCAGCTTTAATAATATGGTTTAATATACCAATAAAACTACCCTCCATTTATAAAACTATTACTTTCAAAAAATAAATTCATTTAAAACTTGTAAAATTTAAGTGTATTGGGTCAAATAAGCTGAGAGCCACTGTTTAGGCTTGACTTTAATTAAAATAAAATTATAAAATTAAAACAAACTTAAAAAAATGAGCATAATTTTAAACATATCAACTTTTGCCTAGATTGTTTATATTTTTTGGGTTTTTATACCAAATCTAGCATTGAATGTTGAACCAATTTATTTAAATTTAAAATACCACCAGAAAAAAAAAAATAATTTAATTATGTCAACTACACATAAGTGATATTTATTGTAAGATATCTTGAAAGTAGTTCACATTCTTTGTTGCATAGTGTAATTAGACTGTGGTTGCACAGCAGGTACATACATTAGCACACTTGATGGATAGGAAAACCTTTCATTAACAAGATAGGAGTTATGAATGCCGCCTTGGTTATTGACAACTGTCGGTGACTGTGGCTGATTGGTGTTGATGGCTGCACAATTAAAGTTTTACTGAGGATATTTTGGCATATAACTGCAACGTGGTGGGCAGGGGGAGGGGGAGGGGTAGGGGTAGGTGGTCTTACTTACATAATGGCAGAAATGATTTACACAAATTATTTTGGAATGTGCGTTTGCAACTGAGTGTGGCTGTTGTTATTGCTGGTTTTGGCCAAGCTTTAAGCTGCTCCAGCTACCACTCTCCATTTATCTATACATCTATCTGTCTATCCATCTCTCTCTCTCTCTCTGTCTCTTTCCAACTACTGCCTGCTGCTGTCGCCGTGAGCCGTAAGTCAAACAAATCAGTCGTGCCAGAAGATTAATGGCAGCATTATTGTGTCGCCTGCATAGTCATCGTCAGCCTGAACATCAGCCTCTGCCACCGCTTCTGCCTCTGCCTCTGCCTCAGCTCCAACCATGCCTCATCATCATCATCATTGGTAACTTCATCATGCGTCTGCCAACTGCCGACTGCCGTTCCTGGTCATCGTTTGCTAGCATAACCCGCTCACGCTTTCTATGCCAATCCCAATCCCAATCCCAACCCAATCCCAATGCGTTATATTCCCCTTTCTCACACAATCCAGTCGGCCTGCCTTTAGGGCCTTGTCTTGCCATTCTACTCGACCCGCACTGCAAAAATGTTGCATGCGATTTTTCTTGCAGTAAATAATTTTTCATGCCAGCTGTCCTGTTATGTCTGCCTGGTCCACTTCAGTCCATTTCAGTCCTGAAAGCCTCGCCCACTGCCCACCCTCCAGTGGTCTGTCGTATTATAGCCCATTGATCAGTTTGTTTTACTAGCTCTGGGCTCTGTCTGGTCTCGTCTGTGCTCAATATTAGTAAAACTTAACTTGAAATCTGATTGAGGTTTTTCTTCCTTGCCAAAAATGTTGCAAATATTGAGCAAAATGTACCCCATTTAAATTACGAACTTTATCAAATGATTCTTAAAAACGTGCTTGATTTAATGTATCATTAAAATAAATTAACTAAATTATTAAATTATAATAAAACTAAAATTTTAAAGAAATAATATATAATTAAATAATTAAATTTAAATTTTAAATTAATTTTTTTTTTTAATAAATCATAACATAACTCTTATTTTCACACTTTTTTTTTTAGAAAAATCTAGAATAAAAAATTTTTTATATAGCTTTTATTTTTGACTTTTTATTGAGACTTTTTACAAAAAAATTATTTTTCAAAAATATGCAATTGTGAAACGTTTGATTAATTTTTAGTATGTTTTTAATCGACTCTTGGCCCACTGTAGCTAAGCACCTTGGTGAGTCAAATGGCTGCGTCTTTCTTTGGTACTTTTGCTGTCAAAGCGGCTTTCACATCTTGTTAGTACCGAAACTTGTTGGTCCAGGCATAAGGCAGGGACCTTTGCAGTGGGGGGGAGTGCACTTAGAAGGGCAACAAGCAGGCCAGGGCTATGCAAATTTGTCAAGTTTATTGAGCTGCGCTGCTGACGACAGCTTAGCCTGTTGGCCTGTGGCACGGGCCAACCAAAAATGCCGCCTGCCTAAGCGCAAACAACCAAATTTCCCATTGTGTGGCCGAATGAGGTGGCTGTGATGGGGCTGCTGCAGTGCCTGTTAAACTTTTACTATGGCAGTGAGAAGAACATTTAATTAAATTCCTTTGCACCTTTAGTGCTGCGCTAAAAATTCCAGCGCCGACAGGACTTCCTGGCAAAGACCTACAACTACAACAACGATAGCTGGAACGACAGGAACGACAACGACAACGACAACGACAACGACAACGACATTCAGCAATAACAAATTAATCTTTGCGGTTTGCGCTACCGGAACCGGTAGACTCCGACTACTCCGTCCGTAAGCGTAAGCCGTACAAATGAGGCATTTGATTTTAAAACTGGCGCAGCAAAAGTTGCCAACAAAACGGATAACGGGCCATCGACTATAAAGTATTTGATGTCGCCGACTTTCGCTTTAATAGCAACCAACACAATCCCCCTTTCCAACCCCTTTCTGTAGACCAGTCTCAGTTCCTGGCTCTATTCAATCAACTGCTGAATTATGTTGACAAGGCACGCACACGGCCAAAACCAACTGCCAAACAGTGTAACACAACGTTGAGGGCAAAGTTTTCAATTTACGTTTTTAAGGCCCTTGTGCCCTTGGCTTCTCTTCGGGTTACTTTGTTGTTGTGTTCCCATTGGAGGCTCCACAATTTGCTGGCACTTGCACTTCGTCTTCAATTTTACAAATGCGCCTTAAGTCAGGCCACGTAAGCGGAAGGAAATGCATAACAAAGCGTTTCTTATTAGCATGACAGCCACACTGAAGGAGTTGAAGAGAGAGAACGGAAGACAGACAGAGAGAGAGAGAGGGAGACAGGGTCATGCATGTTTAATAGAAGCTAGAAAAAGGCACAGTTCAGAGGCCTTTCCATTTGGTCGACTGTTTAATCGATAAGTTTTTAATATTACTTTGTTTGTGTGCCGTTTATGGTCGACACAAATAACTACAATTTTCAGTTTGTCTATAGGCATTCAATACTGTACACGAAGTGTCTCTAATTTTGATTTTCTTTGGCACACGTGTTAATGTGTCTAATCATATAATTTAATTATTGCTCGTTTTATCTTAAGACTCGAGTCTGAAAATGTAAATTGGCAGTATTATTTTATGTTTTTTATGTTTATGTGAAAAACGCACAATAAAGATACTTTATGGATGTGCTAGCCGTAATCAACACCCAATTTACCTGGCAAAATAAAATCAAGCGAATTGGTTAAGATTGTTAGAGTAATTTGTTAATTAAGTGGGTAATAAAAATGTTTAATACAATTAACAGATTATTTTGTAGGGTATGTGACTGTAAACAAAATGAAATTGAGTTTGTAAAATGTTGTATCCAATGAATTGTGTGCGATATATATCAATCAGCATTAAATGCTAATTTAGATCATCTGCATGCAACACTTTAGCTGCTGGAAAATCAAAGCCCGGCTCAAATCAATTGATAAATGTCAGCAGAAAGGACGAGCAACAACGGCAACAGTTTAAACAACTCGGAGATGATGCTGGCAGTGCGTAAAATAGACGAGGCAACTTTTCAATTTCTTTGCACGCACACAAAACCAAAACAAAACAAAAAATTCCACCCACATTCCCATGCTCGGAATCTATCAGAAATCATCTAGGGGTGCCCATTTCACAAGCGCTCTGAATGTCCTGGCATTGAGCAGCGGCAGCGGCAGCGTTTGTCCTTTAAGCCACTTGACGTCTTTTGTCCTTGGGGCAATCAATCCGTGTTAATGGCTCCGCAGCTAAATCAAAAAGATTGCCACAAGTCGAAAAAATGAAAGAACCAAAGGGAAAGCGATGAACTGCACAGCACAATGTGAGGAACACAAAAAAAAAAAATAAGGAGGAAAATCTGTTGAAAAATTGAAAAGTTTGCACAAATATTTTGCCACTTAAGTTACAAAATCTTTGAAACGATAGAAAGATGGCACAAGTTAAATTGTTGTTATGTTGTTTTCGGCTTGCCTGCTTTGCTGGCATGTTTAAGCTATTTAATTATGTACTATCTGCAACTTGGCCAAAATCGGCCAACAAATCCCGGGCAAAACTTGGCTGCCTGCAGCGGACCGACCAAAATGGCAAACTAAGTTAGACCAAGAAATTGAAAGCTCTCACAACCCAACACACACACATACACACTTGACATGGTTTTAACAAAACGCCAAGAGACGAACTGGGAGTAAGAACTGTTCCGGCCTCCACTTGAACCTCAACCTCAGGGGGAGGCAGAGGCAGGGGAGAATGCAATTTGTATGCCCGTCAAATGCGGCTCGTTATTGCGAAATTTAGAACTGCTCGAAATAATTCCAACAAATTTTCGTACAAACGAGGCAGACGCAGTTACAACAACAACAATAACAACAACAGCAACAACAATAACAACAACGACAGCAATAACAGTTTATGCTAGCAAGCCAGGCTAACACGCACATGTAAACACAAACTACATTCCAAATAAGAATCTGACAGCCAGCACAAATGTCATATTCGAATTCAGCTTTTAATTGTGAAGAGTCACTAGAATTACATTTAATGTTTATAAAATATTTATTTCCATACAATAATAAAATTTATATAATTTAAGAGAGATTTTAAGAATTATTTATATATTTTCAGCCCGAAGGCTTCAGTTTCTCTGGCTATAATATTGCACTCCAGAATTTATTCTTCAACACAATAAAATAAATAAAATAAATATTTTACCTATTTAAAAACTTTAGAACCAGATGGTTGTTAAAAAAACTTTGACTTTTGTGACCCTTAACTGGTTCAACTAAAATAATCAGAAGGTTTATGTATTTTTACAAAATGGGGAAAAATATGAAGATTATGACTGTCTATGTTATTGCATCATAGCTAATAGTTCTTTTAAGAAAGTAGTAATTTCAAATTAATGGTACTTCAAATTCAATGATTATTATCTCTGATCGAACACATATTTTCATTCATTATTTGTAAAAAGTATATATAATTATATACATTTCATATATTTCAAGCTGTTGAATTAGTAATTTTTTAGTAGTTGGCATTTATTTTTATTTTTTACTATTGAAATAAATATAATAAAGTGTGTAAATTATAGTTTTTTAAGAAAGTATTAAAATCAAATTTATGGTACTTCAAATTAACTGATTATAATCTCTAATCGAACACATTTTTTCATTCATTATTTGCAAAAAGTACATATAATTATATACATTTTATATATTTCAAGCAGTTGAATTAGTAATTTTTTAGTAGTTGGCATTTATTTATATTTTTTACAAATAAAATAAATATAATTAAGTGTTTTATTAATATTTTATCTATTTCAGTTCTTTATTTTCTTCACTTTTTAATTGAATTTATTTAATAGTTTTTAAATTAAAATGTTTTGTACAATTTTGTCGGCTATCGGCGTTGCCATATCAAGCAATTGCAGCTACTGGATGCCACCGAATGCTGCCACAATCCGTTGCCCGAAAGTCAGCCACTACCTCTCTCTCTCTCTCTTTCTCCCCCTCTTTGTATTATTCCCATCGTTTCTCCCACTCTCTGTCTCACTCTCTCTTTCACGCTGTTCCTGTCTTTCTCTCTGTGTATTCTGCACGTGCATTAAAAGTTTAGCGCCAAAGTTGTGGGTCCTCGTTGCTCGTTGCTCGTTGCCCGTTGCCCGGACGCAGCCGACGCAAACCGGAAGTGGTGATGGCGGCATGCGCCACGCACACGTAACCGTAAGCCGAGACGGGACTGTGGCACTGGCTGCTGTTGGAGACACGGCAAGTGGCAGGGCTGATGTAGTTTAATTATGTAGAAATCGAGACACGCACTTTGCCAGACAGCATCAACGATGGATGCACAAGCTGCCGACCAGGTTTTGTCGATCCTGATGCTGCCTCTCCCATTCCCCCCCCTGTTTTACCTCCTTCCACTGCCAGTGTGGGCTGGGGTTGCAATCGACACGCCCACTTGGCGACACACCGCCCCCACAACTAGCGCACGCAAAATTTGTGGGTTTTTATCGGGCAGGTGGGAGCAGCAGTTGCAATGTGTGTGCGATTATAAATTCTGTTGCATGTCAGTGTTGCACACAGTGGGTGGATGCAACGCTTAGGCAGCAGCAGGTGTAAATAAATGCCCTGAATTTCATTAGACTGACGAATGCAGCAAGATCTGAACTTGCGTAAAGTTTTAAGGAGTTGAGTTTAAAATGAAAATAAATATAATAAAGAAAAAAGTGCAACTCTTATAGTGGCATCGCATAAATTTCAATAAAGTGAAAAGTCAGTGAAAGCTGCACAGGTTTTTCCAGCTGGCATTACGAGCCGTAGGAGACAGTCGTTTATATCAATTAGCCGCCGCGTCTGCCACAGCAAACAGGACAACAGTTTGGATTCGGGTTTGAGTTCGAGTTCGGGTAAGGATCCTTGCTCAGGCTGAAATGGACTTAAGCTGAGCTGGGCTGCAGGTGTGACAAAGGTGTTGGGGTAAGTGTGCTAATTGATTTATTTGCGCGCTTACTTTGCTCAAAATGTGTAAATAAATTGTAAAATGTGAAAGTCATGGCGTTGAGTTGGGTACTGGGATTAACTACATTAAATGGAGATCATTTTAAAATTATTTGCACTTACGATTGCAGGAACCACACGCATTTCTAAGCCAAAGTATTGGATTTACAAGGTATTCCCATTCAACCATGTGTACACATACCATAAAACCCCTAGACAGTTGACTGAAAAACAATTCGCGTTGCCAACGCAATTTCACACTTTACCAGCTACAAATTGCAACATCATAGTCCAGCGGTTACACCCACATGGCGAGATGTTCAACCGATTTCTTTTTGTCGACTTGCCAAGGGGTTTTGGCTGAGATGTAGAGATGTAGAGAGAGAAGATAGAGTGGAGAGAGAGGAGTGTAAACGTAGCCGCCTTGCCAGATTATAAAGATGACGATGGCGCCATAGCTGCTACTATGGAATTTTATGATTTATGAGTGCGTCCTGGCAGACATGAGCTTAAGGGGTTGTGGCAAGAGCTGAGCAGCGGGTTGAGGCATTCTTCTTGGCTCTTGGCGCCTTTTTTCTCTGCTGAACGTGGCGCCACAGAAATTGTTGCACTTTTTGTGGCAGTGCCATTGGTCCAAGTATGGAGTGCAGGTTCAGGTCAGCGTTCCTGGCCATTTGATAAATGAGTTTTACAGTTTTCCAATGACCAAGCATTGGCAAGAGTTGAGCCCTGAGTTATGAGCGATGCAAGGATGCGAGGATGCGAGGATGCGACGATGACATCTTTGGCTCCTGCCTCAATCTGTCAGGGCACAGCAAATTGATGTGACGACTGTGGTCGGTCAGACCGGACGGTTGTCCAACAACAACAAATGTGCTTCAAATCACGTCAGTTACGCCCCCTCAAAATGCGGCAACAACAACAAATGCAATTAAGATACCCCAATCATTTGAACATCGCCCGCATTCACAACTCGAGAGCTGTGTGTGAGTTTCCCTTGTCTGATTTGCAACAAAAAAGGCTTTAATACAGGAATTTCATTGTACTTAATTTAGGCTTATGCAAACCACCCTCTATAGGGATAAATCCCTGTAAATATTCTCAACAAATTATACATAAAAACAGAATAAGTTACTTTGTTTGCAACTATTATACTTGCATCCTGATATTTCCATGTTAGGTCTTAATATATTTTTTAAATTATACAGAATCTTGAATTCTAGGAATGTCCATATATTTCTAACCCAAAAAGTTGTTTGACAGATTTTCATCCATATTTTTTGTGGAAGTTTCAAAATCATATCAAATAATTTCTACACCATCCTTTTCTAATCAATTAAATTTTTTGTGGCATTACTAAGATGTTTTTCGAATTGTATACTTTTTAGATTTTAGAAAACAAAATTTAAAGTAGTCTAACCGCAAATAAATAAATTCAAAAATAGGTTGAAAGCAATTTGCAAGCAAATTTACAAGTATGTCAATTTGTTTTTGTGAAAGATTGACGAAAATAATTTTTATTCAAGTTGGTTAAAAATCATTAAAATATATATATGTTTGAGTGGTAATTTTAATAAAATTTAATAAAGCTATTTCAAAACAAATAAACACATACAAAAAGTTAACAAAAATACACTTTGAAAATGATTACTTTGAGAATAATTTCATTTCATAAATTTGTAATATTGTATAATTCAAAATTAATTTGAACTTAAAATGTGTGTATGTGTTTGGGACGATATTTGGCCATCAACAAAGATAACCCGCTGTTTATCTGGGTATGCAGCGGCTTTGCAGATACTAGTCGCTGCACTTATGTTATATGTGTTAATCAAAGAAGGTAGGTGGATTGATAATGATAAATATAAGTCAAAAGTAATTATATAATATGCATTTCATGAATCAGATCAAGGTCCCCTCGCACTTGGTGTAGCAATAGCAATATTTGTTTTATTAATCTTATTGGTAATCCTGCTAATCTATGGAATTTGGAAGGTGACTTGAATATAACTTTTAAAAATTGTGTTTCGATAATTGTGACTATTTTTCAGCAACACAAGACTGTATTGAAAGTGTATTTCGTGTGTTATGCAATTTCTGGAATTGGAGCTATTGTATTTTTAGTACTCAATGCCTTCCATCTAATTGAGTGGAGCGAAAATGAGAAGTCTCATTATTGTTGGTTTGCGTATGTACTTGCAACATCATTTACAGGTGACTTGAACTCTGACCTTTCTACGATTCTCTAAAATAATACATTTTCTTTGTAGGTATATACGCATATTCATTAGGCGTACTGTACTTTTACATATCATTTTTAAATGATGAACCATTGTAATGTGGGAGTGCGTATAAATCCATATTTAAAGATAACATGTTGACAAAAAATTAAATTAAAATAATCAAAATAAATTTTATAATTTCCTTTAAAAGACATTTACAAAATAAACGTTAGCTTATTATGCATAAGCCATAAAATGTATTTCAGATCATCTCGTTTTTAGCCCGAATCTGTCAGACTTCAAAACAATTCCGTTTATTGTCTGCCACTCCCATTCCCACTGCAGGTGCGTGGCGCCTCCAAACCAAGTGTCAATTGGTTGAGTGGCATGCATGACTAGAGTTACCGATATGCCTCTCTGTTCCTTCTCTGTTTTTTATACCCGTTACTTAAATAATAAGTAAAAGGGTATATTGTGTTCGTTGGAATGTAAGTAACAGGAAGAGTATATATATTCTCGATCAGCATCAACAGCCAAGTCGATGTAGCCATGTCCGTCTGTCCGTCTGTCTGTCTGTCCGTCTGTGCGATACCTAGATCTCAGAGACTATAAGAGATAGAGATAACAAAATTTCACCCACAGGATACAAACGCTTTGGAGCAGGTCAAGTTTGTTTTAAATTTTTGACACGCCCCCTTCCACCCCGGCAAATCGCGAAAAAAAAACACCACACACACAGACTTTAAGATAATACAGTTTATATGGTAGATAACGTTATCTATTAATATTATCTATAATCTCACTTAACCGCAGCCAGATCGGACAAGTAGAACTGGAGTATTAACCAACCAAAGTTATTAATAAAGGTTTTATTTTAAAACAATCACCTAAAAGTATGCAGTAGTTTTTATTGGGTAATAATTTCTATAAAATAATTTTATATATATTGAAATAAGTAACGGGTATCCTATGGTCGGGATCTATAGCCTTTTCCACTTGTTTTTTTTTTTTTTTTGATGTTTTCATCTTTTTTTCTTTTTGCTGTTAAACGATTTGGTTGCCCCAGCGACCAGAAAGCCAAACAGCCAGCAATTCTACGTGCTCAGACAGGACCAACGAGTAGCAATAGGCAGGCAGAACACCAAACACACACCCACACACCCATACACCCATACACACTCACTACAGTGGTGTGTGCACATTTCCAGCTCAATTGCGCGCTCAATGAATAATTTAGTTGGAAATTTCGGCGCACTTTTTGTGTGAAAATGCGGTCTATACAGTTATTTGAGTGCAACAGCTAACAACCAACAGTCTCTGCTCTTCCTCCTACTCCTCCTCCTCCTCTCTTCTCCTCTCGCTGCCTCTGCTCAGTCAGTCATAAAATTTATGCGTTTTTCCTTACAGTTTTTCTCATTTGGCAAGCGTCGCTTATTCTTCATTCTTTTTTTTTTGTTCTGTTGTTTTGGGCTGGAGTTTTGCTCTCGGTTGCCTCATAAAATGGCTTGCGCAACAGTTGAAAAATTCTAAACGTGCTAGAAATGCTAGAGAATCGTGCCACACTCACTCCTACAACCCGCCCATTACCAAGTGCACTTTGCTGGCGTTGCCATATCAGCGTCATAAATAAATTTTCTGTTTGACTTTTGGCGAAATGGCAAAAAAATTAAATAATAAAAAACACTGCATGATATGGCAATTGGGGGCGTTGGCACACGGCTGCTTTAGGGCATGGCATATGTGTGAGTGTGCTTGTAAATGTGTGTGTGTGTGTGTGCACATTACTTTTATGACTGCAAGCGACTTTCTGCGGGTAACCAGAATAACAAGAAAAACACTATAAAATCAAATGTAAAATAAAAGCTACAAATTAGACGGCAATTTTTGAAATTGGTTAAGCTTTCAAATTAAGCGACTGTAAAATAAATGCATTTTTTTTCCTAGCCTTGACTACAATTCTTGTTTATTTCTGACAAAATATTTAGTCAATCGCTTAATTTTCATTAACTTATTCTTTATTTTATATGTTATAGTATATATTAAGCTGTCACTTTTTATGACTTTGACATTTATTTTATTTCAGTTGATTTTTTTTAGACATTCATTTAAATTTTCCTTATTGGCCTACTGACTTTTAGTTGAAAGCCAGGTATTTATTGCATTTGCAAAGAAGATTAAACGAAAGAAAATTCTATGATATTGAATAAAATAACGATATGACACATTTCTTGAGCCGATTGTCCAGTGAGGCAAGTTGATAGAGCTTAAAATATGAATGTGCATGATTCAAGCACTTTGAATGGACTTCAATTGTGGGTTAACTTTGACAAAATGAACTTGCACTCAGCTGTAGATTTAAGAGTAAATTCATAGTCAAAAGTCCTTGGAGCGAGTCCTTTGCTCAAAAATATATGCAGAGCTTAGAGTTTGTCTTCTTAATTAGTGGCCAAGTTGAAGAAGCTGCACACAAAGCTCCGACACGGTCCTTGTTCTTGTCCTGTGTCTATATCTATGTCTATGTCTATATCTGTGTCGACTGTCGAATTGAATGGCTTTGTCTGCTGTGTGTATATATAACATACTTATATTTATATATGCATATATATGTGTGTGGTATCTTTTACTATGCAGCTGTCTCTTGAACATTTTGGGGGCACGTGTTTGCTTTGTGCGGATTATGATTATTATATGGCAATTATGCGTTTGTCTTTTGCCAATTTCGTAATAAGTGAGATTGCCTTAAGTAAATGCTGAGCCGCAATTTGTCTCAATTTGAAAATGACGCTTCAGAATCAAATTGAAATTTACTCTTGCCATGTTTTATTTGTCTTTCAACTGCATGTGGCATGTGGCATGTGTCTTGTGGCAGGAATGCCATTTCAAATAGCTATTTAAATCGATAATTATCTTATGAGAGAGTGCAGCTAAGTTGACACTGAACAATGTGCTGTAATTTGAGTTTGGACTTGATAAGCCAGACACCAAACGAAGCACCTTCAATAGACAAATTAACATTTCGACAAAGGCAACCTAATCAAATGTCACAATCACGCATGCGGCTGTCCTGGTCTGGACATGGCCAGTCCCTGTCGCATCCTGGCTAAAAGTGACATTTTGTTATACTCATTGGACACAGACAAAAGGGGCAAGTGGAGAGGGGGGAAAGGCGGGTGTTGGCCACTTTTTGCAGCCCCTTCGCATAACTTTCACTCTTGTCAGTTGCAAATTACGCTGCACGTTCGCTCAGGACGAGCCTGGAGAGGCAGAGATGTCGTAATTTAAAGCTTATTTTGACACTCACTGCCTGTGGCAACTGCCTGGAACCTGCCTCACCAACAACATCAGCAACTCCACCAGCAACAACAACAACAGTAACACCCAATTTGCATCTTTCAAAATCGTGTTTTGTTACATTTTGTGGATGCGCAAAAATTTGCATACGACAATTAACACTCCAAAAGGCGCGCACGAGGACGAAGGACGAGTGCCGAGGGACGAGGGGATGAAAGAAGTGTGAGGAATGCTGCTCACATGTGTCGTGTCTAAGGGTGCAACACCAACTGTACGTATCTTGTGTGAGCAGCTTATTCTGCATGCTGAAGCAGTGCAACAAACGTTGCAACGTTGCAGGCGTTGCTCGTACAACGTTGCGTATGCGTAACGTTGTCTACCCCATTGACAACACCAACAGAGACAACAACGATTTTGTTGCAGTGCCCCACAGTCATAAGAGAGAATTGAGATATGTAAATGCTATGACTTGAAAATAGCTATTTTGAGGGAAGTATAAGGGTTGGGAGCGTAGAGTTGCCCAACTGCCAGAAATTCTATTATTCAATTTCGCAAAAAGGAAAACAAACTAATGAGAATAACAAAATATTTGTCAACAAGCAAGTGGTGAAGTAATATCAATTTGAAAGTATGAAATTGTAGCTTATTATTCGCTTACAGATTACAATTTAATTTAACTTAGTTTCAATCAATTATAATACTATTTTTATTGATAGATACAGTTATTATCAAATAAATCAGTGAAGAAAAACTAAAAGTTATGAGAGATCAAAGTTTTTGTAAACAAGCCAAGTATGTATGGAAAATTGGATGCTAGATTGCTTAGTATCGAAAAAATATCAAATTTTTTAGATGATACAAATTTAAATGCAGAATCAATTTAGAGGCCAAATCATGCTCAAAATGACAACCCGCTTGAAGATCGGTTAATTTTTGATAAAGTTATGAGAGATCAAAGTTTTTGAAAAAATGTCAAGGGGTAGGTATGGAAAATTGGATGATAGATGGCTTAGTATCGAAAAAATATCAAATTTTTTAGATTATACCAATTTAACTGCAGAATTAATTTAGAGGCCAAATCATGATAAAAATGACATTCCGCTTGAAAATCGGTTAGTTTTTGATAAAGTTATGAGAGATCAAAGTTTTTGAAAAAATGTCAAGGGGTAGGTATGGAAATTGAATGATAGATAGCTTAGTATCGAAAAAATATCAAATTTTTTAGATGATACAAATTTAAATGCAGAATCAATTTAGAGGCCAAATCATGCTCAAAATGACAACCCGCTTGAAGATCGGTTAATTTTTGATAAAGTTATGAGACATCAAAGTTTTTGAAAAAATGTCAAGGGGTAGGTATGGAAAATTGGATGATAGATGGCTTAGTATCGAAAAAATATCAAATTTTTTAGATGATACAAATTTAAATGCAGAGTTAATTTAGAGGCCAAATAATGATCAAAATGACATTCCGCTTGAAAATCGGTTAATTTTTGATAAAGTTATGAGAGATCAAAGTTTTTGAAAAAATGTCAAGGGGTAGGTATGGAAAATTGGATGATAGATGGCTTAGTATCGAAAAAATATCAAATTTTTTAGATTATACAAATTTAACTGCAGAATTAATTTAGAGGCCAAATCATGCTCAAAATGACAATCCGCTTGAAAATCGGTTAATTTTTGATAAAGTTATGAGAGATCAAAGTTTTTGAAAAAATGTCAAGGGGTAGGTATGGGAAATTGGATGATAGATGGCTTAGTATCGAAAAAATATCAAATTTTTTAGATGATACTAATTTAAATGCAGAATCAATTTAGAGGCCAAATCATGCTCAAAATGACAACCCGCTTGAAGATCGGTTAATTTTTGATAAAGTTATGAGACATCAAAGTTTTTGAAAAAATGTTAAGGGGTAGGTATGGAAAATTGGATGATAGATGGCTTAGTATCGAAAAAATATCAAATTTTTTAGATGATACAAATTTAAGTGCAGAATTAATTTAGAGGCCAAATAATGATCAAAATGACATTCCGCTTGAAAATCGGTTAATTTTTGATAAAGTTATGAGAGATCAAAGTTTTGAAAAATGTCAAGGGTAGGTATGGAAAATGGATGATAGATGGTTTAGTATCGAAAAATATCAAATTTTTATATGACACAAATTTAAATGCAGAATTAATTTAGAGGCCAAATCATGCTCAAAATGACAATCCGCTTGAAAATCGGTTTATTTTAATGAAGTTATGAGAGATCAAAGTTTTGAAAAATGTCAAGGGTAGGTATGGAAAATTGATGATAGATGGTTTAGTATCGAAAAAATATCAAATTTTTTAGATGATACAAATTTAAATGCAGAATTAATTTAGAGGCCAAATAATGATCAAATTGACATTCCGCTTGAAAATCGGCTTAGTTTTGAACAAGTTATGACGGTTGGAAGTTGGTCAACTCTTTGAGCTAGCAACTTTACCACCTCCGAACCGGTACAAACGTTTCAGTTTTCGGTTCTTGACAGATATTTTATTTCGGTAACGGTTTCAGTTCCGACAGATAAAATGAATAGGTTAGTTTCGCTTAACTGTTCCGGTACCGGTTCCGGTGTTATTCCCTGCTTTTGATTAATAATAAGATATAGAAAATTGAATAAGAAATATGGGTTTATTAAATTTTATTTTAAAATTGTTTGTATAATTTAAACTTGTGCTATTTGTTGAATACACCTGAATTTACGACTTTCTAGTTGGTGGTTTATTGTGTTCATTTTTAGAACCGAAACAGGAGAAACTTCAAACTTTCATAACTTTGTCAAAACTGGACCGATTTTTAAGCAGAATGTACACATGTCTATATATAGGTAAATAAATAAAACCAACACTTATCCTTTAATAAAGACAATACCTTAAAGCAAATTAAGAACCGCAATCAGCCGCAAACTTTTCACATACACACAAACGCGAAACATTCAGAAATCGAATGACAGACAATTGTCGCGATTCCCCCTAAAGGGTTACATGAAGAGTTGAAAGGAGGCAGGGGGCGTTATACGGCGGATTGGTGAGTTGAGGGCTTGTTGTTTGATGCTCAATGCCAAGAAATGCCATGATAAGCACACACACATACATATATAGAGAGGCACACACATTCACACGCACACAGTTGCACTTAATACGGTTAATTGACTTTCATGTATGCACGAGTGAGTGCAGCGACACGAGAGAAGTGACGTGCAGCGGATGGGGGCAGGTCGGTTGGTTGGGGCGAAGGGGCAACAAAGAACATATCTGACGGCTGCTGTGTCTACATGTCGGCCAGGCTGCTGCATCACAGACTGATGACGTTAGAGATGTCAAATTAGCTAAATGTCAAGCGGCAACAATCGAATATCTATCGATAAGCAACAATATTTAAAATAAAAGGAACAATCTAAAATATGCTCTAAATAACCGAATTCTTTTCAATAGTATAATCACACACATATGCCTGTAAATCGAACTATAGCACGCATGTAATGTAATCGAACATATTGTCAAAAGGCATTCATAATCACACACTGGATACTTACTGGAACTGAGCCCACACAAATGCGAATATATGTACTCACTGAAATGGGACGAGCAGAAGCATACACTCGCTCGCATTTAATCACTATTCACTTCATTGAATCACTTATTCAGTTTCAGTATTGTACGAGTTCAAAAATGCCAACATTACTCTCCCACTCTCTCTCTCTCTCTCTCTCTTTGTCTGTCTCAGTTGCGCCCATTGCCACCTCAACTAGTGGGTGGTGTTTGTATTGTGTGGATTTTGTGGCTCTTTTGCAGTACACTTGCTGTATGTGTGTGTGTGTGCATGTGTGTGTGTTTGTGGGCTTGTCAATCGCATTCGACAGTAAACTGTTCAATGCACATAACTTGACAATTATGCAAGCATTTTTCATGGTCTTAATCCTGTCATATTAGTGGGTTTCCTGTGGAATTTATCACCAAATGAGAACTGTGAACTGTGTCAATTACGGATTGTTTCAGTTTCTATATGGAAGGTATAAGTCAATGTGAATTACATTAAGCGTAAAGAGTCAACGAAATATATTAAATAAAATTTGTATTCAAATGTAAATTATATAATTATAACGTTATTACTTTATTAAGTTATTCAAAAAGAGTCATTCAAAGAATCATACAATTGTATTTAAATATTGTATAAAATAAAGTTTTAAATTTGCCACTAAAGATTTCAAATATATTTTATTTTAAAATCAAAGCTATTTGTTAACTTTAAAACAAGTATGAAAAACATTGTAAATAATAAATATGCATCAATTTCTTAACTTTAGCATCGCTTTGAATTTTGTAAACACTCCGAGCTCACAAATGTATGTATATTATTGTGTTGCTTTCTGGCTTTACTTCTCTCATGCCTCGCATAATTCTTAAGTGCATTAAGCCCTTTTTGACTTCTGCTTTTCTTGCACTTCAATAAAAATAAAATGTGAGTCTTTCTCCGGCTCCTCTGTCCCAACCATTGTTTGATTGTCCCAATGTCTGCTTTGTACCTATTTGTCTTTCCACCAGAATCGTGCTGAATAAAGTCAATGTCAGGCAGGCTTCAAGTGAAACTCAATTACACACACTCATACACACACCTGCACAACAAACAGAGGCACACATAAGACTGCAGACACATAGTACATCACTTTTATTTATTTACATGCCAGAAGAAGGTATTATGTATGGAATTTCAACTACTCTACAAAAATATTTAAATATATTTAAATAACTAGATTGAAATAAAATAGACAATAAGATACATTTTAAATCAAAGATATAATTTTAACCGAACCCTATCTCAAGTTAAAAGTACTCTCTGTGAGTTAGGGTATCAGAGCTTTCAATACGCTGCCTCTCGTTGCTTCCCGTTTCTTTAACTTTGTGTTTATGCGAAGGCGCAACAAAACACACAACGACACACACACACACACATGCTGCACGTTGCATGCTGCATGTTGCATGTTGCTGTTGCTGCAGCTGGCGCATAATGAGCGCAAAAACATCCTGTGCTGATTGTCTGCGTTGGCAGGACTCGTCCTGCCAAGATTTGTGCGCTTTTAGCGAGGCGACATTCAAGTCTTTCTCCCCTCTTTTTATGTACACATATAGACTATATATATTTTGTGACTTTTTAACACAGGACATGAATGCGAATGTCTCGTAGAATGTGTGTGTGTGCTGGTGTGTGTGTGTGTGTGTGTTAGTCGGCATGTCGCCAGTTTTGTTGACGTCGCCTTTGGTCGCCTCCCGCTGCGTTTTGCGACATGTGTCGCATTCGCATTCGCATTCTTCGTATCCTGCCAAAGTTAAATGGATCTCGTAATTGTTGTCATGGCCTCTCGTCGCCAGTTTGCCACTGCAAAGCTCATCCTTGCTCCTTGCTCTACATTTCTCACTCTCTCTCTCCATCTGCTTACACGCCTTAATTGTTTTCTTTCGCTTTTGAGGCGTAATTTTTTATAGAAATTGCGGTTTAATTGCTGCATTTTAAACGCAATTGAAAAGGCATTGAGCGCACGTTTGCACTCTGCATCATGGCATGTCCTTTCAAAAGGATAACGTGACATTTGCGCTTTGTGCCCTCATCTCCTGTTGTGTGCTCGCTTCTCAGCAGCTTCAACGTTTTTTGGGGTTGCTCTCGTTACCTCCCACTTTCAGTGTGTGTGTGTGTGTGTGTCTTTATGTGTGTTGACAGGTTAGAGAAACACTTTCACGGACAACACTTGACACGAACAGGATCAAATCCTTGAATTGCATTGAAATCAGTGCTCTGTGCTGGCATTTGGACAAAGTTTGGATCAGGTAAATACTTTCACATACGAAATCGCTGTGGATTTTATTTATTCATAAATTAATACGAATTAATTGGAAAAACAGGTAAACAGGTAAAAAACAACAAAAATCATAATTTTCTTTTGTCAATTTAGAAGTGCAATTAAATTTTTTAATGCGTGTGCGTTAAAAATTGGTTATTTGATCATTTTGATTTATGCTCAAGTATTTCATTATATCCTAAAATGTAAGATACAAATTTTTTATACTTTTAAATTATTAGTTAAATTTTTTTTGTATCATACCAGCTTAAAATTTAAATTTAAGTTTTTCATTTTATTTTTAAACAATTTTTAAATTTAAACAAACTCAATACATATTTTGAGGTTATTTGTCCTGATAGTCAAGTTGATTTGTAATAAAGAAAATTTAAAAATAGTCACAAATGATATTGATTAATTTACAGATTCAAATGCTTAAGCTTTATATCATTTCATGGCTCTAAACTGTGCTCACACGCTCAATGAAATCTCGATTGGAAGGGCTGTTGAGTCTGATATACAAACTGAACGTTTCAACAGTAATCAATGGCAATTCAATGGCAACATTGTCAGTGCTGTGCAATGCATTAAAAATCTAGTGCGCACTAAAAACGCATGCAAATATTCAGTAGAATTCCCCGTCAATATCAACAGCAAAACACCCAAATCCAACCCCACAACAACCTTTCAATCCCTCGGCAGTTGCTGCAATTTTCCATGCATTTTCATTTGTGCCGTTAAAAAGTCTTTTTTTCCTACTTCTTTTTTTACGATTCACAAACAGCCACTGGGGAAATTGTTGGCTGGTAATGAAACGTCTATAAAACTCAAACGAATGCACACAAATCGCAAATCATTTATCATAAAAGCGCATTGCATTCCCTTTTTCTTTTACTATTATTCGCTCTTTTTCAATTTTTGCATTGCTGGAGACTGATTCTGAATGAGATTCAGATTCATATCTAGACTCATCAGTTGCTGCTAATCAGAACTTACCTGAGCAACATAAAGCGTCCAGGGAAGCTGCAAGTAAAGGATAAAGAGGGTAAATTAAGGGATCAATCTTAAACTGTGTCACTTGAGCGAATTGCAAAAAGCAGTTAAACATGTTACGTATACGCCAAGTGCCTCTTTCTCAAAGTATTTGCTTTAATTGCCTGTAAACGCATAAATCAATGCAGTTTTTAGTTGGTTTTTTAATTATTTTACTTTAAAATGTCAAATCCATTGGCAGATTGACAGTTGCAGGAAGACAGCCTTCAGGCAACTGTTTTTCCGATTAGAGGAATTTTCCACAAGTGACAGCTAAGAGGTTGTGCTTGTCATTTAAACACGGGTATCCAATAATAATAGTGTGACAAAATGAATGGCATATCAGCCACTATCTGCAGGGTAATATATTTATTTTATTATTTGTATATTTCCTTATGATTTACGATTCATCGCCTGAAGCCGTCAAATATGTATTTTAAATTAAATAAAAAGATAAGGTAACATAATTTTTTATTCTCAATAAGCAAATGGTAAACTTAACGTCTTTTCAGTACTGAAGCTTAACGTTTTACCTCTTTAATAAATCAGTTAAGCTTTCTACTCAACATATTTTTACTCAAGTTACCTCTTTAGCCAAATGAGATTGGTAATTTAAAAAGAAAATAACTTAATATGCCTAATGTGAAGGTACAGCTTAATGATATCTGATTTCCTGCTATTTCTTGCAACCTATACGCAAATTGAATTTTATTAATGAACGTTGCCCAGGGAAAAAAGTAGTTTGCTTTATAGAAAACTAGACGTTAGTTTGGGGACTGGACTGGTCGGTTGGACAGTCGGACAGACGATTGGCGCCTATTAATTACCAACTTCAACTCCATCATCCAGTCTCTAAAAAGTTGGCGTTATTTACGAGCTACAAACTCAACTAAAACAGCGTTAAAATGTTCACGATTTATATAAGATGTATAATACCTAGTTTAGGAATTACTCGAATTTCCACCTGGACATCATGTGTGAAAGACTTTACGAGGAGGTGCCTTTAAGGCCATAAACGAAACATGTTAAAACAAATTGATATTCATGGATATTCATTTTTACGTCAAGGGAACTAACTACCAATTTGCAAAGCATTAACCATAAAATTCAGATAAAATAAGGAAATTACCAGAAAATTGAAATAAATTGAATTTTTTGTTTGTATGAAATTTTTGTTTATTTGCAGGGCTCAACTTACTTTTGGATAAACGAAGCGTTTTGTTTTGAGGATTATAAAAACTTCTTGATTTGATAAGTGTTTCTCTCCTTAACAACACTGGAAATTAGCACTTCGCTTTAAATTTTCTATTGCTCTTTGATTTTCAAATTGTTTTCTTGTTTTATTTTATAATGTATACAATTTTTCACTAAGACTTTAGCAACACTTTAGCTTAAAAAAAAAAAACAAAGAGTTAGATATATTATTTTGAAATGAAAAATAAAATATAGATTTGATACAAGCAAAAAAATCAAATTAAAACTCTATAGGTATGAACAAATATTAGTTGATATAAGGAAAAAAAAATGTTAATAATAAACAATAAAAAAAAGTTCGTAAGATATTATTTAAAGATATTGAATATCAACGCAATCGATATAAATTAGAAAACAATAGTGTCCGTCTAGTAATGCGATGGATTTAAGCTGTTTTATTATATTCCGATTATTATCTTTTAATATTTAAAAATTGCCACAACACACAATTCAAAAACAGCTCGAAGAAAACCTTTTACAAATTTAAGGCATTAGATATTGATTATTTTCCTTTAGATAAATTGAGTTCAATGCAAATATCGAACTGATGGAGGCAAGTTTATGGGTACAATCTTTATCTGGGTAATAGAAAGAGATGGTGGACGAAGAGGGAAAGCTAAAGAGATGCTGGCCGGGCCGGAAAGAGCCCGCACAGCAGGCGGCCACATTGGAGGCAGAGCGGATCGGAGCTGATGCTGCCTCAAAGGCAACAAATTCAAGTGGCAACATGTTTCGACAACAACAGCTACAACAAAGTAGATGGCAGGGCCAGCGGCAATGCGAATGTTGTCGAACAACAACAGGCCAACAGCAGCAACAACAACAGCAGCAACAACAACAGCAACAACAACAAACAAGTTAAGACTGCTCCCTCAACTCTAACGCAGCTATTGAAATCTGCTTTGCTGATTGACGTCGAATGTTGTGGTTTCGGTTACGATATTTGGTACCAAAATACAAGCAACGTTGACGGTTGGTCGACCCGGTCCAAAGCAGAAGTGGCAGCAGCAGCAACAACAACAACAACATTACTGGCTGCAGGAGTTGAATAGGAAGTTCAGAATCCGCAAATGTTGGCATTTTGTTGCTGGCCAAGTTAGTTTTGCTATTGTGATTGAACTGAAGGGAAGGGAAGGGATTGCAGCACCGTCTTTGTTGCAACTCAAAATGTTACAATGAATTAAAGGCGAACTAAACGCATATTTAATACTATCATCGGATAAAACGACTGTACTCAAATTACACATTTAAATTTTGGAAAATTAAAATATCGGTTCCATTTAACAATGAATATTTTTAACAAAAGTTTATCACTTAAAAATATATTAAAGCTATACAAATTATAAAAACTATAATATTTTAAAATAAAAATGCATTGAAAGTTATACCAAATAATATTTTATTTTTACATATCGTATTTTTTCTCTTTTATGTAAAGTTTGTAAATTAAAACAAAACTTAAATTTAACATTATTTATATATTAAGTTGAATATATTCATTGAGTAATTATAATTAACAAATACATTTTAAAACATAACTTTATTTTTTTTAGCTGAAAACTCAATCCATTAAAATAAAACTATTAAACTATTGCTAGATATTTATTTATTTAATTATTGAATAAGTCAAACTAGAAGATAAATAGTAAAAGTGATAAATTAATAACCGTAATTGAAAAATTAAATTGTAAAACCTATTAACAATTTTAAATAACAATCGAAAATACAAAAAAGTAAAATTTAATTAAGTCTGGGGAATTAAAAAAATTGTTTAATAAATTCAATAGTATATACATTTATACATTTTAAATTAATAACAACTAAAACTAATTACTTTCACAGCTTCTAATACCTTTTATTAGCCAGCAATGATAATAAGTAATTTGAATTCACAGTTTTTTATTTGCAGTAACACTTTCGTTATTCTGCAGAAAAATGTTCGGTTAATCAGTCCACTAAATATTTAGTTATTTTGTCACTCGATAGTTCAGTTTGTCGATCACTAAAATCTTCTTGAACTCGATAAACTACGATATACTCTGTTAAGCGATAGGCAAAAGATCGCGAGCTAAGCTGGAAAAAAACGCGCGCGCAAATGAAACGCGTGCAAATCGCCTGCGCTAGCGACTCTAAAAAGTTAACGGTAACTCGGCGTAAGCATCGACAGCGACTGCAGAAATTATAGAAATTTTCGCTAGTTTCGGCTGCGTCTGTTTTGGCTGCTATGCTGCTACTGGGCGTTAAATTTGAAAGCGCGACGACGACGACGACAAAGAAACGGCGACGACGGGAACTACGACGCAGCAGCGAGAACGAGAACCGCACGTAGAGAATGTCAAATGGAGACTGAAGCGAGCCCTAGCAGCAGGTGCAGCAGCAGCAGTAGCAGCAGCAGTAGAAGCAGCAGTAGAAGCAGCAGCAGCAGCAGCATTTGCAATGAAATGCCCTTCTTATGCGAATTGCGAATGCGAAATGTATCTGTCCCCCCATCGCTTCCCTTTCCCTTTCTAGCCCACACTCTCGCTAGCTAAGAACAACGATGCCAAAGCAACGTCAGCGCCAATAGTTGCACTCGACGTCAACGTCAGCGTCAGCGTCGCCGTTTGCAGTCAGCGTCATCGCTGTCGTTGCACTCAACGAATGTTCGTCCGAACAGATTTGTTCTTGTTCTGTTCGGCTCGCTGATAACTTCGTGACGGCGACGGCGACGGCAACGTCGACGTCAAAGGCAAGGAAGAACTTGTTCAAGCAGCCGACAACTGCAGAAAGTGCTGCTGCTGCTTAAGAAGTAGAAGAAGAAGAAGAATCGCTAAAGCCGAAGATGTTTGCGGTGGGCGAAAAGTCGAAGGAGTTGTTAACAGTTCGACTGTTAACTTAACAGATGAGACAAAGCGAAAGCAGGAAATAAACTTCGGAAGTGCAACAAATGCAATGCGTCGCTGACTCTTTGCTGCAACTCAAGAGCGCAAGCTAAGAGCGCAGCGGTGCAGAGCAGTGAAAGTGAAAAATAATACTCGTTTGTGAGATAATGCAATAACTAACATATGAGCCTACGTACAAACATATGTATATTCATTTAATTAAATTATTTGGTAAGTTGCGCCTGCAATATTTGGCAATTCTTAAGTTTTTATTACAGTCTGCAGCATGCTAAAAATTTCCACAAATATTGCCAATACGCAGTTAGTTTTGTTGCGTGCCACAAGCTGCCATATGTTTTGTTTACCTCATGACAACAAAGTATCGCTCTGTTGTGTCCAATTAGTGCTCAAGAGCACGCCATAGTAACAGCACGTGTTCTCTTAGCACTTGCGCTCTCTTAAATTGCGATGCGCTTAAGCAACAGCACTCAGAGTTAACACGCATTTACAGAGTTGAGAGCGCGCGCACTTAACTCGAGTTGATTTGAGTGCAAAGTTTGTGTCGCCTACTGTTCCCAATAAGCTAACAGTGCTGGCTAAAATATTGAGCAGAGTCAGTTATGAGCTGAGACGTGTTAAAATGTATTATAGTTAATAAACATTATAAAAATTACAAAGAAAGTGTGAACTAATATATTTTTAAGAATTAACCATTATAAAAATGGTTTTAAAATTTGTTGTTTTGGTAGTTTTATTTTTTATTTATTTCAAATTTAAGCTTTAAAATTAAATTGAATTGAAATTGGTTTTACTTTTATGCTTAGCTGACAGCTGAATTTGCATTGTCATTTAAATATTAATTTCAAAAAGTCTTAGCTTCTAGTTTCTGTCTATCTATCCCTTTCTCTTTTTCACTCTCTGTCTCTGTTTTGGTCTGTCCAACAAACAAATTAATGATTCTGCAACTCAACCACATTTTGCGGTGCTTGACGCTGGCTGATAAGCCACCAAAACATGCATGTGTCTGTGTCTGTGTGTGTGTGTGTGTGTGTGTTAGGTGTCTGTCTAAGCCAAAATTGCAAAATGTGCATACGGAATATTAATAATGAAAGCCGCATGGCCGCGAGACAAACAATTAAATATGCACCGAGTATTTTCTTATTTTCCTGCTTTTCCTTTTCCTTCTCCTGCTTCTTCTTCATTTTCAATGGAGTTTAGAATGCAGCTTGGAAAAGTGTTGCATGCTTGAAGGCGCCAGTGCAACAAGCTCATCAGTGGCATGTGGCAAGTGGCAAGTGGCAAGCGAAGTCACCTTTCTGGCTGCCGCATTATAAATTTCAGTCATGTTTCTAATAACTTTGAATTAATCATCTTTTCCGGTTTTCCTTATGAGGCACGCACACAAAACTTCCGCTCTTGCTGCCTGACGCTAGATGGCGCGCTCTCTCTCTCTCTCCTTCTCTCTGTCTCGCTCTTGCTTAAAGCCAAACCGCATCAAGTCAATGAAGATTGAAGGTTAAAGGGGAGAGGGGGGGAGTGAACCAAATGAAATGTAATCCACATGAAAATTGCCTTGGCTTATGCAAAATGTGACAAAGTTGAAGAAAAGTCAAACTCAGGACTCGATGCCCGGCAATTTCTTTTCTCTTTTTCCTATTTTCTATTTTCCTCCATCGACTTTCTTACTTACATATTCGTATATATGTATATGTATTTAAAATGCACAGCATCACACGCAGCCCCTTCCCCTTCCCCCATCCTCTCTTTCTCCCCTGAGTTGAGCTGGTGTAAATTACAGCAAACATTGCGCATACGCCAAGTTGCCTTGACAAGAGACGTCTTCAGTTTGTTTGTTTGCTTGTTGGCTGGCAAATTATTATTATTATTATTATTATTATTAAGCAGGCAGCTAGTCTAGTCTAGACAACAACCATCCCCCGCCCCCTCTCTGCCACTCTCACCTCTTTGAATAAAACTTTAATAAATTTGGTTTGTATTTTGATAACTTGAAACTTTGTCTGTCAGGTGGAAAACTTGCTTTCCATTCCCTTTCCTATTACCATTACCTGCAATCTACTTGGCACACTTCATCATCATTAGCAGAGTGCTAACTTATTACCTCTGACTTCCCTTCTCTCTCTCTCTCTTCCTGTTGTGGCATAAATAATTTCCCATTTTTGCTCTACGCGCAGATTTTCGCTACATTTAATTATATAATTTGTCTTTTTGCTAACTTTGTGGAGCACTGGAGATTATTTATAGTTGCCACTGTCTCGAATTTATATGGATGGAATTAGCTAAAATTTCAGGCCAAAGTCCAAGCTGGATTTATGGCCCAAAGGTGCTCACAAATCTGCCCACATAATGTCCACATTATAAAATTTATTTACTGAATTTTCTCAAGCTAAATTGAAATATCTTCAAGATCTTTAAATTTTGTAATCCTGCAACTTTAAATATTGGAAGGCGACAAAAGTTGATAAAAGTTTTTGAAATTAACAAATTGACAGTTATCAAAGCCGCAGTCAAAAGCATTAACAAGTTTTTTGTGTAATACGCCGCAGGAATTGACAATTCGAGATACAAATACTATTCCAGTTGGATTTCTTCTTTCCTCCTTTTGTGCCTTTCTTCCTTCCGGTTAAATAAATTATGAACTGTGGCGACAAGGTGTTAAGGGCCAAAGAATTAGAACTCAAATACAGCCCACGGCACGCACCTATCAAATAAACTTTGCTTACGTTTCGATTCGGTTTCAGTTTCAGTATCAGAATCGGATTCGGTTCAATTTGAATTCAACTGCGATTCAAATTTGCCTCGATGATGATTTTGGACAAGGGGTTAAGCGTGTGGCGGGGGGTTAAGGTTGCAAGGTCCACACCCCAAATGACAACTGCGCATCGTTAGCTACGAGTACAAGCCCCGAATTGTTGTTGCCTTCTTGTTATTCATGTTGTTGCTTGCTCTTAACGTGTTGTTGTTGTTTTTATTTCTTCTATTTGCTTTTCGTATTTTCTTTTGGGTTTTTCGCGAAATTTGTCACGAATTTCGTGCTATTTTAATGACACTTGAAAAGTCGTTGAGTGAGCGACTGTTTAGAAAGCTGTTTGGATATTTAAGATAGATGGCGAGATGGAAGCACTTAAATATTTTCAAGCTGTCAGCTCATTTCTATATAGTTGACAATTTAAGTGAGCTTTGTGAGACTAACAGATACCCTTATACATCTTTTCTATCTGCAATTCGCAATTCCCAATTCGCAAATCGCAAATCGCAATCGAACAAATTCTTTGCCAAATCAGCGAAAACATTTAATAGCATTAAATTCAAGACAAAAATGCCAAAGTAAATTTATCGAAATTCGTTGGACGATAAAGCGCACAAGTGGAAAATTGCATTTGGCTGTGAATTTCCCGTTTCCTTTACCATTGTTGTTGTTTAATTTGTGAAAACTGAAAGACAAATAAGGCTCTCAGATTGGTAAACAATTGCCAAAGGAGTTGAACATTGCAACTATGATGATAACTTGAGACGTGGGCAAGAAATTAAGGAAACTGTGTCTGCTATGGAGTTTTCACAATATTTAGATACCCATTGATTAATATATATTTTATTTCAGTTACCTATTGATTCAGATATATTTAATTTATTTTATACTCCAAACTCATTATTTTATTCACTAGAAATATCTTTTTAACAGTCACTTAAACGTTTTAAAGCATTTAATTTTATTTTGTAAGCGACTTTGAGATACCCTTCGATTAATATTTAATTTATTTAGTAGATCAGACTCATTTACTTATTCACTTGAAGTCCATTTTGCTTTTCATAATTGCTTTTACTTAAACTGACTATTGAAATTACTCAGTTTTATGGCAGCTCTTGAATAATAGTGCTATGGAAGTGCTATTCCATGGCTATAATGACTAAAAACAAATATTAATTCTGAAAGGAAATTTCTTTAATTTGACGGAAATAAATGGAGCAAACAAGAATTAAGTTGTACAATTTAAAGTAGTTTGCTTAGCCCATTCCAAACATTTAATTATACTGAAATAAGGGCACTGCATAGTTGTTTTTTAATTGACTGACTGACTGACTGACTGCATGTTGACTTGTGTTTTTATCTCTGTGTGTGTGCGTGCCTCAACGGGTTGCATGCAAATGTGGTCCATATAAGTATGCTATAAACTGTGTGTTGTTTATGTTTGTATGTTTGTGTGTGTGTTTGTTGTGCCTACAGCTGCGCCGGACAACTCCACTGTCGACATGCAAATTACACATGCTCAGCGCTTATAATTTCTAATTAATTATGCCATAAACGCCGCTTCTTGTGGTCATTTCAAGAACGCCACCAACATGCAAATATTCCAATAATTATATACGAACTCCCTTTGTGTTTGTGTGTGTGTGTGTGTGTGCATACTCAAGAGTACACACTATTAAGGCATTTGGCATTTTCTTGTGAAGAACAGCAGGTGTATTTTATTTTTATTGCCGCTCAACTCTTTTGTTGGAATTTTTGCAAGAAATTCGCATAAGTTGCAGCTGCGTTGAGGGCAGCGCTAGTTGACGGCGAAGCCAGCAAATGCACAGTGGGACAAACTTGTTAGATAAAATATATATAATATATATAATTTACTGAAATAATAACATGCTTGTTGTTAAACGATTGGAAAGAAAAAGAAAAGTCTAATAAATATGTTTAGTTTTAAGTTTTAAAATATAAAACCAAAAAAATACATCATTATAAAATAAATGTAGCAAAAGAAAATTGTTGAAGTAATTAGAATTAATCTTAAATAGCTTAAAATTTACATAATTGTTCTACAAATGTTATGTAATCGATTTGCTGATTCAGAATATTTAACAAATTGTGCAAATGCATTAATTTAAGTGAAGAGAATTAAATGAAATTAAATGAATTTTCAACCACTGTGCGATGTAAAAATGAATATTTTTACCCTGCCGCTTGTGTTTTCAATTTCTGTTTTATGCTTTTGTCTCAACATTTCTTGAACAATTTTTCTCTTTTCCATTATATTTTGTTGTTGGCTTTTTTATATTTTTTGTGTGTAATATTTCAACTAATGAGCTGCAATTTGTTGCAAATGGCAGTGGCATCGCCGAGGTAGCTGTCGAAATGTTGCATGTGTCGCCGGTTGCCAAGGTGCATTAAAGTTGCGCATACGACACGTGTGCCAGTGGAAGATGGAGGCCATTAAAGCCACTGCAGACATGACTCAAAGGGCGACCGAGCGTAAGAAAGTCATCAAATAGTTTGAAACAGCGGCAGGATACGATGCGATACACAAGGACTCGTTACACTAGAAAGTTGAAGGACAGGCGACAGCCAGTGACTAACGCTGATTGAGGCCATGATACGAAAAGTTCAAACAAACAGCAGCAGCAGAAACAGCAGCAGCAGCAGCAGCAGCCGCAGCCACAGTTGCAACAACAGTTGCAACAACAATTGCAACAACAGTTGCAACAACATCAACAAGAGTAAAACTTTGCTGTCAAATGAAGCAGGCCAAAGCAGGACCAAAGTCTTGGCCAGCTTCCTGAGCTGTCCAGCTGCACCCTCTCCCCTCTCTCCACCCTCCCTCATCCTTACTCCCCTCTACAGTCATGTGGCACTAGACTAAAGCCCGTTGATCGATGCGAGTGGCCGCCGCAGAGTTTTTGGGCCGTCGCCATTATTAGCCAATGTTTTTTTTTTCTCTTCACGTTTTTTTTGGCGCACAAACTTGGTCCTGGCCTGGCAAAAACCCGTTAACAGTTAAGTGGATAAGCCAATTTATGAGTTTCGAATTTAACTTTGTCACTTTTTCCTCTCACCCTTTGGCCTTTTGGCTCTCTTACACACATTCTATCCAGCTCTCTCTCTCTCTCTCTCGCCAAGAGATAGCAATCTCTTGCTGTTTCACTCGCTCACAAACTGTCGTCACTTGGCACATTTAAGTGGATTTGTTTTGCTTTATTGGTTGCTCCGCAGTTGCTTAGTTTAGTTTCTCCTTCCCATTTCCCACCACTCTCCGCTCTTTCCATCCCCCCGCTACTGTCTGACAACGCCGCTGACATTTTTGGGCTAAAAGTTTTTAATTTTTATATATTTATTCAACATTTTCCTTCTTTTTTCGCTGTTGTATGCTGTATTTTGCTTCTCATTAAGCTTCTTTTTGCCGTTGCTCCATTTTTATTTTGGCTCGATGAACGTTTACACTAAACTACACGATAGCGAAAGAGATTTAACGGGTTTGTTTCAAAAAGTATGCAATTAGTGCTACGAGATTTCCTAATCGACATTTGATTTCAGTATTATATGCTTTAATTTGAATATTCTTTTACAATGAGTTCGATTGAAAGTCAGTGATTGAAATTAAAAAATTATTTTAATTTTGTCATAATATTTATCTCTCATATTAAGTAATGCAAATTTATAATTATGCGGTAATATGTTATTAGTTTCTAAGTTATTTTATTTAATTTTTCCGCATCCCATCTAAAAAAATTCAGAGCTTAGTATTGCAGTGTTTTCATAAATCTTTTCCTTGAGTTTTCTGGTTAACAAATTCCATCGAATATTACACTCATTAAAAGATTAAGCCCAACTTTTAACTCGTTCAAGCGACTTGTGAGTCCAATTAGGATTAAGAAAAGCATTTCAAAAAGCCGATAAGCAAGTCGGCTTTTGGATAACTTTTAACACAAGTGGCCGTCAGTTGATATAACTTGAAGTCCATTTTAGAGCTCTGTAATATAGTTCTAGCTTCAATACGAAACGAAGTAGGGGGGGGCGGGGGAGGGTCACGCGCCACAAAAATTGCCCACAAATCTAGACCGAAAAAGAAGTTGAAAGCTCGTCTGGGGCTGCCCAGACGAACCGCAAATGAATGCAAAATGATGAGGATGAGAAAGACACTGAGAATGAGAAAGAGGATGATGATGTCCTTGTACTGTCCAATTCCCTACTATGCTGTCTGTCCTGTTGCTGTTGCTGTTGATCGTTGCAAGCGCGTCAACTCATTTGCATATTTGCCAATTTACAACAAAAGAAGTGCAACGTGTGTTGCCTTCAAGTGGATACACAAGGATATACACAGGTCCTTGCTTCAACTTCAGCTTCAGCTGTGCCTGCTTATGTATGCGACACGAGCGTTGAGCGTGCGACGACCTTTTTTGCAGTTGCTCCACTTGCCGCTTACCACTTGGCACTTGCCATTGCGGTCAACGCTGCGTATACGTATTCATAATCAGCCAATTCAGTGAATTCAGTGAATTCAGTGGTCGCTGCATTGCATTGGCATTGGCCGGTTGCCTAAAAACCCGGCAATGACAGATCCGTTTGTCTTTCGGCCATGACTTCAATTCCTTTTCCTATTACTTTTGCTGACGAATTTCGCTTTGACTCTCAGTTCCCCGGTTACGCTTTATTACTTCTATAAGAGAACCAAAGCCATTAGATATGCAATGTGCGTCCCTATGCGCCTCTGTCTCTCTCTCTCTCTGTCTGTCTCTGCATATCTCAGTATACCCTAATCTACAGAGAGTATTACGATAATTAGGAAGCGCAACGAAATTACAATAATATATTTAAGCACTTATTTTACAATTGTTCATTATATTACAAAACAAATAACACTTTTTTATATTTTATTTTAAAATTGTGCATTAATTAATACGCCCATACAATAAATATCAAAAATATGCAGCTTTTATATTTATTAAGATGAATATAAACATTACGTCATACCTTTTATTTCGTTACCAATAGTAATAAAATAAAACCAATAAGTAGCATTTAAAAAAAAAAACAAAAATACATGAGCTAACAAATAATTAAAATTATATTTTATTAATTTTTTCCGGTAATTACGTTCGAAATAAAAACTTGGCTTATCCATGTTAATAAAAAAATATTTTGTTTTTATCAATTTATTTAATTAAAATTTGGTCACAGAAAAAAGTTAAGCTTAATTATCGTTTCTCTTTGCTTTAATCAATACAAATATCTCTAATATTTATCTAATTAAAAGATATTAACGAATGCAAATTATTTTCAATGGCAGAGCAAGCATGTTTCGTAGTCTATACCTAAAATTTATATTTCCCTCTTTGCCTCTCGCTTGATTTAATGCATTTTCGCTCTGCGGTCTTTTTGGCTGAAACTGTCTCCATCTCTTTCTGAGTCGCAGTCGCGGTCTCAGTCTGTTTGTTTGGGCTGTGCCGAAAAAGAAACTTTAATAAGAAATGGCTTGAGATTTCGGTGAGCACCTGGAACCGTCTGAATCGTATGCAGTTTACATGCAACGCCAGCAAAGTTGGCGATAAAAGTTAACGACTCCCAAATGTTGCAGTCAGCGAAAGTCGCTTTTTAAATTTTTTACCATTTAATTTTGGGCAGAGGTTCTTTTTATTTGATTTAAATATGCAATTTTTAATAGTCGTAAAACTGCCGGTTTGCTTTTCTGCTAGCGAATTGAATCCGCATTCACATTTGTATTCGTATTTGTATTCGCATTCACAGCCACATTCCAAACTATTGCAGTCACAAATTTAAACCATCTAAAAACTGGCTGGCATGGGCGAAAGACAAAAATAACTACATTATTTATTTATGCAATATCTGAGTACAGAATACGAGTACCGAGTACCAGGACTTGCCTCGTTTTCGGGTTTGCCATTTTTATTTCAGCTCTAAATGCAGCAACATTTTGTTTACGGCCGACCAAGGAGCAAGCAGTAAGGAGCAAGGAGTCTCATAGCCTCATTCCTTGCACTTATTTTTTGCTCAGCTGCTTGGTCCTTGGCACTCCTTCGTATCGCTGGCAAATGCTAATTTGTTTCTCATACCATGAATACTCCAGCATTTAAGCTAGCATACCAATTTCACACAGTTCACAACCTTATTATGGCCAATTTTAGTTACAAATTGCTAAGAGTTTCCGTTCAAAATCATTCAAGCAAAACTATTTTATAACTAAGTAAAAGAATTCATGAAATTATTAATGCATTAGAATCAGACAGTAATGAGCGAGATTACTGTAACTTTTAAATTCAAATAAAATGGTTCTACTTCTTATTGTGTTTAAAATATAATTTCCTACTATTTCTGTTTGCTTTAGTCACACTAAGCTTAAGCCAACGAATATTGCTCATGAGCACGTTTCGCGTATTTATTTAGTTGCTAGTGTTTTTAAAGAAATTGTTGAAAAAATAACCAATTTAAATACTTATACATACCTTTCAATTGTAAATGTTCAATGCTATTATCACATACATTATCATGATTATCAACTACAACAGCTTTAACAATGTTCCAAGGTAGAAAAGCACAGCACTTTTTATAAATTTATATATTTATTCATAAATATTTCGACGGACAGTTTTGGAGGCAACGTTATGTAAGTGAAGGTTTCTCTCTGCAAGAAGGTCATCGGGATTTTCAAAATATGCGCGCACAATTGCAAGTAAGAAAACCAAGCGGAAAAGCTTTTCGAGCTTTTTTTTGCTTGCACACGAAGCGAAAGCTAACGGAACTACAGCTTTGGGCTTTAAAATCTAATCAAACAAAGTTGCAATAATGCATTCTTAAAATGCAAAAATGAAAAGAGAAAGTGCACTCTTTTTTTGGATGGAAAATAAATTTTAAAAATATATGCATATAATATTTTAATATAATTTGCATGCAAAGTGTCAATTAAAAGTTCTGGGCTGCACTCAAACAGCTGCCTAGCACGTGGCAATACACACACATACACACACATACACACACACACACACACTCTTACTACTTTTAACTTTCACCACAATTATTTCCGTTCACTTTGCTTTAGTTTGTCTTTTTTAAGTAACCGTTTTTTGTGCAAAATGTAAGCTATGAATTTTTATACAAGCGCCTAAAAGTAGGCAATGAAATTATTTAATGGCTGCAACTAAAAAACTAAAAGCGATTTTCACGTATTGGTTCAATACTGAGCAGCAACTGTGATAACAATGCCGATAACAACAAAAAGAACAAACACATCAACATTAACAGATGGAAATATGCCACAGGCAAAGCAGCTGTTTGGACGTGGGAGAGAGTGTGAGAGAGTGAGAGAATACTTGGAGGAGAGCGAGCTTTTAGGTGTTGTTGCCTATTTGCAGTTTGCGTTTGCAAATACCCTATGCTCAGATTTTAATGGACATGTGTAGTTGGTATGAGAATATGCAACAAGTTAAATTTAATAAATAAATAAAAATATAAATTTTAAATCGCATTAAAAGCAGCATTGAATGAATTCATTTAGTCAGGGTATATTGTAGTCTCTATTCCATTGCGAAGAATTTTTCTACTGCTCATTGCTTTTTGTATTTTTACTGCATTTTTGTTTTGGTATGTGTTTGGTTTTTGCCCTGTGCTTTTAATTTAAATGTTAATCTGATTGCATGTGCACTTCACACTGCAGCAAGTCGGGTGTTTCCCCCAACCACTTTCCCCTCTGTCTTCCTGCGGCATCTGATGTGTGTGAAGTGGCATAATTTTCATAATTTCTTGCATCATTTGCATATGAGTTGCTGTCAGACGACTGGCGCCAGCTGAAATGCTTCAAATAGTTAAAGTTGCCCAAACTCAAACCTCTCTGTACACATATAGCATTGACCTGTACTCGGATCACTTAAGTTTTTATGCTCGTATTTGCACACACACACACGTCTTTTATTGTGTATTTGTCTTGGCTGCCGCAAATAAAGACGAAGACGGCATAAAGACAGCCCGGACCTAAGGAGGAAAGGACGAGAGGACGAATGGCCGAAGAGCCAGAGAATTCATTAAAAATTAATCCAATGCCGGCGCTGCTGGAGTATTTGGCCAAGACAGGGCCACGGAATGGGAACTGGAATGGGAATGGGAATGGGATTGGGGTTTGTTGTCTGCTATTCAATTACGTATGCCACGGCTGCTATGAAAATGACCTGCAGTGTCTGCAGAGCCCAGCAGCCCAGCAACCAACAGCCAGCAGCCCAGCATTCGCCATCCGTCGGGTTGTGTAGTAAATTCTAACAGCACTTGGGTCGGCAAACCCTCGATGACCCTCTCGCTGCCACGACTGGCTCAACTGCTTGGCAGTTTTATGTGTTTTGTCTTCGCAGTCGCATGCCGCATAAACGGAATTATTTACAATTTATTTTTACCTGAGCAACGGGTAGGGGAGCAACAAGGAGGGGGGGAAAGCGATGGCATTTGCTTTGCTTGTTTGTTTTTGTGCTATTCAAAATGTCTTCATTACCGGCAGCTGAAGATGCTGGATGCTCTGGAAATGTGGCTCTTCTGCACCAGCAGCTGCTTCATTGGCTTTAATTTGACATTGGCCCTGCTCCGACCAAAGCCCTGGACATGGCTCTAACTGTGAAGTGTTGCCTGTTTATTTGAGACATTCACAGCTAACTAATATCCTGAGTGCTCCGCCAAGTAATTGGCTGATGGTCCACAGTTCGACAGCCACTTTCCCGGACACAAGAGCCAAGTACATATTTAATTTGCACCAACAATTTCACAGCAGCTCTATGCCAATTGATCAACTTGATTAAATGGCAACAACACTTGACTGTTGCTGTCCCAATGCCCTTAAATTGGCACTCTTTTAAACAAAAGTCTCATTGAATTTTTATATGATACTAAAACTTTTTTTAGGTGTTAATTATAGATGCTCTTGATGCTGATTGGAAATCAATATATGCTGGGCTAAGTAATTAATTGAATTTAAATTTTATATTAATGTATTATATATTTTATATTTTAAATTATATTTTAATTATATTTCGGGGGGTTTATTTATATGTTTTGGTGAATTTTATCGTCGATATTTCTTATCAATACTCTACTCTCATTCTTAAAATGTTGCTTTAACATCGCTCATATTCCATATTTATTATCAGCTGAAAATCAGTTTTTAAAAAAAATCTCAATTTATAAAAAGGATAAAAAAATTAAAAATTAATAATTTAGTTGACTTATTACTACTATTTTTTCTTATCTATGCATTTATTTAATATTAATTTTTAGGAATTTCTGAGCTCAAGCTTTTAGTTTTGAACCAAATTTATACTATGCCAATTATTTTCAAATTTTCTTTAATAAAATTAATTATATTAAATGTGTAGCAAGCACATATTAAACAAAAGCTAAAAAATCAAATAAAGCTTTGACAGTTCTATAACAATGCAAACAAAAATCTTATCTTAGCCAAGTTCAAATCAGACAGGTATGAGAACTTGTGTCAATCTCTAATCCCTGGCAATTTTAGCAAGCTCAAACGACTCTTGGGGGCGTTGAAAGCAAGTGTTGCAAGCTAATTGAATGGCAACTAATGCAGTCAAACACAAGATAGAAATGCATCCGAACTTAATCAAGGGTGATGGGGCGAAAGGGCAGAAGGATGGATGAAGGGGGCAAGTGTAAACACTCTGCATAAATTAGTAAAAACTTAAATGCAACTCTTAAGCGGCTGCCAAGCGTTACTAAATAGACATTAGCGCCCAACAAGGATACGTATATCCTTCAGACTTAGAGACAAGCACTTGGCTCGAGGCAGCTGTTTATCAACATCATCATCAGCATTCCGAACAACGTCGCCAACACCCTCTCAGCACTATCGTTATCGTCATCATCATCATTATCGTCATCGTCATCATCAGCATCAGCATCTTCCTCGTCTTCATCCTGCACTTCTGTATGAGTGATGATAAATCATCAAAGAAGGCAACGTGTTGCGGGCTGCAATGCTGGCAGTTTGACTTGACAGCAGACGCTGCAGTGTTGCAGTGTTGCAGTGTTGCACCATTATGTGGCACTTGGTGTGGCAAGTTCATTTATGCACTCACTCCTCACACCATTCCTCATTCTATCGCTTAGCTACCCCACAATTATTAATTGCCCCCAAAGCTGCCAAATAATGATGAAGTACACGGCGTATTTCTGGTTATTTATTGCATCTACGTGTTGGCCAGCTCACTGTTGGCTTGAGTCGAGTGTCGTGAGTCGTGAGTCGAGTTGGTTCAAGTTGTGCCCTTTCGCTGGTCATTAATATGTAATTTTTGTATTTCACAATCGGCCACTGCATTGCGACACTCGTTGCACTTGCTGCACTCGATTTGTGGTGCATGCAAATTAGCTTAAAGTGTAGACTGAAGACTAGATGGGGCTGGAAATATTTTTGAGCAGACATTTGCATACAATCGCAACCACTATTTGTTTAGGGCTGTCAGCAAATGTGACTTGTGCCCTAAATTGCATTACGTATACGCAATGTTTTTTTTTTGCTAGGCTAAAACAGCAGGAAACAGTCTTGATATAACCTACTTTGTGTGGCCTGACATTTGGTTTTATTTTAAAAGTAAATAGCTTAGTCTTAATCTAGCAACAGGCTATGAATTTAATTTGATAAATAAAGAAACAATACATTTTTAACATTATCCGGTTATTCATTATCAAATTCTGTCATGTAGAACTTAACCGTTCTTCAATTCAATGGAAATGGAGAAATGCAATGACATTTGCTGGTGTTCTGCATCGATTAATCAGCGTACAAATGCAAATTACTTGCGCCATTTGACGTTTCTTCGTTTGGTAGCGTCGTGCTGCGTTAACCGGAAACGGAAATGTTGCTTGCATAACAAATGAATTTCGCTTAAGGGTGGCATGTCAAGTCAAAGTGTAGTGAAGTGAGGGTAGCGAGGGAAGTCATGGCTCTGACTGCGCTCCTTTGACAAGTCACAAGGCCTCTTGGCATTGTTCGGTGAGTCCTTGTGCCCTGCCAAGCAAAAATAAATTGTTTTCTACATATTGCCTGAACTGAACTGAGCTGAACTGAACTGGGACATCATTTTGGGACTGGGGCTACCCGCTGATTGGTATCGCCTGGTGTTGACAGCATTCATTCCAGGCGGCCCTCAACTGCCGCCTACAATTGCCTCTTCCAAATTAGAAATTCCAATAAAAGTGCCCGGATAAATGGGACTGCTTTTATGTTGGCTTGCAATTGCAGCCCGATGAATTTATTAACGCTGTGGCCATGCGTCAAATAAATGTCAAAAAATGAACTCAAAATGCTGCAATTACGGCACAGTCCAAAGATCTGCAACCCCAAAACCCAACCAGTTAAGGAATGTTCACTTTTACGCGGCCCGCAATAAAAATTGCATGAAATTTTTTGGCATGTTAAACACAATTTTTTAATGAATTTTCGCGCCAGTCGAGTGTGAAATGCTGCCTGCCTGCCTGGCGACCAAATTGGGGCGTGGCAGTGGCTGGAGTTGTGACAGGAGCTGCCTACTTTTAAAATGCTATAAAAACTAAAAAAAACAAACAACAAGCGAAATAAAGAAATTAATAAAAATAAAAAACAAAAACGAAAAATGAAAAATGAAAATATATTTCTGGCCACATACAAAGTGAAAATTGCTCGGCAAATAAAAAATTGTTTTTCGAAAGTTTGTGGCTGTCTCTTCTGCTGCCGTTGATGCAGCTGTTGTTGTTGTTGCTGCTGATGTAGTTGTTGTTGTCATTTTTGCTGTTGCGACCATCATTTCATACTGTCTGCCTGATGTTTGAAATGATACCAAGACAAGGCACTGGCAGCGACGATCCTGTGGTCTCATCACCTGCACCACATTGGGTATATTAGTTTTAAAGACATCTGTGACTTCATATTTTCAAAATCTTATTAAATACAATTTGTTAAACTATACAAACTAAAGACATTCAATTGTTTTCTTTTATTCCTGGCGGTCATTTGTAAACAAAAATAAACATAAATAATATTTGTAGCATTTGAAATTGCAGCGCATTGAATATTTCTTATAAACTGTTCAAATATTTTGCCAGCTCACTTACCATTTTATTTGCCAGTATTTTTTTGTTTTTGTTTTTGTTTTCTGGCCAACACTTCAGCGCGAGACAGATGATAATAAAAAATTTTATTACACACAAGCTCATCCATTTGACTTAATGGCGGTTGAATGTGCAGCCTTTTAATGTGGATCCTGGGACGGGAACAAGCGGCAAGCATGATAGAATAGAGGGGGCGGGGGGCTTGGGGCAAGTGGAGTCTACATGATCTGTGGCAGTAGTAACTGTGTATCTGTCTACCTTTTTATTTTTGGGGGGGGTTTGGCTGTTGATTATTTAATCATTTTTTTGCAGAAACTGACGCTGCTTTCTCAAGTGGAAGTGCATGTAATTTTATTTCATTTGCATTGCATTTTATTTCATTTATTTTTAATATATATTTTTTTTGTAATATAATTCGTTTGGCATTTGTTGTTGCGCATATGTAGCGTGTACTGATTGCTGTTGCTGCAGCTCTTAAATAATATGGCTTGCAACAGTCTCTCAATAAATCAGCGAAATGTGCGAGCAAAATAATAATTAATGGCAGCTTGGTGGGGGGAAATGGAGAGGGAAAGCCAGCTCTGAGGTGCAGAATGATGCATGAAAATTTGTGAAAAATTGCACAAATTGCACGTCACACGTTTAAGGCAATATAATTGCCAGGACCAATGTTGGCATTGCCTCAAATGAGCAGCCCAAATGTTGCTTGTGTCGTGGAAAGCGGCAAAGAATGAGAAAAATGTATAGCATACATATTCTCTTAATATGCAGCACATGTAGAAAATGAGTTAAACGCTGGCCGGAAACAGACAACACTTGGCTTAATTTCTATGCTGCCTGTCAGACATCCATCCCCCTCTCCTAGCTCTCTTTCTTTCACTTCTTTTCTCATTCCATTCGATGTCTCATCATTGGCCAGGCGTCATCATCATTTGGCAGAGCCACAGCCGCATGTTCAATATGATTCGTGACATGTTAGGGAATTAGTGCTGCAAGCGGTTGGCGAAATGCGTGGCATGGTAAGGGAAGGGAAAGGTATCGGTGAAAGACATAGTCTTCCCTCCCCGACTGTGCTTGTGTGTGCTTGCCACGTGCGCCACATGCTTGTCATGCCAAGTGGCGCCAAGCGGCCTCATTAATGTGAGTTGCTTTAAGTTTCATTTATTTATTATAGGATCATTGTTTAGTTTTTTTTCTTCTGTTTTTAGACCCCGTACTTAAAAACAGTACAGGGGTCTATTGGGTTTGTTTTAACGAATATGTGCGTAACAGGCAGAAGGAGGCGTGGCAGACCCTATAAAGTATATATATTCTTGATCAGCATCAATAGCCAAGTCGATATAGCAATGTCCGCCTGTCCGTCTGTCTGTCTGTCTGTCTGTCTGTCTGTCTGTCTGTCTGTATGAACACCTAGATCTCAGAGACTATAAGAGCTAGAGACACTGAACTTGGTATGTAGATTCCTCTTTATTGCAAGCAGATCAAGTTTATTTCTAAATTCGGCCACGCCCCCTTTATCGCCCACAAATCGAAAAAAAAAATTTTAATATCCAAATTATAAGAACAATTTAAAAGCTAGTGACACTAAATTTGGTATGTAGATTCCTCAATATAGCAGGCAGATCCAGTTTTTTTCTTTTTTTAATCGGACCACTATATCATATAGCGCCCATAGGAACAATCGGTCGAAAATCAAGTTTTAGTATGAAAAACTTTTTTGTTTAATGATTTATCGTAATCAAACTGATAAAATAAGCATATAACTTGGTTTTATATATCCTATCCAAAGTTGATTCAAATCGGACCACTATATCATATAGCTGTCATAGGACCAATCGGGCGAAAATCAAGTCTTAGTATGAAAAATTTTTAGTTTTATAAGATTTCATACCCAAATTTATAGAATATGCATTTAAATTAGTCTTATACATCCTTGCCGAAGTTAGCTAAAGTCGGTCAACTATATCATATAGCTGTCATAGGACCGATCGGACGAAAATCAAGTCTTAGTAAGAAAAACTTTTTTCCATTATTAGTTTTTGCCATAGTAAGTACGAAGTCTCCGACAGTCGAGTATGCTCGACTGTAGCACCGGCCGACTAGTTTTCGTTGGTTTCAGTGGGTTTCCTTATGGCTAATTGCTTTTTTTGTCTATTATTTTTGGCAGCACGGAATGCAGTCCAAACGATCAAGTGATAGCAGCTCATTATACAATCTCTCAGGCAACTGGAGTTGGCCATACCTCAAAGCTGTCTTTGTGTTGTCCAAAGTTTTGCGTAATTGCTGCAATTTGTTGCCACAAACTGCTTAATATCAAGTAGCCGTCGTGTTGGCACAGCAACAAAAGTGCCAACCTTGCACTACACTCGCCTTCGGTTACACAACAACAATGGCAAGAACATTACCACCAAACGAACTGGTTGGCAAAAATGTTTGTTGCTGCTTGTTTACATTTTACAGTTTTGTGGTTAAGTTTACGCCGTGTTTTCTCGTCTTCACATGCGCCTGCATGCAATGCCAAAAGGTCTGAGTCTGAGTTGAGGTCTAGAGCTGGCCTCTTATCATGTTAACAGCGCTTTACGTTCATGTTTCCCACGCACTGCACGGCAACAACTATTTGCAATGAAAGTATCTAGTATCTAGAGTTACGGATACTTTGCCCACAACATGTGTGTGTCAACAGCGACGTTGTCTACACGTAGTCTTCTAATTTGCAAAATTATATCACTAGCACTTTCTTAGTTGTTTGTTTCACATTCGCAAATTTAACGTTGCTTTGTCTAGAATCAGAAAGAAATATTTATAAAGTCTGAAGAATAAAATCAAAACTCCAAAAGTTTAATTTAATTTACTTTAAAATAAGTTAATATATTAAATGTTTACAAGACATTCTTTTTATGCACCAAGTTGTAACTTAAATATTTATCTTATCTTCCCTTACTTATAACGCAGATTTCGGCAAATATATTTCAATCGATATTTTTTTGTTAGGTTTTGTAAAATTATTTTTTTTTATTAACCCGCTAGCTGCATTTGCTGTCCCATTTAGTGGAAACCAAAAGAAATAAATAGAAAGCAAGTCCTTAAGGACCTACAAAAATTGCCATTTATCAAGTGATATTGCAGCGACATTTAATCAAGATACGAGTATTAGCCAAATGTTTGCCAAAACTCTGCGGCTAGAAAATAAGATAAAATAAACTGCAATAGAAGAATTAAACAAAAAACAAGTAAGCAATGCTGTTAACAAAAAAACCGCCAGCAAAGTGCAACATGGCAAAAAGCAAGAAAGAACTAAATGCAAATCGAGTACTGGGAATTAGTGACAACCAAGCGGAAAGACCAGCTCCAATTCCAGGAGCTGCCCAGGCTCCCCGGAGTCCTTGTGTCCTCGTGTCCTTGTGAGTTTTCGTGTGACATTTGCAATTGACAGTCGCGTCGAGTTGAGTCGCATTGAGTCGCATTGAGTTCAAGTTGGCAAAAGCAGTACCAACTGTAAAAGAAGTCGAGTGCGAGGCTTCTTTTCAACTGTTTTTCTTGCAGTTTGTCCATTTTTTTTGCTCCTTTTCGCCTCACTGCGACAATTTAAGCTGCAAAGTTTAAATGTTTTTTTAATTTTTTATTTTTTTTTTTTTTTGTGCCTGCAAGTTTTCCAGCTGCGGCGTTTTTCTTTTGGGGTTTTTGCGGCAAAATGTCAAACGGTGGCCAAAGTTCGCTTAACACCAAACGTTTTCGTGTGCAAATGGCGCTCCCAAGTGCTTTATTGTGGGTGTCCCCGGCACTTTCCCTCACCCCTGTCCAGGTGGCGAGCACGTGTGCAGTTTTCCAAAATATTTCTTTAAATTTTGGCATTTCTGCAATTAATTTTGTCAAGGTTGGTAATTTTTTAGCTGACTTACAGCCAAGTGCAGGTATCTTCAGTGCACAGTAGACCCAAACCAAGCGAAAATTGAGCAGTAATTATAAGAAGCAAATGAACTTTTGCCATTTGGAATGTAATAAACTAATTGTATCCATAACTTCGTTCGGCTTTGCTCCAATGTGCAGCTGGCTGGTGTAAGGGAAAGCGAAAAGAAAAGGGGAAAGTGCGGAAAAGGCGGGCTGGGAAAGTTTTGTGGCGCCCGGTAATCGTTGAGCCTGTCGCTTTTTGCAGCACTTACTTTTAATTAGCAAACAAAACGGAACGCAACGCAGCGAAATAAAATGAAATGCCACCGAGCTGCCTGAAAGTATGCAAAACTTTTGTTATTGTCGCCAAATAAATTTGCCAATGCGTCTGCAATGCGGGCGGCGCGGCGCGGCGGGCGGGGCATACAATTGTGGGCGTGGTCAGAACAACAACTAACAAAAAAGTTTCAACGAAAAATTATGTGGCGTCAAATGCGGCGAGTCGATGGCAACGCCGCAAGTGCAGCAGGTGTGGCAAGCGTGGCAGGTGTAGCAGGTGTAGTAGGTGTGGCAGGTGGTTTACCCCATGCGGTTGCCGTCGGGCAAAATTTATGTTGCAGTGTGAAATTTTACGCGACAGGTGGAAAAACAGCAGGAAAAACCCAAAATGACTGCCAAAAGTTGCATGCAAATTCTGAGGGGGAAAGTGGAAAAGTGGAGAAGTTACTAAAATATATAGTTAACGAGAGGTGCTGTTATAGTCACTAGGCAGGTCCGCCCGATTAGCTGAAAGCATCTCTTTAATATTTAAAAGGCCAAAAGAATTGCTCCCAATAGGCAAAGTAAAAAGCCATGTGTTTTTTTTTTTTATTATTAGGTTGTCGGTCTTAGAAGTAGGTTTGGGAACACCCTTAACACTTCATTAGCAGCGTCTCTTTGGTGAGCCATGTTAACACTTGCCCAGATCGACCGACACACAAAAAACACAAGGAACAACAACTTCATGACTGCTGTGTTGCCTCATTAGAAAGGGTTGCTGTCGTGACGCGTCTGTAAATCATCAATTAAATTAAATTCTGCTTCTGGGGCCAGTGCTAAAAATTAATTTTTAAAATGAAATGTTTTTGTGAATTATGAGGGTTCACTGCATTAATAAAATAATACTGTTTAGAAAGTCCTATCCTTTAGCAACTGTCAATGCCCGGACTCGTGTTCGTCTTCTGACATAAACATATTTTAAAACCTGAAAATTACACAATGAAAATTATGCACAGACAATCGTATTAAAATAAAATAGAGTTCTCATGATAATAAACCATCAACGTAAATAATAAATTGAAAGTTTGCTAAATCTATAATAGACTCCTATGTCCTTTGTAGCATGAAGTCATTACTTTAGAATTCCCTTACATTTAATCTAGATATACTTATCGGACCATCTTATAATTGCTCTCAAATGTAAGCTTGATTTCGAATTCGAAGCCGTGCGTCATGTTTGAGATAATTGCTGTTCAGGGCGCTGACTTTTCCGTTATTTGTTACTTACTGCTCACTATTTGGTGTTACATTTTCTTTTGCCTTCATTCTTATTATTTTTATTTTTGCTTTGTGTGTTTGCTGAAATGATTTCGAGGAAAAACGTTTACCCAAACCTACCCCAATAAATGTGTATGGCATATAGCATATAAATTACAGGAATAAAAACTGAAATTGCTGCAAAAACAGAAATACACTTAAAATATACAGAGAGAGTAAGAGACAGAGTGGGCTAAAAAGCAAGAGAGAGACAGAGGGAGCAATAGCAAAGCAAAGCAAAGCAAAGAAAAACGGCAAAAACGGAATATTTATGAACGCACGCCAGGACGAGAAAAGCGAAAATGCGCCAAACAAAACCACCTAGAACTGGGGCCACACAACACAGTTAACAGTCAAATGCCGTTGGAAGAGAGGGGAGAGCGCGGTGTGAGGGGGTGTGAGGGGAATCAGCGAACCAACGAACCAAGTCCGAACCCTGTCCGGTGTGCGGGTCTGGGCCATGTTTGTTGGCAGATAAAGCAAATGGCAAAAGTGTTTTCCATGCGCGATCGATATACACGGCGCCATCAAGACGGGACAAATTTTCATAGTTCAAGTGGCGCCTAGGCTTGTGCCACGGCAGAGAAAGAGAGAGAGAGACAGAGGGAACAAGACAGAAAGAACCCAACTGAAATGTGGCCAAAAGCAGGCACTAAAAATTCACACGCACATACAGAAGCAAATGCGATAAAATTTTAGCGGAAGTGCGCAAGCAAAAATGAAAAAAATTAAAATTGAAAAAATCCAAGCAACAGGAATGAGATTCCTAAACAGAACGTAAGTTTGTACTTTAACTACGAGCAAAACTATGTTTCAAATTCCGCTAACAGCTGTTTAACTATTATTGCTTGTTAAAATACCAATAGTATTTTCATGATTGTTCTGCGGATCGACTTCATCAAGATAAATGAAGATATATCACCAAAATGGTATGTTAGATTTCTCTGATTGTGAGTCTTTGTTTTTGATAAAAAAATACTTTTATTTTTTATTATTTTTGATGTGTTAATCAAAGCACTTTCGTGTCATGAATATGGGGAAAAAAAACTATGCAGGAAAAACTGCAGGTTCTTGGCAGGATGTAAATGTAAATAACGTTTTAGAATATAACTCAAAAAAAAAAAAAAAAGATTCGAAAATTGACAGAGGAACCAAATTTATAAGGAATTACATTTTTGTGGTACTTAAAATAAATAAATAAATATATATGAGAATAGAAGAAAATAAATAAAAATAAATAAATATAAATTCCATTAAAGCAATCACCAGAGAGAAGACTATAATAATTTTATTTAACATATTATATATGTAGAATAATTGATGTGTTCTGATAAACGCGGACAATGTCTTTGGTTTGTTTGCTGTCACTATTTAACCTGGAAAAATCATCAACAATGTCTTGAAAATTAATATCACGTCAACAAAAACTATTATGACTCCAATATTTCCACAGTCGTTAATAGTCTTTCATAGTTAATACTTACAACCCACTAAACCTTTAAATCAGACTGCCAAGCATATATATTTTTATGATTGACACACGCGTGTTTGTCTCGAAGCTCGGAAAAAATTAATACCGAAAATATGAACTTGTCTATTTGCTTGGATTTTATTTTTATGGCATTTGCTAAGAAAGTGATATATTATATAGTGTGCGTTTATATCTTTGGCTTGAATTGACAAACGCGTCATCAGCCTGTGCTCTGAGTACAGAGAATTGCGGGCGGGAAAACTGATGAGTCATTCAGGGATTTCCATGCGGCTAAGAAGTCACTGCCAGCCTCCCAGTTCAAATGAAGGAGTGAGTCAATTTTTATATTCATGACAAGTGTACAGAAACTTTCGTTTCGAATTTGCAATGCATAGAGTAGTTTTCACATATAAAAAATTGCAGAAGCTGAATAAATTTATTAAAAACCAGAAGAAGGCTATGTTGAGGACCCCAATAATTTTGTCACGAATTACATAAAGCATAGTAGGCGACAACTCTTGGTTTTAGAAAGAATACATATAACTTTATAATCCATACAGTAGGATTAATGAGCAGACATTTGTTAGCATATTTAATAAAATTATTAAAAGTTGTTGAAAACATTCAGATTAAATGAATTCTCTAGAACTAGTGCTCGTTTTGATTGTCTATATACCCCACAATCGACCTAAATAGCCAAATTTAAGCAAAGTTCATTGCCATTGCGAAGCAATCAATTCTGTTTCCTTACCAACTTCCTCTCCCCTTCGCTGACCATCGCCGTCGCCCTCGCACACTCATAACTCACACAAAACTGCAGGCGAGTCATTGTTTAAATTTTGGCAAGGCATAATAATTTTCCTACGCATTGTTCTTGCTGTTTGCTTTGCTTTGAGACATGAGTTGGGCAAATAGAGGCGTGGTCAGCGGAAAGGCGGATGAGGCCTGTTGAGCAGGGGTTGAACTCGATGGTGGGGGAGGGTTGAGGGGGGGTTTGGCAATGACCAGGCAGACTGACAAAATGCGACCCTCGAGGAATGGAAAAGAAATAAGTTTGGCGAGCGTATGCGCAAAATGTCAACTCATAAATAATGTTGATAAAATGCATTAGGGGGCGTGTCCGACCAGCCCCATAATTAGTGCATTAATATAAGCAAACACTGAAGGACTGCAGTCAGCTGCGTCGTCTCCTGCGTCTCCTGCTGCTGTTGACGAGCAGGATACACAATAGTTTTATTTATGAATAGATTTAGTAGATGCTCGAAAACCAATAAAATAGTCGAATCCGACTAACGGTTCCCTTGTAGTTCTCTTCGCTGTCGCTGTCGTTGTCATTGTTGTCGCAAACAACGCCATAATAATAATGTAATGAAATTTATGATGCGCATTTAATGTACTCAACATAGCGCGACAATAAACGACAGCCACGCGAAGGACGCAAAGGATGCGAAGGACACGAAGGACACGAAGGATGCGGGTCGCGGACATGGGATGCCGCCTTTACAATGTTCATTGAACGCCCAACACTTAACTGATTTCAAAATTATATTGCTGTATGATTGTGTGCGCGTGTATGTGTGCGCGTGTGTGTGTGTGTGTGTGTGTGTGTGAGTCAGTGCATTTCTATAAGTACAATATGGCATATAATTTTATTGCTTATTGTCCGCCAACGCAGTCGTCAAATTTGTGCGTTTGTGCGTAATAAGCACGAGTTGCAAAAGGAGAGAGAGAGAGAGAGAAAGAGAGGAGGGCGACGACGCCAGTGTCAATATTTGCACTGGACAAATGTGGCGGCAATTTCGAAATCTATCTTTATATAAGTGTGTGTATTATAGTACTATAGCTGTGAGTCCTTAAGAGCTTGCATGTGCTTGTGTGTGTTTAGTTCTCATAGTTGAATTGTTTCAAAGCAATTGCATTCTCTTCTCTCCTTTAATTAATAAAGAAAAAGTTGATAGAATATTATTAAAACACTCGAAAAAATTATGTAACTCCTAAAATAAAATATAATATAATTTACACTTACTTAATTGATAACAATTATAATGGTAATATTTAAACAAATTACAAAATTCAAAATTATGTGTACATTTAAATTTTTAGGTTTAAGAACTCATATGTTTTGCATGTATTGAATTTGTAGTTGTGACTAGCACAATAATTCATAAGTTTTTCTAATAGTGCTAGGAAGCCAAATAAATAAATAAATAAATAAAACAGACTGCAAATATTCACTGTCCAGCTTAATCTTATTATCAGCTAAGAACAAGAGCACTTCTCACTGTCGAAATAAATTAAATGTCGCAAAAGGATTCTTCTCTTCTTTAATTAATAAAGAAACAGTTGATAGAATATTATCAAAACACTCGAAAAAATTATGTAACTCCTAAAATAAAATATAATATATTTTACACTTACTTAATTGATTAATTAATTAATAATATATAATCATAATTATAATAACAATAATAATTTATACAAATTACAAAATTCAAAATTATGTTTATATTTCAATTTTAATTTTTATGTTTAAGAACTCATATGTTTTTCACAACAATTTATATAATAATATATAATAATACATAATATTTCTTGTAGTGCTAGGAAGCCAAAAAAATAAATAAAACAGGCTGTCCTTAATCTTATTATCAGCTAAGAACAATAGTACTTCACACTGTCAAAATAATTTAAATGTCGCAAAAGGGTAAAAACGGCATGTAAATGGAAACAACACTTTCACTAAAACACTCTAAAATGTCGAACAATAACAAAAAATAAAAGAGAGCTCGACAATGTGCTACAAACTGGAGCATAAAACTTAATTTCCGACCCGAGCGTTGCGACATTGCAGTTGCAGTTACGAGTAAAAGTTGACAGGCAACCGCAAGAAAAACCCAATCAAGCTTACACGTTGCACCTCTTCCAGGGGACAGCAGGAGAAGCAAGAGAACAAGTTCTGTCCTGGATACGATGAAGGCGAAAGTAATTTGCAAGCAACTTTGCTGTTACACACCGAAAGGGAGTGAGAGAGAGAGAGTGAAAAACTGGTAGCACTTAAATTGTTGCCCTGTGTGGAAATAATTGAAAAATTTGCAGTGCATAGAAAATCGAATTATGACGAAAGTGACAACCAAGATGACGAAGGACGTAGGAAATATCAATTAACAAGAACAAGCGCAGAAAGCTATTAAAAGCTTATTTAGTCGATCCCAAAAATAAAAACAAGCCCCGCTCTATAAGCAAATAATATGGAAAAAGTTTATACAAACAACCCGATCCCCTCCCGCTTTCCCCGCTTGCCCCACTCGCCCTGTGCAGACAGTTCGCTCTACAAGAACAGGGGCAGTAAAATTAATTGCTTTATATGGCGTGATAATTTATTGAAGCCCACGATGACCAACATGGGAGCACAGGCAAAGTCCAGGGCCAGGACGAGCACAGGACGAGGCGAGGTAATACGAGTGGAGGCCAGGACACGAACATGGCAGCTGGCTGCCTTGTTGTGCCAGGATAACACAAGTATTATGCCGGCAACGAGGCGTAAGGGTCAATCACATTAGAGACATGCGAACCGCTGCGAGTTGAGCCGTTGAACAGTTGAACAGTTGAGTTCAGCTCAGAACATTACAGCAAGGATTGCAGGGTGGTTCTCGGCCTTTGGTCAAGGGTTGCCACAGCCGCTTGCATTTCGGAATCTGATTATGTGCCCCGAGCGCGGATAATAAGTTATTGTTTGATAATACTCTTGATATTCTAAAAAGATTAATTTTTCAGAATACAAAAAAAAAAATACATGCTACTTAAAGTGCAGTTGGACAATTATGAATGCGCTATCTATAACTTTCTAAAAAGATATATTTATTATATAAGCAAAATTTAAAGACAATTTTTTTTAATTTTAATATAGCTAAAATTAACAAAGGACTCACCAACTTGATCTAATTTATTTAATAATGATAATTATAAATAATTTTTATTTTCAAAAAAACTATTGCTTATGAATTTATCTTTCCAAAGGGTATTTGATCTTCGGCATACAGCTTTAAATGTACCAAACGGATTTACGCACTGTGAATGGAATGCCTTTTACTCGTACGTTGTTTTGTGTTCGTTTACCCGCTTGGGGGTAGCCCGCAAAAGTATGCTATGAATATAATCAGCGCATTCAATCGAGTTAATTTCATTATGAATATGATGGCAGCTAAACGTTTTTCTTCTTTTCATTTTCAGCTATGTTTTATTTTTCGTTTCATTTTCAGTTTTTTAATCAGACGCCACGCGATGCTGAAACTTCGGTCAAATAAATAATCTTGCCAAGTTGCCTGGAAGGACGCTGAGGATGAGAGCAGAGCAGCTGCTCGAGTTGCACTTACCAAGTCCTGGTTGCTGCCGCGGCTGTTGACAAACAAATATGAAACTAATCCTTGGTAATTAGTGCGCCAACTTTTGCTGCATTTTGAGCCAGGACACAAAGTCGGTCCAATGTCCTTTCCATGCTGTGGTCAGAAGTTGGCGTATTCCTTGTGCTTTTTGCGGTTCCCAGCTTATGTGTATGTGTGTGTGTTTCGTGTTTTTTTTGTGATGTCGTCGTTGCCATCGTCGTGCGGCGTTATTTTTATTGGAAAAGTTAAGCTCGTGTTTTGATAGGTTTCAGTCGTAAAGGGATTAATTAGTGCAGAGTTCTCGCCAACATGCCGTAGACACAGAGACTCCGACGCCGAGGATCTGACTCTGACTCTGACTCCAACTCCATCTCAGACCAACATGCGGACCAAGTCGCATTTGTTTTTGGCTTTTGAATAATTAAAGTTAAGCTGAGTTGCATAGTTTTCCCTATTCTAGTGCAATAAACGCGCAAAGGACTCAAATTCGTAATGGACAATATACTTGGTTGTATTACGAGTATGTAGTTGTATTCTTGTTAGCCAACACAGGGATTTGTAGAGTAAAATGCGGATGTTAAATGAGCATTATTTACTTTTAAGTTGAAATAAAAGCGAAGCGATGAACAGTTGCAACTTTAATTGGGCAGAAGAAATATGCAATTTCATAGTATTTATAATTGAACTGTAGATAAATCAAAATATTAAAGAATATACATTATTTTTTACTCTTATTATTATTTATATTTATGATTACTTTTTTTACTAGTTTTTTTTTGCTAAATTGTATATTTACCAATTCTACATAGAATTTCTAGACCTCTGCTTTTCTTCCTCTTTGTTGCATTCAAGCAGCTTTCAACGAGGTTTATTAATTTAATTTCTCTAACCGCGTTGAGAGACATTTCGCTTGAAATTCCAATGCTGCAGTATTTTGAAAGTTTTTTCTTATCTTTTATTATGAACTACAGCTACAATTTCGCTAGCGGTGTCAGCGCATGATTTACGAGGCCATGGCTTAAAAATGAAAATTGTAGTAAAAACCAAGTAGGGAAAAGTGCAAAGACGGAAAGAGGCAAAGAGCGACAAGCAGGAGGGGGGGGAGAGGGGGGGACAGACAAACCTTTTTTGTGGCTCTGAAGTTTTGGCCACAAAACAGGAAACGGAAATGAGTGCGCAGGACGATGGCGACATGTGAAATGTGTTTGGCCCCAACCACTTGAAATAAAAGAAGAACGAAAGCAAAAAAAACGAAAGCAACAAAATAGACGGGCACACATGCAAAATAAACGGGTTCAAGTGGCGCTCGTAAAAACAGGAATAGAACCAAGCCAAGCCAAAGGATAACTGTTGAATTGCTGGCCATAATAACAAGGCATGCCACATGTATGTGTCTGTGTGTGCATGTGTGTGCATGTATGTGTATGTGTGTGGTTGAGCTTGTCGCGTAGCAACTTGTGGCCAACTTAATATCAGCTAACAACATGCTGACAAACAGAGGAATGTCGGCACATGTTATGGTTCATGTGACCAAAATGAATGCAAATGAACTTCGAGCAACTTCCATGCTCCCCAATCACACATACAAGTGTAAAATGGAATTTTGTGAGTGAGTGAGAACCGTTTAACTGTAATTGTCACTGACTAAATGTATTCTCAACAAATCAACAAATTATTTCAAAAACAAGACTAAAAAGCCAACTAATTTTAAAATCTCATAAAGTATTTAATCAGACAATTATTCTATTTCATAGTCCAGCAGAAAGTGCAATAAATTTTCGAAAGACCACTTTTCTAGAGTCGTAAAATGTATACAAGAAAAGGCGATTAAGTGAATGACATCGACACCATTAACGGCCACACAGAGCCAAATGCAGTTCGCAATAAAATACGAAATAAAATAGAAAAACATATAAACCAATCCTAGAGAACATATAGAGAAAAAACAGGCAATGCCAACGATGCTGCGTGCTGTGAAAACAATCCAATCAATTTATTAATTAAGTAAGCCACTTGGTGGGCAGTCGAAAGGAGAGAAATGTAATGTAATGAAATACGCGGCGTATGCGTAACGCTTAAGCGGCAATTGTCTGTCTCACAGCGACTTTTTTCCACTCTCTTTCTCTCAGACTCTGCATCTATTTGTCTAGATTTGTGCAATGGATTTTTAATGTTTTCCATGGGGCGTCCATTGGACTGCTGCGAAAATGCGAATGCCAATGCCAAAGTAAATGTAACGCATTGTTAAGTCCGCTCTGCACTATTCGCCTTCTTGGCCAGCTGCGAGTACAACTATGAGGCGGAGAGGGGAGTATGCAACATAAGGGAATGAAGAACTTGCACTTTAATGAGCCAACAGCAATTACACCAAACATTCGGCCCATTGCAAGACTCTCAATGCGACGCAATCGTCGTCGGCAAACATTTTAATTGCATTTTGCTTTTTATTTTATTGCCTGCAGCTTCTTAATGATTTTGTTGCTTGGCCACTTAAATATTCCAACCACAGCAAGCTACTATAGGTATTTCGTGAAGACAAATACTGAGAGCTTTACAAATATTATATCTTTATTATCTCGCCATGTTTCACATTTTATATTAAAAGATATGTATTTTAAAAATATTGTAACGGTACGGTTTCGACACATTATTTATTATATTATTTAATCAAATTGTAAATTTGCTAGCTCAACCAACCAACTAGCTCACCAGCTTCAAGCAATTATAACTTTGTCAAAACTAAATTAATTTTCAAACGGAATTTAATTTGAAGCTTCCAAAGTTATTCTGCATTGAATTGGGATTAGCTTAAAATTTTCTTTCCCCCTAGATCTCAGTTTTGATTTTAATGCAGTTTCTAAGTTAAAAATAGTTGCATACCGGAAATCAAATATTAGAATCTGCTGTTTCTTTAAGATCGACACTTCAATCATATAAATTAACGATCAATCGGATTGTATATTAAATACATTAACATTTACATACATTAAAAAAATGTATAGCTATGTTTCACACATATCTCTATGTTAAAAATAAATTAATTCTATACGACCCCTTTAGGGTTCATTTTCCATGGAACTTTAGTTACACTAATAGCTGAACTAATGTCTCTCTGAAAGAAAGAACAAAATAATCAAAGGCGTTTTAAATTCAATTGGAGACAGTCCCACAAATTAAAACTCTACACAAGTTGGTAAGACATCAAAACGTATTCTACAGATTGACTTCATTAATATATGGTGCGGAGTAACTATTATTTGAAAAATGAAAATTTTGCTGATTTCGCTGATCGGACTTAAAGTTATTATCTGCACATCTAGTCCGTACAGAGACAATTTCATGTTTATTGGTGCAAATCCTAAATTCAAGACAATGATCCCAGATTTATTTTCTTAAAGTAAGTAAGTATTATTTATCATTATGATTAATTGTATATTAAAAAGTTTTTTTTCGAAATAAACATATTTTCTTATTAAAGTAATACTTATTAGATTTTTCCAGATTTAACCACACAAAACGAAGAAAGTCAGATACTTGTTTACGAAGTTTATAGAATGCTTGTTAGTCATAACTTTTATTTTATGTCATGGACAGTTAATTAAACAAATGTAATAATAAATGTTGCTAAGAATCGTTTTAATTTGTTTATGCAATAATGAGACAAATTCTAAGGGATTCCACTCAAACTTCTCACGCTCTTGAGCACATGTCCTGGACTAAAACTTTTGAGATATTCCTGACGCATGCGCCTGCATCGAAATCAACCCGCGATTCGAACTACTCACTCAATGTTTAGTTTTAAAATGTTGCTGGTTAAACCATATTATTTATTATATATTTTTTTTGGTTTGAAGAAGCACGAGTATGTTAACCCTTGGCGTGGAGCCATGGATAATTGTTGGCAGCAACAAAAAACAATTGCAGCTAATTGGCAATAATCAAGCATCGGTCGCGTCATAAATTGGCATAAACAAAGCGACGCCAACGAGGCCAACAAATCAGCGCAGTTGGCATTTTTAATTGTGATTGAGTTGGCTGCATAAATCAGCAAATTAAATTACAAACAATGGCAATAAAATCTAACGAATGACATTTCGCTCTTGCTCTTTCCATATCTTAATTTTTTATAATTTTTGTTTATGTTGGCACGCAGTTTTTGGCTGGCGACAATTTAATTACGATTGCATTTGTGCACAGTTGTATGTGTGTATGTGTGTGTGACTGTCTGTGTATTGGTAAGTTGCAGCCGCCACTCTGACGCCACAAAATATGCTAATTTAAATTTATATGAATATGGCGAATTGAGGCGAGCAGCCGAGGATTATTCCCCAAGGGCGCCTCCAAAAACTGTAGCCCATTCCTTGCCCCTTCAACTGCCACACAACTGCGCTCCTCGCTGTGGCTGTGAAATATTTTTGGTGGCTGCCGCCAGCGACTGCGGTCATAAAATTTATTGTTGCCAAATGCATATTTGTCACATTTGCAATGTGTTTGGCGGCGGCAGTCATAGAACAATTTATAAGCAACTGGGGACTTTGCTGCACTGTCTAAAGGACAATCGACAAAGGATAACCCCAAGCGGTCAACCAAAATAGTCAACTGGCGACTGTTTTACAGCTAAATGCTATAACTATATAAATATTAATTGATATCCTTAAGGAAGTGCAATTGCTTTAAGTAATCATTTAAAGTTTAATTATTTGCATTAATTCTATAGTAGTTCTATTTACTTGAATTAAAACCTCAAAAGCATTCGTTTTAGTACAAAACATTGTCATAATTAATTAACTTTAATCTTAAAACATACACTAGTATGTGTATTAAAATTATTCAAAATACCAAAATTAAATACCATTTAATAATGGTGTATTTTCTTGGTTAGCGACCTTTCGAAATAGGTACTGATTTTACCAGCGATCCAGCCTTAACGTCATATTTGCGTCGCTAGAACCACTTGAGAATTCTAAGGTGCGACAATGAAAAATAAATATCCCAAAACGTACTTGTTTTTAGTACGAAACGATCATATTTTTAACTTCCTTTCAATTTTGAAAAACCCTATTTTAAGTACAAAAAAATCTTAAACTAGTTTAGTACAAATAATTCAGTTGTTTCTAAAGGTATCTTTTCGAGACTCACGGATTATATATTTTCCATGGTCTTATATATTGACTAAGTTTGGATAAAATCGGACTACTATTTCGGATAGCTGCCATAGGAATGAGAAGTCAGAATTCTAAAATTAAGATCGATTCATACTTAATTCAAGATCTTTAGTCCACAGCTATCTTAAAATTTTAAGAACGAAACGGAATAAATTCAAGTACGGTCGTACCTAATTTTAGGATGGCATATTTTTCTGAGTGTACTCAGCCAATAGTGTCAAACTAAGTTGATAATTGGCTAAATTGTTTGCTTTGCTTACTCCATACATACATATTAGCCCAACTTTAATGGGTATATCCACCCAGATCAGAGCTCAGTCTCTGAGCTGACTAACTGTCACGATGCCACGCAGTCTTTACACCTCAAAGACTCCCTCAATGGCTGTGCACAAAAGAAATGAAGTCATTTGTAATTAATGAGGTTTGTCACCCCAATTTGCCCGGAACTTCAAACCACAACACACCGATGGCATTAGATGTTCCATGTGGTATGTTTAACCTGCCTGGCATATTGAAAATCACAGAATGTTGACTCAAAGCGAGGGTGACGCACTCCAGAGCAACAGAAAAAAATAAAATCCATATAAAAGAAATGACAGCCATCACCCACCCACAAAAAACAATCTAATTATCTCGTTAAGCACGCCAAAATGCACAAAAGATACTCACACACACACATGTATAGAGTGGAAGATTCAACACAACTCCACATATATATATGTGTGTTTGTGTATGGGGAGGTTAGAGTCACAGAGTCAGGTGTTACCTGCTGAACTGACACCTTGACTGACGCCTCCTTGACCCTGACAGACAGACAGACAGACAGACAGACAGACAGACAGACAGACAGGCTGACTTTTGGCTGGATTTTGATGGTTTATTCTTTCACAGTTTCGTTGCGTTGTGCTTTTGTGTATTCTTTCCATCTTGCCTGGTGTTTAATTAAAATTATGTAAATAGATTTATTTAGCTGACATTGGGGCGTAATTAAGTGCATGTTGAAGAGCGCGAGGAATATGCGTGAGGCATTTGCATCTGTCACCGTCGTCGTCGTCAACCGTGGACAGCCTGACAGCAGTTTTCCTTCACCTTTGCGGGTGTCAAGTTATACTCTCTCCCCTACTTTCCTCATCACACTCACTCCCCTTCTCACGTTCAGCTTATTGCCAATGTCCGCCCCTCTATTGTCTCTCTATGCTGACAAATTAGCCTTGAAATGAGCAATTTGCAGGCTGTGGACATGAATACCACGGACGGCACAGGAGCATCACTGAGCTGTGGGACAGAGGGAATGAGGAGCTGGGGAGCTGAGGGGGACGTGACTGTCGAGGGCCGTAAAGTTACCGTGAATAGCAAAACTGAGCTGACAGCTGCTGTCAGTGGCGGCCTGTCAATGGTCGAGTATTAAATATGCTTTGTGGCATGAAAAAGCAATTAAGTATGGAGTGTTTAGTTGTCTGCCAGAAGAATTCTGAAAAAATTAACGCAACAAAAAATAAATGGCAATGAAGCCGAAGATTTAAATAACTTGCAGAGGCCTATGACAGCTATGTGATATAGTCTAAATATATAGTATAGCAATAAAAAATGCAATATTCACAGCCTTCGAATTTGGTTAAGATATCTTAAAAACAACAACAGATTCATGCATTACATTTTTTGTGACAAAATTTTGATACCCTCTGAAGTGTGTAAAAAACGAAATTTTTGAAAGAAGCACATATATAACAATCATGAGCTGATATTTAATAATAAATTGTCATAGTGAAATGCTGAAATCACTTTATAATCCGCATATAAACAAATGAAACAGCTGGAAGAAATAAACATCAACAGCAGCAACAACAACAACAACACCAGGAGCCCAAGGACTCACACGTCCGTTGCACATTCATTGACGTCACCACAGTGCGAGGCATGTTGACATCAACATGGGAGAAATTGTTTTGATGAATGCGTCGATTTAATTGATGAATGAGTTTTTAAGCTGAAATATCGAAACGAAATGAAGCGAAATGAATGAGACCAAAAGTCCAAGCCGAAAACTGCATATGGCAAGTGTCAACCAGAAATTGGCACACACACACACACACATTGCTACACATGCAAATGGTATTCGAATTGAAGATTGAAGTTCAGGATTTCAGCAGTGAATAAATGTTTAAATAGCCACATGAAGAATGAACCTTGGATAGGTGAGGCTTAATTGGGAGTCTGCTCAACGGATGGGCCAACGAAAAACTCATAAATAAAGCAGACAAGCAGACAATATCCAGTTCTAGTCCCACTCCCAATTGCAATTCGAGCATAAAAGTTAACAATGCCAAAAAGTATGCAATACAAATTTGAAAATCGCGGCAAATCCACACAAAACTCGAGACTATAGCGCAACAATTGCCAACCACAAATACCAATAAAGAAAGCAAAAACAACAACAAAAACAGCAACAACAGAACAAAACAAATGTAGCGTGTAGCCGTAATGTTGTTGCCTGTTTCAGCCAGTCTCTGAAGCTGGTATGCAATAATATAAATTCCAGCAACAAAACCAGAAAAACCCCCCACTTTAATCGCAACCAATGCTAAGGTACGATGAAAGGCAAAAACAAACTGCAAAACAATAAATAGAACAACAGTACAGTGTAGTTTGCTTTTTCGATACACTATCGAGCTGATTCGCTAGACCTAGGGGTCCAAAAAATATCGAATTTTCTAAATAAAACAAATTTAAATGCAGAATCAATTTAGAGGCCAAATCTTGCTCAAAATGACAATCCGCTTGAAAATCGGTTTATTTTTAATGAAGTTATGAGAGATCAAAGTTTTTGAAAAAATGTCAAGGGGTAGGTATGGAAAATTGGATGATAGATGGCTTAGTATCGAAAAAATATAAAAATTTTTAGATGATACAAATTTAAATGCAGAATTAATTTAGAGGCCAAATCATGCTCAAAATGACAATCCGCTTGAAAATCGGTTAAGTTTTGATGAAGCTATGAGAGATCAAAGTTTTTGAAAAAATGTCAAGGGGTAGGTATGGAAAATTGGATGATAGATGGCTTAGTATCGGAAAAATATCAAATTTTTTAGATGATACAAATTTAAATGCAGAACTAATTTAGAGGCCAAATAATGATCAAAATGACATTCCGCTTGAAAATCGGTTAAGTTTTGATGAAGTTATGAGAGATCAAAGTTTTTGAAAAAATGTCAAGGGGTATGTATGGAAAAATGGATGATAGATGGCTTAGTATCGGAAAAATATCAAATTTTTTAGATGATACAAATTTAAATGCAGAATTAATTTAGAGGCCAAATAATGATCAAAATGACATTCCGCTTGAAAATCGGTTAAGTTTTGATGAAGTTATGAGAGGTCAAAGTTTTTGAAAAAATGTGAAGGGGTTTGTATGGAAAATTGGATGATAGATGGCTTAGTATCGAAAAAATATCAAATTTTTTAGATGACAAAAATTTAAATGCAGAATGAATTAAGAGGCCAAATCATGCTCAAAATGACATTCCGCTTGAAAATCGGTTAAGTTTTGATGAAGTTATGAGAGATCAAAGTTTTTGAAAAAATGTCAAGGGGTATGTATGGAAAATTGGATGATAGATGGCTTAGTATCGGAAAAATATCAAATTTTCTAGATGATACAAATTTAAATGCACAATCAATTTAGAGGCCAAATAATGATCAAAATGACATTCCGCTTGAAAATCGGTTAAGTTTTAATAAAGTTATGAGAGATCAAAGTTTTTGAAAAAATGTCAAGGGGTATGTCTGAAAAATTGGATGATAGATGGCTTAGTATCGAAAAAAATCAAATTTTTTAGATGATACAAATTTAAATGCAGAATGAATTTAGAGGCCAAATCATGCTCAAAATGACAATCCGCTTGAAAATCGGTTAATTTTTGATGAAGTTATGAGAGATCAAAGTTTTTGAAAAAATGTCAAGGGGTATGTATGAAAAATTGGATGATAGATGGCTTAGTATCGAAAAAATATGAAATTTTTTGATGATACAAATTTAAATGCAGAATAAATTTAGATGCCAAACCATGTTAAAAATGACATTCTGCTTGAAAATCGGTTCAGTTTTGAGCAAGTTGGAGCTGTTGGAAGTTTGTCAACTCATTGAGCTAGCACCTTTACTACAACCGAACCGGTACAAACGTTTCGGTATTAGGTTCTTGACAGAGATTTTATTTCGGTTACGGTTTCAGTTCCGACAGTAAAAATGAAACGGTTCGTTTCGATTAATGGTTCCAGTGTTATTCCCGACACGTGCTCATCTCTAGCTTAAATGGTGATTCTGGGATGGTATATGCTCAGTTATTGGAGTGAATTTCTAGCAACATCTCGTGGCTTAATTCACAACAGCTTGTAGTTTGTTGCTTTTGCAGGTGAAATTGAAGTAAAGTTTGCTCCAACATTATATACTTTACAACCAGATACTTTTACTTACTTTTATCTTTTCTCCGAAAATAAATATTTAACAGACTTTCTGTTTACCTTAAATTTTAAACAATTTTCTGGGCTTATGTACATTTTTTCTTATTATTTAAAATTTGCAAGTAATATTTTCGGGGTCAGTCTTTAATTCGCACTTGTATAAATATAATCTAAGTAGTTAAGCTGCAGTTAATTATATCGCTTAAATGTAATACTTATCTACGCCTACCCACTGCCACGCCCCTAAGCAAATGCGACATAACATATAAAAGTTGATGTGCCGCGCGCGCATAAAACAAAATTTCAACTGCAATTAGTCGTGCAAGGACTGTGCTTCCGTCTCTCTCTCTCCTTCTTTCTCTCTCTTTCCACTTTCTCTCTAACTCGCGGTCTCTTCACTCTCTTACTCTCATGATAATAGCATGAACATTTTTGCGCCAACATGGCAAATAATTTGGCTAACGACATTTTGTAACTAATGCTAGAGCGACCGCAGCTACAACAACAACAAAAACAACAGCGATAACCATTAACACGCCCACAGCCCCTCACCAAATGCAACGCCAACTGGTCATTAAAAGCGCCCCATAACGGTTTATTGTAATGCCAGCGCATAGGCCAAGCGACCCAGCGGACAAGTGGCTACACTCTGTACGGCTGTCCGGCTGTCCGACTGTCCGACTGTCCGGTTTGCCGTTCTTGGCGTTGCCACTTAATTAGAAAAGTTTCTCTGCGTCACGAGACAAAAGCCATTGACAGCGACTAAAAGTTGTCCAAACTGCATTTTACTTGCTGCTAGAAAAGTTTTGGAACAGCCGGATGGAAAAATGTATATTATATTTAGTATGCCGAATCTCAAATACCCTCATAGAATTAAAGAGCTAAGACTTTTACTAAAAAGCGTAAATTATATTTTCAAAATTATCTCATGAAGTAATTTTTTGTTATTCTTGTATTCTTACAACTTGTTTTTATCTCGGAATACCCTTACTATCAGCATAATATTAAGTAGTCGGCAATTAGCAACGAGTAACTATAGTTTATGGCATAGGCTACTCAAGACCAGGAAAAGTCAAGTCATAAGAAAGAAAGGCTTATTCAATGGAGGTTAAGTCAACAGAGGCCACCTGCATGACTCTATTTGCACATTTTTCCAATTAATTGCTTCTACGTGGTCGACACACCCGCGAATGTCAACAAAAGCCGCGACACGAGGTACGACCTCCTCCTCCTCCTCCTCCTTTGTCTCGTCCTTGTGCCTGCTTCTCCTTCTTCCTTCTTCGTCGAACCGCCCGCTGGTAACACTGCCACAAACATGCGCGCAAAAAAACAGCAAAAAAAGAAAATGAAATGAAGCAAAGATATAGACTCATCAATGTTTTCAATTGAAATTTTTGCACGGCCGTTGTCGACTCACGTGGCATTCTTTTGTGTGGAATGTGGACTGGGAATGGTGGCATCCATTTGTTTGCCGGGGAAACATTTGGTGGATATTCCGAAATTGCTGGAAATTGGTACTGCGAGTATTGTAACAATGGGGCCAAATATAGGCCTCTTCTCACGCTGAGCGACAGATGTTTGCCACAGTTTGCACAGCTGCTGCAGCCCCCTCACCCCCTGCTTGCCACCGCAATATCTATGCTAAATTCCGCCAAATATTTGTATGTAAATAAGTATGAGTATATGCATATGAGACTACTAAATATTACATTTGATATTCATTTATTGTCAATTGCTTGTGTTTCCTATTATCTGAGTTAGTAAAGGAATTGATTTTATTAATATATATTCGACATTTATCTAGAAAGTTTATTGGACTTTTCAATCACAGTGAAACTCAATTCCACATATCCAATTTCCATTTTTGGTCATTCACGCCCCCAAAAAATAACACTTTATTCATAAAATTGTCGAAGTATAAACACTTTTAGTTGCAGTGAGAAAAAGCTATTGAGCACGCGATTTGCAAGGACACCTTCATTCATCTTTGTTGACAGAAAACCAAAGAAGACATGAGAAATGGATATATGTTGAAAATCTGGGCGAGTCTAGACGACAATTGAACAACAGAATTGGGACTTTAATTCTGATTTTGTTAACCTGAAAAACAAAGCAATTTGGCCAACCACAAAACGTAGAAAATTAGCTGAGGGGAAATTGAGGTATTGAGGTATCGGAGTATCGGAAAACCGGGAAATCGGGAGACTGGCAGCAATCACAATTGGCAAACGGTGGCTGCCATTGACAAGTCAATGGAAGAAGCGACTGTCAAATGCAAGCAAAGTGAAACGAATCCAATTGGCGGCATAGAAAAATGCAGTTGGGGACACAAATCTTCAAACATGCAACTTGGCGGCAATTGAAAACTCATTGACAGTTGACAATTGGAAAGAACAACAATAACAAGAGCAGCATGTAGTCAAGGGGTGGGAGGGGGGCATTCAAATTGATGCCTGAGGGGAAACCAAACTCAATTGCAGTTACATTTCCATTTTCATTCCACTTCTTTACTACAGAAATCCACAAGTTTGTTGTGTAGCTTGTCATTGACAGGCACTTTTTGTTGTTGCCGTTGTTCTTGTTCTTGCTCTTGTTGTTGTTGTTGTTATTCATTTGTTTTTCTCGTACTTGATTTTTTTCTGTGTTCCCTTTTTTTTAACAATGCTGAGACATTTTCTATTTGAAATTGTCAGCAGCAATTGATATGCATTGCTGTTATTTGTTTTTTTGTTTTTTTGCTGTTGTTCTTTGTCTACTGATTGCGTTCAAGTTTTCTTCGAATGTGTTTTCCGGCAGCTTGGAAATTGAATTCCATGTAAGTGGACTGAGCGATTATAGGCAATTCTAAGGACAATAATTATTTGAATGGCGCCTGTCAACACATAAAGTGGGAATCAATTAAAATCTTTGGCCAAATAATAACAAACAAATTGCTGTGCACATTCCTCAATGAATTGCTGCACATCTCAACGCGCCTGCAAGTATGCAACAGAAAATGCATTCCAAATTTTTAAATTTTTTTCTTATTTTGTGTGTTTTTTTTTGGCAGTGTGTAGAAATGTTTTTGATTTGAAATTTAATGCACGTAGTCAATGAAGAAATTCCAGCAGCAGCGCATTAGCAGACATGCCCCTCCGCAGGGTCAGCAGCTGACTCTGTGCTGCCAATTGGTGGGGCACAAACTGAGACTGAGGCCGAGGTGGCTGCCAATTGCTTTTCAACATATTTGATGCGGCAATGGCGATGGCAAACGGCAAACGGCAGCAGCGACGTCGACGTCGACGCAGACTCTCGACATTTTGCAACTTGGCCACGTACAAAAACGTTGGCAGCAAAGTGTAAAACCAACAGTCACAGCAACAACAACAAACACTGCTTAAACATACAAAATGTTGTATATGTATATGTACTTACAGACATAACGTATACGTATGCTAGTAAGTATACGCCACGTTGACCGAACAACAAACATCAAATGTAATCGCAGCTAATAAGAAAACTAAGCAGATCCTTGCAGGTCACGATTTCCGCTCGTTTCGCATTCGATTTGGATTTGCGATGCGCCATTGGCAACGTCAATGCACCGAATACGACATCACAGTGACGCAAAGCATGTCGAAAACTATGTTAAAATTAAATTGAAAATTTTATATGGCAATTTTGAACAATTATGTATATTTATTAATTTATTAATTCACTGGAAACTACAAGAGAACAGCCTCTCGACAAGTACTTTCGAAAATTTGTTGTAAGACTTTATATTTTGTTGCAGGGTAAAAAAAAACTCAAGAGACCAATTAAAAGTTAATTTTATGACGATCAGTGACTGCTTGAATCCACTGTGCAAGCTCCGTCTTCTTCTTCTTCTTCGTATGCCATGTCAATGGACATTTAATGGCGTTCGCCATTATGCAGCGCATCAAATGCACCAAATACGCTTCGTTGGCAATAAATGCTGCATGGCCAGGTTCAGGTTTTTGGGGGCAAGTCTCTGTCCGAAAACGCGTCTGCTTCTTAGCCCCAGCTGCACTGCCAATGTGCTCGGCATCTTGCCCTGCCCTGCCTTGTCCTGTTCTGTCCTGTCTTGTCTTGTCTTGGACTTGGCATTAGTCTCGACCCTGGGCACGATTTGCAATTTTGTGCAGCAGCTTTCGCTGCGTTTCTCGTAATTTTTCGTAAATTTCGACACGTACTTGCATTCCATCTTCGTCGTCGTCCTCGCTGTCCGTCTTCAGTTCGCCGGACATGGCTTCATAGGCGAGAGGCCAGCACTTGGCCCCGGCTGCCGTCGATTGTAACGGCATAACCTTTGAATAAAATTAGCATTATCAGCGCACACTACGAGTATTTGAGTTAGCCGCCATGCCACATGATGTGGCAGGTGTGTGCGCTGGAGATCAATAAAAATTCTCAATGTGCTTCTGAGCGCCAAATGATGCGAGAGTCATCAAGACATGGATTATGGATGGTACTTGTCTATAAAAAATAATGTTTGGATTAGTAATAGCAGGCTCTTGTAACTAATCAAAATGAAGATCGCTAGAAAATTATGAGTTATGAAGTTTCAAATAAAGAATAAACTGCAACTTGAACAAAATAAATTTTTGACTTTAAAATAATACTTTATATAAAGCATTTGATAACTGTAACAAAACTAGTTTTAATGCCAAACGGTTCCACACATTGTCAGCATGTTGTCCAACAAAAATTCACTTGGCAACTTTTTTTTTTGGGGGCACACATCAATTACGAGTTGCAACACCAATTTTTCCCATCTCAATTGGGCGACCGGAAAACTAATTGGTGGAAAATTAAGTTTTTGCACAAAAATGTTGCGCAAATTGAAATGCAATCGAGGCAAAGCGGATTATTGAAAAACTTTTATGATTGAATTTTGTGGCCCATCCAAAAAGGGGCTCCAAAAAGCGCAACGAGAACTTAATGCAAGGCCTCTCCAAACGGTTGGATAGTACACATGTGTATGTACCGTGTGTGTGTGTGTGTGTGTGAGAGAGACACATGTGCGACTGGCAGAGCTTATGTATGAGTACTTTTATCGAATGTTTGCCAAAAAGGCCAAGAATTGTGTGCCGGGTAACGTCTAAGGCACTTTTCCTCCATCATTCCCTGTGATTCCTTCCACAGGGGGTCTGGCGAGCGTTGTAACGATTTACTCGTATATTTTGCTACTTTCGCTATAAAATATAAATATGCAATAAAACAAAACGACGACAGGCCGAGCATATGCATTACAGTCATCCTCTCGCTCACTCTTTGCGAAAATATTTGCTAGAAAACGAAGACATAAACTCAGAAATATGGCGCATTTGGCAAGACAAAAAAACAAACAACAACTTGAAAGTAAGAAGCATGCCAAGGCAAGACAAAGGCATTTCTAAATGGCAGTAGCAGCCAGAACGGTACAGGCCAGGCCAACAGAAGACATGCCAACACATGAGTTAGTGTGGGCTACAACGGGGCGTATACGTATCGCATTGTTGTGCTAAATTGCGCGCTCAGCTGGCGCACGAGTCGACTGCATTTGGCTTGCAACGGGCTGAGGAAAGGAAGAGGAATCGCCCACTTTATGAAGCGCACATATGTTGCAACATTGACAAAGGGAAACCGAAGGGGAACGAGATGTATGCAAAAGGGTATTGGACGCTGCGGGGCAATAAAAAATGAAAGGCTTGACAGCCTAGGCATTCCCTAGGCAAATCACTGCAGATGCACATAAAGCAAATCGTTTGGCATTTGTTTTGATTTGCAATGATTGTTAAAAATATCAGCGACGACAGATGAGGATTGTAATAAGAGATACAATTTATTTGAGCTCACACACGAGTACTATATATGTGATGAAAATAAAAGTTTAAGAGTTGAGGACATGTAAAATATAATATCTAAATTGTATATTTAATAGTTACATGCATATATGTGTAATTTTCCTTTTCACTCAACGACTTCTTCAGGCAGTGCACTTGTTTCCCTTCCATATGCAGGTGACCTCACTGACCCTTTTAACAAACTCTCTCTCACTCTCTGCACTTGAGAGTGAAAGTTTCTTATCATAATTTACAAGACAATTAGCCAGGCAATGTCGCATGTTGTCTTTAACCGCCTGCTCTCGACTCTATCGATGGGAAAAACTTTGTCCATGCTGTGATATTGTGATATTGTGAGAGCTACTTAAAGTTTGCAGCCGCAGGGGCCGCAAATACCAGACAATAATTAGCCAAATTTATTGTAATAAGGCACACACGCACGGAACAGACCAGAGATACTTAAACATGTGGCCCGGAGTCCGTATAATTATTATCATTACCTTCTCTGTGGACCTTCTAATGGTTGTCGCATGTGTGCGTCAGAGCTGAGAACGCATTTAATTGCACAAAGCTTTGCTCTTAGCGACATTTTAAATAATTCAGTTTGCTGTAAGTGCCGAGCTGCATCCTTAAGCTGTCCGTGAGAGCCTGTCCCAGGCATATGGCTAACAAAAGTGTAACATGGCAACATGACAAAGGTAAAAGCAATGAGTGCGGGGGCAACTCTACTGAATGGGTAAATGGGAACAGGAACGGAGTCAGCCTCTTGCAGTCGAGTCACGTCACAGCATGTCGCTAATTTTTCTACCTTTCTTTTTTTTTTTGGGAACTGTGATGAAAGTTTCACTGCAATGCGCTAGAAGACGATGAGTGACCTATCAACATTTTAACTACACTAACCTGCATTGGCTGCTCTTCATAAAAAATAATCTGAAATTGTCTTGAATGATATTCTAACGAATTTAAATTTATTTAGTTGCTTAAACTCGAAATTAAGATTAAATTAAAGATTTATACTATGTTAGACTGACTATGAAGAATAACATTTAAATTATTAATTAGTAAAAAATGAATACTTAAATCGTATGTATTTATTTAATTTTATTAACTTAAATCTCTTGAGCAGTGTATGAACACTTCGCGGCATTTCCTTATTAAATTGACTTGCCTTTCAAGAGTTTGTTAAATATTCGCTTTGAGTGCTTAAAGTGTGACAGAAAATGGGCAGAGAAAGAGAGAGAGAGAGTGAGTGAATGAAAGGTAGAAAGCATAGAAAAAGTGCAGCTTACCGCACGACGCACGTTTTCTTTTGTAAACTTTATTATTTCGTGTTAAAAGTAAATAAACTTATGCGGGTCGCCTGCTCTCATCCCTCCCCCTGCTCCTGCCCCTTCCCTGCACAGTGTCTCACACCAAGTACCTTGCACGTATCTGTCTCAGTAGTGTTTGTGTGTGTGTAACAGTGTCCACACTTAAGTGAAATAGTAGACAAGGGACACGAAACTCACACATGTGCCTCAGCTAGAGAGAGAGCGGAAGAGAGAGAGGAAGACAGAGAGAGAAGATGTGGAGAATAGGCGTCTTTGCATTGTTTGCCATTTGCGGTGGCTTTGCTGTCAGTCAGCCAGTCCAAATTGAAATTGGACATTAGACGTACACACAACGACAGAACAAAATGGCAGCTGCCGCGACTCTGCTGACAACTACAACAGCAACAACAAGTGCAACAACTACTGGCACTGCACAGCTTCTCATCCTCATTCACATCCTCATCCTGACTGTGGCACACTCATTGTGAATGACAACGCCCCTGGTACGTGATTTCATTTCCGTTCGCCTTTGTATACTGCAACTCGTAACTCGCTTCAACTTCTCGTCGCTTCTCGTCCAGCTTCGCGTCTGAAACTCTCTACTCTACTCCACTCTACTCTACTCTACTCTTCTCTACTCTTCTCCACTCAATTCGACTCTGTGCTGTTCTGTTTATTTCGTTTTTGGGGGTCGCTTTGAATGCTAAAAAGATAAAACTAACCGACTAACTGTAACTGTAACTCTAACTGTATGTACTGCCATCTATATACGAGTATATATTGTACTGTAGGATGGAGTAGGGTAGCAAAATGGTAGGGTAGTTCATTTCTAGGCATCCTCAAGTGCATAGTTTACTGTGCATGCGTGTCTTTTCATTAAGAATTGTGCGCTTATCTGGTTGGCTACTTTTTTGGCAGGTGGCTCCACCTACCGCACACGAAAAGCACTGTCAATCTTATGCGTAGCTTAGGCCGATTTATGGGTTAGCATATGTATGTTTATAATTAGTTTGTAATGCAGCTGATGGTATAATTCTCTATATAGATTTGCTTAAAAATTTTATGACAAATTGGTTCAGTTTCAACAAACAAATTTATGCAGTATTTCCGATTAAAGTATTTATATTTAAATTTATTCAATTGCTTAAAATTTCGAGAAAATATACTATTTAGTACAAGTTGAATATTTGTTTATTTATTTTAGCCATTTGTTATAATTGACAGTTAAATATTCCTATATTTTTCGTTATACTTACATGCACATATGATAACACAAAGGCATAATACCCTGTATTTCTATTTTGAATCGAAACAGTGTACAAAATATATACCTCATTTAATATATTCTTATTAAGAATAGTAAATGATTGATCACAAGCTTCAAGGTGCCAAAGACTAGTTTAAAAGAACATACTAAAATATTTGGAAATGTAAAAATCACCAGCTTGATGACATCATTAGATTAATTAAGCACACACTAAATATGTAAACTTCATTATGATGTGTCATTTATATGCAAAGGTGTTTAATTATAGTTTCAGCTAGTGAATGTTTTTAAATGTTTTTTAATATATTCATTGCTGCGTATTAAGCAAATCGATGTAGTCTTAAAAGTTCAAACAATAAAGAAAATTAGGTAATATTAATTATTAATTTATTGCAATCAAAAGTAGAACAACAAGTTTATCAGCAAACCAAATAAGTTATTTACATCCACAGATCTCACAGTTTCTTCAGACTGCCTGACTATAACTGGGTAAATTATATAAGTGGATTACAATTTACATAGATTAAAAGCCGAATCTTAATTATAACTAATGAACTAATAATGAAAATGCCACAACAGAGCGGCCAAGAAAGCGAATTAGAAGCCCAAAGCAAAATGTCAAAAAGAGAGTCAGTAGACAGATGCTTGAGTAAAATTTAAATTTCAAAGTCAAGGCCAATATCTGAGAAATACAAGTATAATTAGCCCCGCAGCCCGTGGCGCCTCAATGACCAAGTAACTGGCAATAAAATTATGCATAAAATACATAAATAATTAAAACTAGCTAGATGTCAGTGACTAAAACAAAGGAGCGTCAAATTGACTCAAAATTTAATTAGGTATGCAGTCGATGCAAACAAAATTATGAAGATAATTCCATGTGTTGCAAACGATAACGATGGCATAAAAATATGTACATATGCGAAATGTGGGACAATCATATTTAAGAGTAACTGTGGCGAAGCATAACCCGAGTCGGAGACATCAACAACGGAAGCTATTGGGAATGCGTTTGTCTATGCAAATCGTTGACCATAAATTGCCCCCCAAAAGATCGAGATTTACATACGATGATCATGCGAGAAAGAAAATCAAACAAAATGCTGAAATGTTGGTAGCCACCACACATAAAATTAACAACAAGTTTTAAATTCGTTTGGGCCATGAATTTATTTGACTTGCGACTCTTGTTTGTACTGCGACGGGGACTGGGTAGATTGCCAATCTACTAGCCAATATTTGTACTTAAAAGAGAAATACATATAAAAAACATTTAACAGCAATGCTTATGATAAACTGTCGGATAAACGTAATTTGTAGTTGCAATTTAACTCAACGCCAACTCAACGATTTCAGCAACTTAAAGACAAAGACAATGTCGGAGAAGCAAATTAAAAGATCGTCATAAATAATGAGCAATATAGTAAAGAATAAAGAAGCGCTTTGAGCATATGTATGAGGAAATAAATATGAAGGCAATGAAAAATAAACGCGTTTAATTAAATATTTGTAACTTTGTAGAAAAAAACAATACAATTAAATAAAAATATATAAATAATAATGATAATGAATAACTTGTGGGATCACAGTTCTCATTCCACTCTGTATTTATATTTTTGTATAAATAACAAATATTGATTACTGACTTCCTGGAGGCGCTTCTGTTTTTCTAATAAATGGTTTTAATGCTATGCTAAGCCGGATTTAACAATAGCCTATCTGTGTAACCTTCAAGAAGCTGCCAGAGGCACCTATATCAATATTTAGAAGTCATTTTAAGAGCCAGACCCAAATTTGATATCTCCGCAATTTGAGAAAATGGAACTGGTTTTGGCAATAAACTTACCTAAAAAAAAAAAACAAAGAATACAAATTAATGGCCAAGGGTCTTAGATCACAAATCATTTGGAATTCATTTACTACTTCATGATACACATACGAATTTACGTACAAGTTTGGCCAAAAATTAGCAAAGCAAAACTTTATCCAGGATTAACTAATGGCCAAGCGAATAGACCAGGCCAATAAGCGATAAGAATAAATAAGAACTGGTTTCATTTGCAGATCGTCTAGGAATTTAAATAATTTTTGCATTTTATCAGCACATTGAACTATTAAGTGTCCATTAACTAGATAACTAAACCAGTTATTTAAATATTTATTTATGTTTTGAAGCAATGCATTTGTAAATGTAATTTGCACATTTCCGGCTCGACATGAAAGATGTGCCAAAAATAAAGTTTTTTATAAAAATAAATTAAATACATTTAAAATAATTTCCCGTTAGCAGCTATTTATGCGCTGCTTTTGTGTTCTTTTACGTCAATATTAAAAATCAATTTGATGGCATAAATTAAGCAATCAAACAATAAATTCTATGGCCAACAAGATGTGAGATAATCACCGTGATCGTGATTTTGACTCGCCAGCCAATTAATTGAAGACGGCGAAGATATACAGAAAAAAAACCGAATAGCTTGGCCGCCAGCCTAAAGACTAGTCCAATAGCAAGTTTGTCTGAATACGAGTATGGATATACGAGTTATATTTCGACCAAAGCAAAGCAAACATCTGATCGGTCAGGTATTTGAACGGCAGCTCTCATCTATGAATAGTATAAATAGTTTGAGCCCAGCCCCAAAATAGACAGAAGCTATTCAAACGCTTGTGGAGTAAGAGTACAATATTACAAATCAAAAATGGTAAGTCCAATATGGTTTAGTCCATCGCTCGAGGATTGATTCTGATTGCGGTTTCTATTTCATTTGCTTTATGCAGAAATTCTTGATCGTTGCTGTTGCCTTTCTGGCCTGCGCCAGTGCCGATGTCTCTCATCTGTCGGGCTACAACTACCAGGCACCCGCCCCCGCTCCAGTCTTCCACTCAGCACCTGCTCCCGTCCATTATGAGGCTCCCGCTCCGGTTCACATTGAGGCTCCCGCTCCAGTTCACATTGAGGCTCCAGTGAACTCCTACATCCCACCCGCACCAGTGTCGATCCCTGCTCCTGCTCCAGTTCACATTGAAGCCCCCGCTCCAGTGTATCACTCTGCCCCCGCTCCAGCTCCAGTGTACCACTCTGCTCCCGCTCCAGCTCCAGTTTATCACTCTGCTCCCGCTCCAGTTCACCACTCTGCTCCAGCTCCAGTCCACTATGAGGCTCCTGCTCCAGCTCCAGTCTACCACTCCGCCCCTGCTCCCGCTCCAGTCTACCACTCCGCCCCTGCTCCCGCTCCAGTTCACATTGAGGCTCCAGTGAACTCCTACATCCCACCTGCACCAGTCTCAATCCCAGCTCCCGCTCCAGTTCACATTGAAGCCCCAGCTCCAGTGTACCATTCTGCCCCCGCTCCAGCACCAGTGTACCACTCTGCTCCTGCCCCCGCTCCAGTGTACCACTCTGCACCCGCTCCAGCTCCCGTCTACCAGCCACATCAGGCGATCGAGGAGATCGAGCAGCCCTCTGTCGATGGTTACCGTTACAAGACCGTGCGTCGTCGCGTCTACCGTCGCAACCGTCTGTAAACTAGTCCAACTAGTCTAAATCCCAACGAATTTCCTATGGAATTACAAATACTACAATAATAAAAAAAATATCTAAAACTTTACTAAATTGTTTTCCAATCCAAATAGAAGCCTGGCCGCACTCAATCAGCAACAGTCCCAATTAGGCGTGGCAACAAGCAGCGCCTTGTTTATAGACTCTTAAAACTATACCTCTAGCTCCGCACCGCATCCATTTGGGTTGGAAATTTATGAAAGCCAAATGCATGCTGCTGAGAAAAGAGAAATCAGCTTGGTATCCGTATCTCCATCTTCATCTCCATTGCCATCTCCACTGCCATCAACGCTAGCAGACAGATAGCGGGAGGAGTTGCAAGTAAGAAGTTGCCACAACCAATCTTCCAGCCCACTCAACCAATCCCTAAGGAGCTAGCCGCACAGCATTCGGCATGCACTCACATTTATCACGAAATTTATGGGCTGGAATGAGCTTTGATGATGTGGAAATTTTTTCTCGTTAGATTCAAAAGTTTCGCCACGCCCACAATAAGTTGCAGCATTGGCCTCATCAGTCCACTGACCACTTGTGGCTACAACTGCGGCAATTGTGCTAACAAGTGCCAAGAACCCAGCATCAAGCACCAAGGATATCGACAAGATGCAGACGAAAGAAAATTAACAAGAAAATGCGATGACAACGGCGACGTCTTTACGATTTGATTAGGGAAATGTCTGCCCTGTTCAGTTCCTTGCTCTCCAGCGACTATTAGTGTTTCAAGGATTTTAGCTATTTTTTTGTCGCTCTTTAAAGCGTCGCCACAGCAGCCACACATACATTGCATGGCGCATACTAATTAAAAAAGCTGCCAAATTAATTACGTAATTAAAACAAATCATTTTTTACGTCGGCCTAGCCATAATAACCACAACGCCCAGTACAAAGGGCAGACTAAGGGCAGCTGCTCTTTTCCATACCTCATTTTGTTAATTGCATTTTGGTCAAATATTGGCAGCTCAATTAAATGAATTAAAATGCGTTTGCGCTTTGATACGCACGCAGTCAGGCTAAGAACGGGTTGGGAACAATTGGGCAAAGCTTTATTCCCAAATTGTGGCAACGTTTCTATGCAGCAAAATATTTTGACAGGCAATTACAATTTATAGACTATTGAACTTGACCACACTAATCAGTCGGCATGCGAGTTGCGGTTGATTGAAGAATTGATCGATAAATGATCAAATGGAACAGCCTAAATTTTATTGACAATACTTATAAAAAAAAAAAACTATCCTTGGTTCTTAAAAAACAACTTTAAAATATAATAAAAATAAAAATAATTATCTGGAATTTAAGTAACTGAACAGTTAATCACCTATTTTATTTAAACATTTTTTTTTTTATACAAAAGTATATAATGTACTTGATTATCTATGGGGATTCATGTATAGACAAAATATTTTTGATTTTTTTTATTTATTTATATATTTATGCACGACTAAAAGCAGTCGGCAAAGAAAAAATTAGCAAGTATAAAAATTAAGTTAAAGATTAAAAATACAAATACAATTAAAAATAATTTATGAACTGTAAAGAAAAAAAAATTAAAGTTAGATATTAATATATTATATATTATATATTAATAAATTATATATATATATTATAAGACTAGCTGAAGACCTTGGATGCCATGCTAAATCTAAGTTAGGTTTTAAGTTAAAATTGTAATCTTGCTATATATAATAAAAATAATAATCTATGGTGATTATAAGACAGCAAAAACTAATAAAGTAATATTAATAAAAGCAAATTAAAAATGTATAAAATCGAAGATAATATCCTTTTATTTTTTTTCAATATATTTTTAATTTTTAGGAGCAGTTGATAATGTAATCAACCATTTTTGGGCCACACAATGCTATTGATTATACATTTTATCACATTGCAGCAATTGCCCAGTAGTTTTTTTTTTTCATTTTGGTATCCATGAGTTTATATTTTCTAATTTCACATATAGAAAAACTAATGAGCAGCAGAATTAGCGATTAGTGGAGCTTAAATCCGAATAACAATCTGCCAGGAGCAATTTTCAGCCTCATTGCACTTTGTTCAACACTAAGCCGTGCACTGTGGGCAAAAGCAAAGGCAAAGGGGTGCCAGGAAGTGAAGTGGTGTAGTGTTGTAGTTTTGTAGTGGTGCAGTGGTGCAACGTTTGGTGGCTGAAAACAATTGACAGTTGGCTGCAGTTGCAACCGCACTTAATTAGCAGTTAATGATGCTGATTAACACGCATTATGGCCAGGCTATCTGCCACTCCCTGCTCACCTTTATCACAGGTCGAAGCTGTCCAGGTGTGTGCAATGTGTAATCAATGCTTTAGGCACCATGGATTACAAAATAATCGCGAGGCAGACAACTGCCAGGTCCGCCCAAAAGTATGCAAAAGAAATCAAACCAAACCAAAATAACGAACGAAAAAAAGAAGTGAAAATGCGGCGCATATAAAAACTGATGAGGCCTAGAGAGAACGGGGGCAGGGAAGGCGACAAGAGGGGGGCTTATAACAAGCGAAAGCCCACGGCGAAATCGAGAATACACACACACACAGAAAGAGAGAGTGAGAGAGGCAGAGGGAAATGGAGAAAGAGAATGAGAAAATTGACAGTATCTGCGTAATTATATCAGCAGTGGCAGCCACACGGCTGCTGAAATATGCAACGTTGACTGCCTTCATTTATTTTTACTGTTACTGCATATTGGGGCGGTTCGATATACGGTATTTCAGTGCCAGTTTCACACCTGTACACAACTCCAATCCCAATCCCAAACCAAGTACTGTGCGCCGCATCGAACGGCAGTTGCACTTCATTTGCAGCATTAATTTGTCGCGCGTTGATTTATCTCGCAAAATATACAGAAATACGAGTATACTCCAACAACAACAACAACAAGGATGACCCAGGCCAGACCAGGGTACGTCTGAATTTATGATCTGGCAGTCGCCGGGCATTAAAAAATTTTAAAATCGATTGTTAAGCGTTGTCAGCTGTTGAAGTTGAGTTCGGCATTTCGAATTCTCTGTGGGATTCAGAGCAGGGCACGTCATTGTTCAGTAGATAATATTTAAAAACATTTATTAAATCAAGTTTTACACTATGATTATATGCACAGTTATGCAAATGTGGCAGCTGTGAAAGTAAACTTTGTGACATATTGTGTAAGCTTTACGTGGGGTCAATTAGGCGGACTGTGAAGGTCGACCGACAGGTTAATGAACCGGCTTTTAAATGTTACAGGAAACTAGAAATAAACATAAATATGTATTTGAAAATCCACTTCTAATGAGAATCAATAGCAAGTAATTAATCAATAGAGGCAGAAAGCGGCTTAAATTTTTAAATGAACCAGTTAATTAATTCTGAAAGTTATATTGTTAAATTCGATTCGATTTTTATAACTTTCAATATAATTCCTAAAATAAATTGATAATCCGATTAAAATTCACCAATAAATGACTTTAGTTCTTCGTCCTTCAGTTCTTTAGAATAGATGAAAATATTTTGTGTAATTCCAAGAATATTTCATTGTTATTTTTGGTCGCTGTGCTCTTTCTATACAATATTCGGCCAATTCTTGTACCCAACCCTTGCGTGTAAATGGACCAGTCAATTTTTATACATTCCACTGCAACATGCGATGCAACTTGCACTATAAACAGACAAACAGCTAAATTACGTATACGCAGCGTTGCATGACATGCAAGAATAACTATTGCATACAAGTGCTTGTTGTTGTATGTATTTTTGTGTGTGAATCGTTCAAAGCATTTTGCAGTTTAACTTTATTGGCGCTACGAAAATAATGGAATTGTCAAAATAAAAGCGGGTTAAGTGCTTGTTTGCATAGCTTTTGTCGTTTTTATTTGGCATACGCCAAAAAAAAAAAAAACATATATTCGCATCACAATGGGGAGAATGGCGGCAGCAACAAAAGCAACAGCAACAAAAAAATAACAAAATAAAAGACGCCCAAATGTCTCTAATGCCATTTGGCCAAACTGAAGCGTTGACAACCCTAAACTTGTTGTTCAACGGCAATTTGTGTAATTAAAAGTGCTAGAAAAGTGTCCTTTACCAAATTTGTACAAAAAGTCAAACGCCGATTCGCCCATCCGCCCACTCGACACTTAACATTGGGACACTAATTTGTTTTTCATGCTGACACATGGGAAACAAATGGCGTCGGTCGCGCTGGCGTCATGCTCAACTTTTGACCTGGAGCCACTCACATATTCAGTTACGCATTTGTATCTGTAGCTGTAGCTGTAGCTGTATCTATCGCATACAAAACATCTCTGTGCCATAAAACGACAAACGACAACAATAACAATCGACAACAATGGACAGCAAGCAAGTCAAACTTGGCAAGAGGCAACCAAAAACTGTAGTCTTTAGTCAAAGATACAAAAGACACTGGGCCGCCTTATCAAAGCTAATTAAGCAAACTAATCACAACAACTTTTTCGACTTGGTCATCAACAAACGCTCAGTTCAGCTCATCTCAGCTGGTAGTTGACTTTGATACAAATAAACCATTTAAGTTTTATGCAAATCACATTTAAATTCAAACAATGGCAAACAAGTGCGAATAGCTGACAAAATTCAGCATTTAAGACTTTGATATGCTCTACACGTATGATAAACCATTTGTGTTAATAATATATGAAGTAAGAGTTCTCATAGAGTTTGCAATTATTTATTTAATTAAATGTAAAATTATATTTAAATGTCTAATATCTAATTGTATTCAAATAAATAAAGTAAAGCAATAGGTAGCAATAAATCTGTATTTTAAACTTCTTCCGCATCGACCAAATTCGAGATGAACTATCTTAAAACCTCGTCCAATCCAAAATGATACCCTACACTCCATTAGTCTTTGTGTAACCAACAGTTGACAATAAAATTCTGGTTTCTGGCATATTAAGAGCCTATAATTTGCGCAATTCTTCATCTTATTTGTATTTGGAGTCAGCACCGCTCAAATTTTCATATAAATATCCCCATTTAGGTGTATCCAAATCATATTAGCAGCTGAAACGTTCCAAGTAACAAGCTCAAAATGGTTAGTAAAGCGCTGCCAGTTGGAGTAACTGAATTGGGATTTATCCTTTGACCTTTACTTGCAGAAACTTCTTGTTGTCGCCTTCGCCCTTTTGGCCGTTGCCCACGCCGATGTCTCGCATCTGTCGGGTTACAACTACGCCCCAGTGGTCCATCATCCAGCTCCAGCTCCTGCTCCTGCTCCTGTGCCCGTGAAGGCAGCTCCTGTGCCACAGCCCATCAACTCGTACATTCCCCCCGCACCTGTGGATGTGCCCGCACCGGCTCCCGTCCACATTGAGGCACCTGCTCCAGCTCCCGTCCACATTGAGGCTCCTGCCCCAGCTCCCGTCCGCGTTGCCCCCGCACCTGCTCCAGTCAACCAGTACATCCCACCCGCAGCCCCTGCACCCGTCCACGTTGAGGTTCCCGCCCCAGCTCCAGTCCGCGCTGCCCCCGCACCTGCTCCAGTCAACCAGTACATCCCACCTGCAGTCCACGCTCCCGCTCCCGCTCCCGTTCACATTGAGGCTCCCGTCAGGGCTGCCCCAGCTCCAGTCTTGGCTCCCCAGTCCGTTCTGGAGGAAATCGAGCCCATCTCTGCCGATGGCTACCGTTACAAGACCCAGCGTCGTCGTGTGCTCCGTCGCCGTCTGTAAAGTGTTTCATGCCTTCCATTTTTTGGCGATGACAAGAAGCTAATTCAATAAAAAATTATTAAGTTTGTGTAAAAGAATAATATTGTTTCTTTAATTTAATGGGTTAAGGGAAGATACAACTAAGAGTTAAGATATATTTTTACTTATCTGGTTTCACGATCTGATTCAGTGTTAATACTGAACATTTGTTATCACATTTGATTTCCGCATTCTGAAGATTTACGATTTTTGTTGGATGCGTAGAATCATTGCCAGAATATTAACACTTTTATTATGTAAGAGATAAATCGGATTTGATATTCATTTTATGCAAACAGCTGGCTACCAAATTCTACTTAATATGCCAAACAGTCGCTGGGAAAATAAATTAGGCAAATGCGGTTCTTGGCAATTAACTGACCAGCAAAATAGCCAACAAAAATACGAAAAATACCATAACATTAGCAGAGAAAACGAGGAAAACAGCATTAGCTTAATACCAAACAGATTGTTATTAATTTTGGCATAAACTTGAAATGATGCCATAGGCTGGAAGCACATTGACTGATCATAAATCAGCATTGGGAGGAGAACAAAAAAAATAACACAAAAAAAAAAAGATTTCAAGCAAACTCAAAGTGAAACAAGAAATAAAACATTGAAAAAAACATATTAAAGATATAAACCATTAACAAAATAAAATATAAATAATATTTATGGTCGAAAATTAAATACTCTTGCGACAAGAAATTACTTTAATACATGACTATTATTATTTTAGCAATAGCAATAAGGAAACTTAAAACTGTCATTTTCTAGAATTAACAAATATGTCAATGATATGATCAAATGTCACGAAAATATGTGAGTAGTGCAAATAAAACCTGAATGTCAGAGACAGGAAGACATATAAAGTATATTTACTGTGCCACAGCTCAAATTGACTTAAGATGCAGATCTCATAACCATAACAATGCCAATAAACAAGATAAATATATATGAAAAATGATATGAACAGCGCTAATAGAGCGAGTGACCCACGAACATACATCAAGCTGAAAAAAGCGGAAAAAAAAAGCAATAACCAACGATTCATATGTAAATGGTCAATGTTTTTATTTTTGATCTAATTAAAGAAGCTGGCGGTTTCAATAGATGACCCCAGTCAAAGCCAAGCAATGTTTCAGCGCATTGTCTTAAGGTGCCGGATAACGAAACCCGTCAAACAACTTGGCATTAACCTCCTCTCTTTCGACTCCAACTTCGACTTCGACTCCGACTGCAATTCCGACTCTGACTCTGACTGTCTGTCTGTCTGTCTGTCTGTCTGTCTGTCTGTCTGTCTGTCTGTCTGTCTGTCTGTCTGTCTGGCTGTCTGGCTGTTGTCTGTCTGTCTGTGTGTCTCTGTGTGGAATTGTGACTGTGACTCAAGCTGAGCTCGTGGCACACAGTTAGCGTGGCATCACGCTATTAATTTGTGGCTGACCCGAGATTCAACAATGAGCTATAAAAACCGCGGCAAGTTGAGAGTTCATCAGTACACAGCTTCTTGTGATTCAAGCAGCATCAACAATACACCAAGCCATCCAATATGGTAATATTGACAAAAATAAGATCATTAAAGGACGAATACAATCTATCAATCTTTAATTTTATCCATTTACAGAAAGTTCTGATCGTAGCTGTTGCCTTTTTGGCCTGCGCCTTTGCGGATGTTTCGGAATTGGCCGATCAGGGCTATGATTATCCACAGCCTGCAGCGCCAGCACCTGCTCCTGCCTACATTCCTCCTCCAGCAGCACCCAAGAACTCCTATATTCCCCCACCCCCTCCACCACCACCACCAGCACCCAAGAACACCTACATTCCTCCTCCTCCTGCTCCGGCCAAGGCATACATTCCTCCACCAGCTGCTCCAGCCAAGGCCTACATCCCACCCCCACCACCAGCACCCAAGAACACCTACATTCCTCCTCCCGCAGCTCCCTCCAACTCCTACATTCCCCCCGCAGCCCCCGTCCAGGCCGAGCAGCCCGTCTTCGAGGAGGTCGAGCAGCCCGCTCAGGATGGTTACCGCTACAAGACTGTGCGTCGTCGTGTCCTCCGTCATCGCAACTAAATGACGAAGTCCTCGAATTTTGTTGACTAATGTTATAGACCATCGAAAAAATTCGAAAGAGAAACTGTTTTGTTAAAGAATCCTTAAGACATCATTAAAATATTAAATATTAAAAAGAAAACTTAAATGCTATCATTTAATTGAAACTAAAAGAATTCAAAACTAATTTCATTTGAAGCTATTTTAGAATTAAACTCCATTTAAGGGCAGCACAAGTCAGTCGAAAATGATGATAAATATTAAAAAGAAAACTTAAATGTAAATTGAAACTAAAAGAATTCGAAACAAATTTAATTTGAAGCTATTTTAATATTGAACTTCATTTAAAGGCAGCACAAGTCAGTCGAAAATGATGATAAATATTAAAAAGAAAACCTAAATGTTATCAGTTAATTGAAATTAAAAGAATTCAAAACTTATTTCATTTGAAAATATTTTAGAATTAAACTCCATTTAAAGGCAGCACAAGTCAGTCGAAAATGATTTGACATGTTGGCCAACCTCAAATCGATTTGAAGCATATTGAGCAATCCAACAGGTCATCCCTTAGCATGTTTGTCAATCGAACTCAACTGACTTTACTTCCACTTAATATGCCACAAGCCAGAGACAAGACCGTAGACAAACCCATCCAATATCTTTACCACAAGCCCTAAACAAACCGCTCAAGGCCAAACACATGTCGCCGGCATTCAGAGAGGTCGACATAGTCTCTATCTCCTGAATGGTAGTAAAAAGGTCAATTCAACGACCAGACCAATTTGAGCAACCCAAAGAAATGGCTAAAACATTCAGCACTACATCAGAAAAAAAAAGAGCAGGAAAAACAAAAAAGAAAACAAACAAATCCTCGATTACAAAATCAAACAGCAAGCGGCAAATTTGCTAAAAAACAAAAATAAAAAGCAGAAAGCAAAAAAAAGAAAAAAAAAAACAAAAAACAAAGGAGCAAACTTGTTTGCCATAATGCAAAATGGGAAAATATGCGAATTCAATAAACTGCTCGTCCTGTTCGTCCTGTAAAGATGTGAGTCACATTCGTTTCTCCACTTTATTTTTTAGCTCCCTCTCATTCTGTCTCTCTATCTCTGTCTATTTTGCTGCTTTGAACGAGCAGAAACCCTTACAAGTCATTTGGCCAATTGCTGTTGACTTTGCTCTAAAACGAATTTCCTTTGGCCAACGTCGACATCCTCGCTGGCGGCGTTGTGGACGTTGTGGACGTTGTGGCATCGCCAATGGACGCCACATATTTTGCACCCAGTTTATGCTGATGACATGCAAGTGGCGAAATTATATTGTGCTCGTACATTTTGCGACAGGCGAATAATGAGCAGCAAACAAGCTGTGGAAATCAGCAGACAGCACGGTGCAGGACAACGGGAACAAGACGGCAAAAACAAAAAAAATATACATGAAAAAAATCAGCAAACAAAAGGTTACTTGACTTGAACATACCCTATAATCTGGTCATATGTCAGATACATTTTTTGCTTAAATACTTATTTGCAGAAACATCTTTTTCCATTTTCTTCAAAGATTCATCTTAATGCGTGAAGCAGCTAAATATATTTTTGAGACTTGTAGAGTACATATAGTAAATTTTTTCCATACTATACCCACATTTTTTTAGGAATATAAGATGAAAACTTCGACAGACAACGACACCCCTCAGTTGCAGCCCTAAAATTTGACCTTTCTGCTTCCTGCCACCATTATCAAACCACAGACGTCTTTGTCGCCATCCTGTGACATACGAAAATTCCCCATGGAGTCTATCAACAGTTGATAAAGCAAATGTGTGTGTGCGTGTGTGTGTTTGTGTGTGTGTGTGTATCTAGCTGTGAGTGTCCCATTCTCATACTCACCATTGGCATTTGCTTTTGCCTTTTGGTATGTACATAAGTTTATTATTTTGAAGGTAATTGGATTTGTGTTGCAGCCAAGAAGCCAGAGTTCCAACCTCGTCGCATATTCTGCGGCAAAATAATAAGAAAATATATATTTTTTCTTACGCGCCGACAAGGACAATGAACCGAACTAACAGAGCAGTGGAGATGGACTTGCAGACGAAGGCGGCATCCCTATTCCCAACCCCATCCCCATTCCCATCCCAATCCCAGTCGCAATCGCAATTGCAACATATGCTCGGGCCAGGGAGTCGCTGCCACCATTGGACATTGGCCAGTAGCGTCATAGCCATTGTTTGCAGTCGTAATTGTTTTCCTAATGGATAAAGTCTATAAATTTCCTTGCACGACGCACAGCCAAATGCGAAATATGTCACGAATGTTAAGCGTTTTATAAACGACGACGACGACGACAACGACGACAACGATGATTGTGAAATGTGAAGAGATGTGGCGACTTATCGATGCCTTTGACTTTGCCAGCCACTCAGCAGCAGGAGGAGTGCAGTTAAAAGCGAAGTTCATTCTCAATGAATGGAAAATTAAGTTGTTTATGGAGCCGACACTAAAATCTCTATCAAATATTCTTGTGCGAGAAGAAATAAATGCCAGCTCGCTTTAACCATAACAATGATCTATCAATTGTAGTATTTTCCGTACTTTAGCTAGAAAAAGCTTAAAATTATATCGTCCTATGAAGTTTTAGTTATTTGCATATGTTTTTTGTGATATTTGTATTCGTATTCCAACGAAAATAGTATAATAATTTACACTTCGTAGTACTCAATCAAAAAATGGAGCAACTCCCCGTTTTGATCATATCCATGTCTAAGTATGTACGCATATCAAATACTAGTTTTTAAAGAAATAACTACAAAAATGTAAAGATACGTAGTTTTTTTTTTTTAAATATTATCTGTATATTTTTGCATATTATCTCAATTATCCTGCTTCAGATCCTTTGATGCATATCAAAGAAACTACAAGATAAAAGTAAGGTTTTGAAATGTTTTCTTTACTTTATATTTGCTTTACGAGTCCAACGATAACAAAAACAAACAAGACTCCTTATCAATCATCTTAATACATTTAGTTGCGGTGACGGTAGACAACACGACGCACAGTCTTGTAACGGTAACCATCCTGAGCAGGCTGCTCGATCTCCTCAACCACATGCTCCTCGGCGGCGGGTGGAATGTAGGCATCAACTGGGGCAGCAACTGGTGCTGGGGGAATGTATTCGTTCCTTGGCGCTGATGGAACTGGGAGTGCAGGTGGTGCGGGGGGAATGTAGGTCTCTACAGGTGCGGGTGCTGGAGGGGCGGGCTGTGCGTAATCATAGCCAGGATCGGCCAGCTCGGAGACATCGGCAAAAGCGCAGGCCAGGAAGGCAACGGCAATGATCAGGAATTTCTATAAGTTAAAAAGATCCGTGGTTTTTTAGATGAAATAATTTGCGGGTATAATGAAGACCTACCATGATGACTTGTTGTTTAAGCAGCGATCAACAGACAATGTGTGCTGTGGATTTTGGTAAATGCAACGCTTTAAATAGTTAATTTTAAGATCGCTGATCGGCGACGGAAACTGGCAAATGACTTTGAACTTGATCCGACTCGTTAATAGTCCCCTCACCTCTCGCAGATCTAGACACTGGCTGTACCCACATATGGCTGACCGGTTTTTTTTCTTCAGATTGTAGTCTTTCGGATGCACACAGTTTGAAAGATTGATAAAGTTTCGATCACGTTATGTGTTTTTTTTTTTTCATGCAATATTTTGAGTTGTTGAGTGTTTCGAGTGGACAACAGTCAATTGATTGAGTTTTTTAGACTTAGAGGTCAACATAATGCGCTTTGTGTTTTAAAAATGTGGCCCTTTAATTGATTTACTTTGCGGCCACGAGTCAAACGTCGGAATCAAGCGACCCTGAAGCGACCCCCGCTGGAAAACATTATTCTTCTATTTCATTAGTTGCTGTTGCTGTTGCTGCTGCTTGCTGTTGTTGTTGTTGTTGTTGTATTTTGAAGCGTGTGCTTGATTAAAACCAAATTTAATTTGCATTTTGTTTAAGCGCACCTAACTTCAATTACTGTCCAACCAAACGGGAAAACTGAGCTTGATAACTCTTGCCGGGTGGGGCACTAAAATCGAGTGCACAGTGGCTCAAGCTATTACAAAATTTACTAAAATATATATTTGCTAGCCAGCCTAACATTAATTTATTCTATTCATGGATAGAGCAATTAATATAAATTAATAATCGCAGCTCTAATCAAATTTAAAATGTAATTATTATAATAAGAAATAAATAATAATAGTTACAGGCTTCGCCTTTTTTCTATCCAGCCTAGCATTAATTTATTCTATTCATGGATAGAGCAATATAAATTAATATTCGCATATTCAAATGAAAAATATAATTATAATAATAACAAATAAATAATAATAGTTACAGGCTTCGCCTTGGCTTGATGGATTAATATTCTAAACACGTTATTTACTTTTTTCATCCTGCTACTTACTTATCTTACCTAATCAAAAAAAAAAAAATAATAAATAAATAATAATAAATTATTCAACTAAAATACATAAATATTAAAGTCGAAACAACATATTTGCATTAAATTTGTAATCACTTTGTGATGTCATTGATTCCACTGTGCGCGCAAGTTTTGCAGTCCCTGATAATATTGCAAATAATTTTCTTTTTTATGTTGATTATTTTTTGGACTGCTGCCCCGCCCACCATCTCTGGCACACCTGAACAACCATCGGGCGTGTTGGCTTTTGCTTCATATTCTTTACAACATTTTTATGAACTTTGTTTTTCATTTGTTCGTTTGTTCGTTTGTTTGCTTCTTCGTTCGTTTCAGTTACTCAGAGCTCATCATATTTTAATGTGGAGGATTCCGTGGCGGCATCTTTGGCATTTTCTATGTTTCAAATTATTCTCTGGAGATTTGCAGCTCGTGATTTTAGCGGGCAATTTTATTGGTCGCCGTCTGCAGGGTCGGTGGGTTTGGCTCAGAAGTTAAGAGTTCTTTTCTTGTCGAGGGGTTGATTGTGCCTTATGCAATTGCAGCTGATGTTGGGTGCGTTTGGGGTACGCTATGAACATATCAACTGGCTTTTAATTAACGCGCTTAAGTCCGCATTAACTTGGCCTAAGCCGTTTTTAATTTCTCAGCTAGATAATTGAATTAGCCAACGCGCCAGACATTGCACATTGCGACTGGCAGCCTTATGCGCTGTTATCCTTGATAATTAATTTAGACGCAATTGTTCAGTAGCCAGTGGTTAGTGGTCAGTGGCCAGTGGTCAGTGGCCAATGTCCAGTGCACTTCAGACCCAAAATTCTTAGCCGCTTCACGTCACGTGCTACGATTTTTTCATAAATCGCCAGCATGGCCAACTTTGTCCAGTTGCAGAGTCTCTACAATGAAATGAAACGCAGCTGAGCAAAAAAAAAAAATGAAGCGACAGTTTTGACAACACACGTCCGGCTAGAAAGGTTACATATATGAAAGAGAGGAAGAAATGGGAGAAAGACGAGAAAGAGGAGAAAGAGAGAGGGTAGCTGACAGTAGTACCCAAGTCTAGGTACAGTAAGATACGCACGTAGCACGCATTGGAACCATAACTGCTGCCAGCGAATGCGTCAAGTTACCTGCCGCAGTAACAACGTTTGCCAAAATGGCAGCACCTTTTAGACAAGCCATGAAATCGAGTTTACAGCTTATTCTCTATTCTTTCCTTACAATACTCATACGAGTACTCGCACTGGTCCTTATAGTCTGTCTATCGTACACTGTACCACTAGCAACCATAATTAAATGTCAAAAATGACGCTACGTGCGAGGCAAGTAAAGTAGCTTCAAGAAGTATTCTCGCATGCTGCCTGGGGCTAAAGTTTAACGAAAAACGCCAAAGAATATAAGTTTTCTTTTTTTGGGTAGCTAAACAAATACACAAACAAGAAATGTCCCATCCAACTTTCTTAGTATGAAATAAATATATTTTAAACTATGTGTGGACAGTAACATTTTCTTAGTTAACTGTCGATGGGTAACTTTAATGTCGAAAAACACAACCTGAAATAGTTAAAAATATAAATAAATTGAAAATAACTTAAAGTTAAAAACAGGGAATCAAAGCGAAACAAATATAGGTTACGGTTTCGGTTCTGGTACGTCACGAAATAACTATTTCGGTAAAAGGTTTTATTGCAGTTTTTTCTTTCGGTCGGTATTGGTCGGTACAACAAATCAATTTTGAAGCATTTTAAAATTTTAAGATGTCGCTTTAACGTATTGAACGAATTTAAAAATATTTGAATGCAGAATGAATTAAGAGGCCAAATCAAGATCAAAATGACATTCCGCTTGAAAATCGGTTCAGTTTTGATCAAGTTATGACAGTTTAAAGTTGGTCAGACTGCGGATTTAGCCACTTTACAAGTCCAAATTTTTGTTTAATTTCACATGATTTTTTACAAAAAAATGAAACGTCTCAGAATCAAGTTTAAAGTGTTCATTTATACTAATTACGATATAAGGAATTGATTAAAAGTGAAAACTTGAGATTTAAAATTTTGAATTTTCGAAATTTCAAAGGGGGGACCCTTAGCATCGAAATCAATATCTAGTAGAATCTAGAAAAAAATATTTTTTTCTAGGTATTTAATAAAATTTGAATGCAGAATGTATTTAGAGGCCAAATCAAGATCAAAATGACATTCTGCTTGAAAATCGGTTCAGATTTGATCAAGTTATGACAGTTTGAAGTTGGTCAGACTGCGGATTTAGCCACTTTACAAGTCCAAATTTTTGTTCAATTTCACATGATTTTTTACAAAAAAATGAAAGGTCTCAGAATCAAGTTTAAAGTGTTGTTTTATACTAATTACGATATAAGGAATTGATTAAAAGTGAAAACTTGAGATTTAAAATTTTGAATTTTCGAAATTTCAAAGGGGGGACCCTTAGCATCGAAATCAATATCTAGCAGAATCTAGAGAAAAATATTTTTTCTAAGAATTTAATAAAATTTGAATGCAGAATGAATTAAGAGGCCAGATCAAGACCAAAATGACATTCCGCTTGAAAATCGGTTCAGATTTGATCAAGTTATGACAGTTTGAAGTTAGTCACACTGCGGACTTAGCCACTTTACAAGTCCAAATTTTTGTTCAATTTCACATGATTTTTTACAAAAAAATGAAAGGTCTCAAAATCAAGTTTAAAGTGTTGTTTTATACTAATTACGATATAAGAAGTTGATTAAAAGTGAAAACTTGAGATTTAAAATTTTGAATTTTCAAAATTTCAAAGGGGGGACCCTTAGCATCGAAATCGAATCTTGGTCGAAAATAATTAAATTTTCTAAATGAACAAAAATTGAATACAGAATGAATTTAGAGGCCAAATCATGATCAAAATGACATTCCGTTTGAAAATCTATTCAGTTTTGATCAAGCTATGACAGTTGGAAGTTGGACAACTCGTTGACCTAGCAATCTTACCAGTACAAACAAATCGGTATTTGGATCTTGACAGAGAATTTTCATTCGGTTACGGTTTTAGTTAACCGGTACTAAAAATGAAACATCTAGTTTCAGTTAACGGTTCCGGTGTTATTTCCTGGTTAAAAATAAACATTTTACTAATTTAAAGGATACCTTCCACAGATTCAAAGCTTCAGCTTCAATGATACAATTAAAATGAATAAATATTGCATACTTTTAGGCTGTACCATACAAGAAAAAGCTTTGGACTTAATTTATAATTCAACTATTTTTATTTATGTATAATATGTTTGCAAAAATAAGAGCATGTTTCTAAGTTCGGAGAGTCTGCCAACTTTTCTTAAAATATCAATTTATAACTTTTATTATCAACAATACCCATTTGTAATCGCTTCATTTAGGAATAACAACTTTTGCACAAAATCCGGAAACTGTTCAAAAATTCACTGAAAGTAATTTAACATTCCACTTTTCCCCATTTTGTGTCCCACAACCAACCTCCTCGACCTTTATCGCATACGCCATTTGCCAACTCTTAAAAAAGTAGCTTGGAACTATTTAAAGTTTTTTTTTCTTTTTTTTTGCCCTCGAATACGTATCGTACTTTTATTGCCATTCTCTATTATTTGTTGCTGTTGTTGCATGTGCATATTATGCCCCGAAGGCATTGGAATACGGAACAGAGAACCCACCCAAACAACAAGAGCGATGGTTATGAAAAAGTACTTAACGTGCACAAAACTTATGTGCCAAGAGTCTTTCTTCGGTATTGCCAAGCTCAAAGTTACAACGACACACATTTTTTCTCTAGCTGCTCAACAACAAGCTGTGGATAAAAAGTTCATTTGGGGGATGAGCTGATATCGACTTAAAAAATTTTGTGAGTCGAAGAGTAGCTCGCAATTTCCTTCATGCTAATGTCGAACGCACTTTTCAGAAAAGTTTCTTGCTACCATTTTAAATTAATTTGTTTAAAAATTGGGAACACCACTCAGAATTCGTTCTATTCGTGTTACCGAGCGATCATCGAAGCGTAATACTCACAATACGTTGTGACTAATGTCACTCCGCAAAAGAGCATCACGCAAAACCTCACGCTGCCGAATAAAACGATCCAACTCATCAACGCGGGTGTTAAAGGCTTTCAGTTAGTGTGAAAGTAAGTGAAGACTGACTACAGAAATGATCCTGTGAAGTATAGTCTTAATTGTTCAACGCCCATCACAGTGCTCCTCACTGCAGACAACCTAGAACCGATTGAGAATTCTAAGCAAACGAACGCAAAAAAGAAACGTACACGAGGTTTGCTGACGTCATTGCGCATTGGCCGCTTGCTTGTGAAAATGCGAGCGCACAGCCATGATCGGCAGCTAGAGCGTTTTCTTGCTCTCATATTGTTATCAATTACAATTAAAAAATTTCAAAAAGAAATATTACTCTTGGCAGCGGTGGGATTCGAACCCACGCCTCCGAGGAGACTGGTGCCTTAAACCAGCGCCTTAGACCGCTCGGCCACGCTACCATTTGCTGACAACGTGCCAAATGCGCTATTAAAGATAGCGTCGCTTCATGCCCTCTCAATCAGTGCGATTTTGGTTGACTTTGTTTTCGTGCCGTTTACGTTGGCGATGACGTAACGAGACCGTAGTAATATTTTCATGTTCTACTATTTTTATGGCCACATGGGCAACACCTTGAGTTTATTTTGTTGCCACACTGCGGCGCATATAAATGCGCTCATTGGGTAAATGTCAATGGAAGAAAATCAATTTCAGTTGCTTCGATACTTGGGTATATCCAATCCTTCTGTATTAAAATGTTTATTAGTTTTAAAAACTGTCAGCATTTTGGTTTAGACAGCTTGGAAATGCGTTTAAAATTCAAATGAAAATGCGAATTTATGCGTGATGTAAAAGGGGAGAAGTCCCATACATACATACATGTAGGCATATATACTTACATATATGCAACCGCAGCAACAATTTCCCGTTGACTTTGTTATTGTTCTTGTCTGTTGTTGCACCCATAAACAGAAGCCGGCGACAGGCAACTCTCTGGAAAAGCAACTCAACGTAGCATCCGCAATGAAATTAGAAAATTGCAATAAAAATCTTTGCACGGGCGACAAGCAAAACAAAAACAAAGTCTGCGGTTTTTCTGGCCGAGTCTCGTCTGAGGGGGTTAAGGTGAAGGTGAGGGATAGTAACATTTGTGGTTTCATTAAAATGCCAGCAAAGGGCTGCAAAAAGCAGCCACAGCCGCGTCAGCATACAAAATATTTCCCACACACCCATGAATTTGCTTAAATTTAAGGCGTTCAGCATGCAAATAATTGCCAAGTTGTAAATTTTTAATGCCAACCCGTGTAAAATGTAAAAAATCACGTACAGCTTCAATTGAGCAGCAGGCGGAGCAAAGCACTAATGGAGTTAATTGTGGGTATTACCTGGAATCTCCGGCACGGCAATGAATACTCTCTGACCATGTCCAATAGTATTAAATTAAATTTCAAACAATTGACATACCGAAATGCCAAAGAAATCCAACAAAGGCGCATTGCAGGCGCATTCCAGAAAACAAACTCAATTGAAATGCAAGGCTCGTGAAGGATGTTGAAAAGAGTGGGAAACAAATGAATGAGTTGACTAAATAGTTTAGCTGACAAGGCAAAAAAGGGACATTTTTATGCACAGTGAGAGTAAATTCAATTTAAAGGAACAATAAGTTAAATTTATTTAATGTTCTAAATTGTTTACAAAATGATTTCATTTGCATTTGTATTAAAACAAACGTTTCTAATACCCATAGAAATTGCCTTTACACTATAACAGTATTTGGCGTCGCCAGCAGACATGGTAGCGTGGCCGAGCGGTCTAAGGCGCTGGTTTAAGGCACCAGTCTCCTCGGAGGCGTGGGTTCGAATCCCACCGCTGCCAAGTGATTTTTTTTTTTTTCGACAACGGGGTTTTTAAATTTAAATTAACTGTTTATTAATTTAAAATTTTTTTTTATTGCTTGTGACATTAACATATGGCTTGGAAACGGTAACAAAAAACCATAAAACTGACATACACATTTATTAAACGTTTTAGTTATATGTATGTTAATATACATGTATTTAATTATACTTATTTATATTTTTTTGGTAAATAAAATTAAATAAAGTGAACATAATGTCAGCATCGCAACAACCGCCAAGGCGTGCCATGCGGCCGCATACAAACACAACAAGACTCGATACGGCGGTGACGTCAAGCAACCCTCAAGTGTGTTTCTTTTTTGCGTTTGCTTGCTTAGAATTCTCAAGCGGTTCTAGCTTGTCTACAGTGAGGAGCACTTTGATGGGCGTTGAAAAATTAAGACTATACTTCACAGGATCATTTCTGTAGTCAGTCTTCACTTACTTTCACACTAACTGAAAGCCTTTAACACCCGCGTTGATGAGTTGGATCGTTTTATTCGGCAGCGTGAGGTTTTGCGTGATGCTCTTTTGCGGAGTGACATTAGTCACAACGTATTGTGAGTATTACGCTTCGATGATCGCTCGGTAACACGAATAGAACGAATTCTGAGTGGTGTTCCCAATTTTTAAACAAATCAATTAAAAAACAAACCCAATAGAAAAGTACAGGGTCTAAAAAAGAGTGTTAATCTTAAAATAGAAATGAAAATGTTTTCAGGTTGCTTTGTTTAGCGCTGCAATTAAAATTGTCGAGAAGTGACGACCGTTTTTGTTTGAAGGGTTTTTAGCATCGCCCCCAAACCTCTCTTTCAAGCAGTGAAGTGGCAGATTTACGGGTTGTTATTGTTGAAGTTTGCTTCGTGCTCAAGGCGTGTTGGACAGATAATTTCCACTTTTTCTCGTGCTATAAAAAATGGTTACAACTTTTTTGCTAATTGGAAGTGGCGGCACTTTTCTAATTACTTTGTGCAGAGCATATGGAAAACCCTTGAATGTATGAGTACGTGTTTTTGCCTTAATTTAGTGACACGGTGACTAATATAATGAGAATGTTGAGTTGGCTGGGAAAACTTAAGGAGAAAATTATATATATGTATTCCGCAGTGGTCTTTTTAACAATGTAAATTTATGGAAATCAATGTAAATAATAATATTAGATTGAAGAAGGAGGAAATTTGTAGAGGACCCTTGGTAATTGAATTCATTCGGCACGCAGCAACAATTAAGAGTTGCCTACTCGTGTCAATGGTTTGCGTGATCGTAACATTTCTTTGCATTTGGGTTGTCCTCGGGGGTACTTTTATAGGACTCGACACGTAGTCGAAATGTGTTTAAGCAATGCAATGCAAAGCAAATGCGAATACGAATAGAGTACTGCAAAAAGTAGTACTGGCATAAAAATACATTTGAAATGTGGAAAAGCAAACCGCAGCATTGTCAGCAAACATTGAAACATCATAATTATCGTTTTCATCATCATCAACAGTGGGCCGGACTCATGTTGCTGATGCTATTGCAAGTGAGGGAAGGAATCGATGCTGTAATTGATGTCTTTGCGACATGTTTTCAAAGTGTTTACGTTGGGAATTACCCAAGTGACGCAGTGTATAAGTATCTCTGTTGCCGTGTGAGTGTGTGTGTGGGGGCGGGGACGGGGGGGTTGTGTCACGCCCATTGCTAGTTGACAGCCTGCCGTTTACGTGCATTTAATGAAATGTGCTCCAAAATGGAAGCACGTTTCGGGCATCTATTTAATGAGCCTGGATGTGAAGGCAAAATGCTTTTCCTCACCACATGCCACATCCTGAGTCTCCAGGAGACGATGAAGTGGCTCGTGAAATTTTTTAAATGTCGCAACGTAAATTCAATTTTCATTTACAGGATTCGGGTAACAACAGAACTGTCAGCTGCATCAGCTACATCAATTGCATTATTCAATGGCACTCACCACTTACTGTGAATTCTCTTCTTAAGCCGGCTAAAGCAATATACTCCTACATATATGTAACATATAGATATCTGCTATACTAGTTCTCACAGTCAGTCCTCTTCCTGTTGGCATTGGGGAGAAGCAAACCGCATTTTAAAATTCATGTGTGTACGCTCTCAACAATTCCCCACAAAACAAAATGCGATTAAATGTGTGGAAAATGCCGCAGGATAAACCACAATGGGTTAAGCCAGCGTCTTGTTTGCACATGTGCTGCAAGGTGGCCAACACCCACCTGCCTACCCTGCCCCTACACATACCTACATGCATATATAAAGTCAGACGCCGACCCATGTCGAAGGTGCTAAAATGCGTTAAACATAACATGCTAATTCCAGTTGCCTGAAGTTTCAATCTTTCAGCTTCACCTTGCTACTGGCCCTTACTCCCCCCCCGAAGGAGGTAAGACTCGACGTAATACGAGCGTTCTGTGTGCCATTTGATACTAAACATTTCCAGGTAGTTGCCTTTGTGATGTTTGCAGCGTTGCAAACTTTTGTGGTCACAGACAAGCATACTGTCTGATTGTGGGCGTGGCAATGACAAGCTCTTATTTGAGCAATGCTTGAAGAATGTTAAAGATGTTGTTTTTAATCAAATATTTTTAAATTTTTGGTCAAGTCAAAGTCTAATTCGCTTATCATGGTTAACAAATATCGCTTAATTGTCTCAGAACAATGTGTATTTTAAGCAATTGTTAAGCCAAGACTTTTTCTCTTTGTTCAAAATAATCTTATTCAATCTAGCTAAAAGTTTCATAGCGGTTAAATGAATAAATTGGAATGCAATTTACACAATTTGATTAGTTTTCAAACTTACTTCGACTGAAAAAATTGGAAATAGAACACAAAATGTTAACAAAACGACAGTTTTTCCAACTCTGACTAGTAATTTTTTTTATGTATTTTAATGATAAGATCGCAAAGTGAAGCATCACTATTAAGGCAAAGAATCGTTAAGGAGGTACATGCATCGGACCAACAATCATCAAAAATTTTTTAATAATATTTTGATGCCATTCGATGTCATAGAAAGGGTTAAAATACACTTGATATAAAAATGTGTCAACAAAAAAATAATAATACATAACACATAAAAATAATAGTAAAACAAATATTTAATGTACTATTAAAAAATATTAAATAGTTTAAAATCTAGTTGGTTAAATAATTATAATATTTATAAAATAATATAAACTAAAGTTTATTTGAACATAAGAAATTGTTTAGTCTTTAGTTCCAAATGTATAGCAGTCAAGAGAACTTAATATGTCTCGTCAAAAAATTCGATCGCAGCCCTGTCACAAAAGCTTGTTCAAAGCTTCCAAAGCTTTTCTTCTTTCGCTCTCTTCTTTGTATCAGCTGTTAGCGCAGAGCATTTCAGTTCGACGCGTTCAGTGTACAGTGTACGTGAACGTCATGGAGTCCGGTAAATATAGACCGACAAGCTTTATACACAAGCCGGCTGTTCGTATTGGAATTGTTGTGTTGGTTGTGCACGCTGTGTGTTGGATCGGATGGAATGCCACTAATCGAGATGCCAACAACAACGGCGTCGCCTCAGTCAACGAACACCATCAAAAAATTCGAGCAGCAATTGATGGCAAAAATTAGAACTTAAGCTTGATAAACACTCCGACTAAAATTGCATAAGTATTGAATACAATAAGTGTCAGTTTTGATAATGCTAAACTTCAAATAATAACTGAACTCAATTTCCAAATCGTTTGTAAGCATTCGATAAGTAATGTATTATATTTATGTATTTAAGTTTAATCGCCGAAAGCTTTTAAAAAATTGGTTAGAACAAAAAAAGCTCTATGAAGTGGTGCGCGTGCAAAAAAGCGCTTGATCCAAAAAACAACAAATATCTTGCACAGTGGTTACAGATATCATTTTATAAATTACAAATTGTTTATTTTTGAAGTTTTGTATATATTTATAATAAATGAAATATTGAATTATGTTTGTATAAAAAGTAAAAGTAAATTATTGTGTAGTAATTATTTAGCTTTGGAGTAAGAGCATGAGAAAATACCGCTCTCTTTAAGATCAACAAGTTTCGCTCCCGGATTTGCATACATACCTGGTATGTACAATGTACATACATACATATTTATACATTTGCATTTATAACAGCTTAAAAAATGACTTCTCAGATGGATATTAAAATTAGCGCAGTTTAGTTGTGGGTTTTACCTCGGCGACGTTGAAAGACAAGTCTTAAATTTAATCTTCAGTATGTGGAGTGCGTTGTGTACGTGTATTGGACTCTTGGTGTGTTGTCTCTTCACCTGGCATATCGATGGACTCCCTCAAGAAGACTTTCTGGCACAACCTCCACGGTCATTTGATAATATTCAAGGTCTCGAAATCCCTCCCTTCTCCCGAATTCAGGCACCAGCCCGTGAAGAGTTGCCTGATCTTTATCGGGTGTATGCGCCAAATATCTTGGTTACGCCAATAAGTTGTCCGACAGGTTTTACAGCGGTCGGTATAAGGTGCAGAAAGATAGCCTAAATCAAGTTCAGAAAATAATGAGTTTAATTGTTAATATAATGTCAACAACTGTATTTTGTGAAAAAGTCTGTAAAAAAATAAAAATTTACTATAAAATGATTGCCTAATTATTAAACTGCCTAATTATCAAAACGATACGTATGTATATGCAAATTTTAATGGTACTACTCTAG